>NC_077242.1:37728846-38050721 GCF_947179165.1 Solanum dulcamara | reverse complement strand
TTTGGCATAAGTATGTAAAGCTAACTGTTCCTTCTTTTGGCATGTCTTTGGCATAAGTATGTAAATCTAACCGTTTATATGATTCCAAAAGTTCTATTTGGATATAACTCATAGTGATATTCCATAGGTACTTGATACGACTCTTGTCGTGATTTCTGAATAATAGCTCATTTTGTTAACTCCATCGAGTCTCAAAAATAATTTAAAGTGCATTTTGTTTCTCACTACTCCACTCGTGGATGCCTCAATGCTTCCTTCACCGAGCCCGGATCAAGTTTTGTTATCGTGCATACTTCTCTGCATTATTCATCGTGCCTCGATGTGAGGGGGCAGGTATGACCTATACATGGGTTTTGTAGAGTTATGATGTGTCATGTACACATATGCAGATGCCTGATGATATGATATGATATAGCCATCTGATATGATATGAACTGTTACAGAGATATCCCTACTCTAGAGTGATAATGTGTTGTGGAGCCAGTGACGGGGCGGCAACCACGATTTGTTCACCGAGTCCTATAATGGGGCCGGATATGGCATATGTTTTTCTGCATATATTATCTGTGGTTATGCAAAGCATTTTGATATTTTCAATATTTTGCTCATTTTTGCACCTTCTATTCTGGTAATGGCTTTACCTATTATAGTCCATGCTTTACATACTCGATACATTTTCCGTAGTGACCTCCTTTCTTCGGGGGTTGCATTACATGCCTTCAGGTACAGACGCTCGGTTTGCTGATCCGTTCGCTTAGGACATCCACCTTATTGGTTGGTAGTGCTCCTTTTTCTGGAGCCCTATTTTTGTACTAACTTTTCTGTTGTACATTTGTACATGTTGGTTAAGGGTACGATGGGGCCCTGTCCCATCATATGACTAGGTTATCATTCTGTAGAGGTCTGTAGACTTGTGATGTGGGTTATGTATATATGTTTTAGACTTTATGTTCCGTGATGGCCTTAACGGCCTCTTGTGCTATATCTGTTCTCATGCGCTCTCTAGCGACCCCTTTTTGATTTCTACATTTGTTTATTCTGCTAACACGCTAAGTGGGTCTAAGGGTACGTATGGGTGCCCAACTCGGGCACTAGTCACGACCTATGGAGTTGGGTCGTAACACCGAGTCCCATAAAGAGTCGGGTATGGTATATGATGATTATGACACTGAGTCCCATAAAGAGCCAGTACTGTATATAATAATTATGACACCGAGTCCCATAAAGGTCCGGGTACGGTATACGATGATTATGACACCGAGTCCCATAAAAGGCTAAGTACGGTATATGATAATATGATGACACCGAGTCCCATAAAGGACCGAGTATGGTATATGATGATATGATAACACCGAGTCCCATAAAGGATCGGGTACGATATATGATATGTGGATCGGGCTGAACATTCCTCGGCATTACTATATGATACGTGGATTGGGACAAACATTCCTCGACATTATTATATTATATGTGGATCACACCAAATGTTCCTCAGCATTATTATATAATGTGCGGATCAGGCCATACATTCCTCGGTATGTACTTACTATATATATTGATCGGGTTGTATGTTCCACAGCGCAAATAATATGTATGTTCTTATGATGACACAATGATGTAGATGGTACACCGAGTCCCCTAAAGGGTCGGGCATAGTACGTGATGGTAATATGTATGACTTTCTTTTATACGATGCGAGTATGGTAAATGGTTAAATATTATACTCACCCCCTGCATCCCTACGCCAAGTGTAATCTCCTTATGATGTCTATGTTTTACATACGCAGTACATATGTCGTACTGACCCCCCTTTATTCGAGGGAATGCGTTCATGCACGCAGGTACAGATACACAATTTGGGGATCTATTAACGTGGGAGTTCTACTCAACAGTTCAGAAGCGCTCCATTGTGCTGGAGCCTAGTTTTGGTATTAACTTCGATATATATATTTATTTGTTCATGGGTACGGTGGGGTCCTGTCCTGCCTTATGTTACTGTTCTTACTCTTAAAGGTATGTGGATATGTATATGGGTTGTATATGAGTTGTATATGTATGTATATACAGTGGTGCTTATGATAAGCCTTGCCAGCTTATATGTTATCCTGCCTGTTGATGTGCTATAACTTAAACAGGGGAAAGATTTACTTACAGATAGCAGGAATATACGTGAGTACCCAGTTCGGGCACCTGTCATGGCCTACAGAGTTGGGTCATGACAAAAGTGGTATCAGAGTGGTTTGGTCCTCAGAATTTCTATAGACCGTGTCTAGTATAGTCTTGTTTATCGGTGTGTGATTCACCGCATGTATAAATAGGAGGCTACAGGACATTTAGGATACTACCTTTCTTTCTTTTCTTAGATCATGCGATAGAGTCCAGCCATAGGAAATAAAATTCCTTTTTTTCTAACCTTTGGTTTCAACTGAAGAACGACATCAACAAAAAAAAGAGACGGATGATATTTGAAGCTACACAATACACAGGTAAGTATTGGTGCGAAAGAGGCATGCTAGGTAAGGTAAGAAGATTAAAATATGATTGAAATGTAAAGTTAAAAATTGAAAGGAAAATTAGACAGGAAACTGTAACGGGTGATGTTCGAGTTGGACAAACGAGGTAAGTCCATCATTTTATACTGTTGTTGATATTGGGCACCCTGTGAGGATGTGATGTGAATATATATGTATTGGCCCTGTGAGGCATTGTTGGTATTTCCTGAGTGTAGGTTTAGGATAGTAAGGAATATAGAAGAAACTCTGCCAAAATTTTTTAGAAATAAAAAGAGAATAAGATATAAGGTTGTAATATATCTTGAGAGATCGTATCCACGGTAACGATAAGACCCGACTAAACTAAGAGTACAACTAACTTTGGGAAATAAGTTAATTGCGATATGGGTGGCAAGTAGAAGGTCAATACTGATATGGTGAGAAGAATGGTGACGGATATGAATGTCTTAAGATAGCTTGCGAGGTATTCAGGATGAGAATGACGAGGAAGGATAAGGGGTTAAGTACGCTTGCTCCATAAGGTGGAATTATCCTAGAGTAAGGATCGTGAATAAACGTTAAGAAATATTACCCTCCGGGATTGATCTTGAGAAGAATATAGTGTGAATATAATGACATCATGGAAGTAAGTAGAGCCTAGTAAAAAAGTAACTAAAGAATGTGATTATGAGTAAGATTAGGAGTTAGCATCGGGTACACGATAGGATGAAAGCTCATGAAGCAGAAAGGGGTATTATGTATATGTACCTCCAGTTTGGAAATAGTGGGATCCCTCGAGGATAGGGAATGCAAAATTTCAAAACAACTAAGGCATTGTGAAATTATTAAAGGAACAAGTGGTATCCTTTGGGGAAAAAAAGGTGATAACAAAATGTGAAACACGTGTCATCAGAGTATAATTGCCCCCGAATGGAGAATCGAACACGATTATAAGCACTAGTAACGTACTGATTGGGATGAATGAAATGTGGCTTCAGCCAAACTACTACATTAGTTATATGACTTGAGTACAAGTACTAAGACTAGATTGGGTACTAGTTATTGAGAATTCTAAACACCCCATGGTTATATTAAGGTTTCTTACAGGGGCAACCTAAAGTATAGATGAGTTAAAAGAAGGTGTATACATGGTGCAATATGTCAAATGTGTTGGAACAGAATCATATGTTTATGAACAGTTGAAAGTAAACAGAGGATGATATGGGTACATCCAAAAGGGGGGAAGTGTACAAGAGAAATACGAGCGTGAGAGGAAATCAACTGACATTGTCACATGTTGATGGGACTGCTTAAATTTCAAGCGAGATCCTATATTGGCACGAGTTAGCAAGACATCACGGCCAATAATTAATAGATAGAATCCGCGGTATCTGAGACCGTGCAAAGAACCATGGGTGCCTACATAAAAGAGTGAATACGTTAAAAGAGTAGGATTAAGAAAACTAAGGGACGCGAAATGGGTAGTAGGGTCGTGTTTGAGTAAAGATTAAGATATGGCAATAGCGTTATTGGTCGCTGATATCGGGACGTAGAAGTAGCAAGGAAAATAAAAAATTTCCTATGGTAGGAAATGAGGAGACCAAGGAGTATGTAAAAGAAGAAAAGAAAGAAGTAGGACAAAATAGCATTAGCATAAGCAAGTCCTAGTGTGAAGTCGATATGTAAAGCAAGACGGGACGGGAGATGAAAAGACTTTGTTTACCAGATACCAGTGGTATAAGAGTAGTTGTGCAACCTACGAATAGTTATATATAACATAAGACCAAGCGGAGGAGTACATGATGAAAAGAAGTTGTGATATTTTGGAGACGTTATAGAGAAATACGAAGAGAAGTTAAATCAAATGGCCAAAAAGGACACGGTCATGGTTGAATTAAAGATCTACCCAACACCGGTTGTAAGAGAGAAGAAGAGAGGACAAGGCAAAACATGAAGACTAGAGAGAAAATGCTAAGGTAAATCTTAGGCTAAGATGAGTGCCTTCACACATTATTGCAAGGATGGCAATGGAACGTGACACGAGGACTTCCCGGGGGGGTCACCCATCCTAGTACTACTCTCGCCCAAGCACATTTAACTTCAGAATTTTGGTGGGATCCTGTGCGTTAGTGCTGTAATGATCGCACGAGATGAAAGAATCTGAACTAGCGGCGAAGCAATGACACAAGATTATGTACCTAGAGTGTTATAAGTTATGATAAGGGAATTGTAAAAGAGCTTAAGCAAAACAAGAAGGATTAGCCGATTACTAATAGATGGCACGCTTGTATGCCATAGTTCTTCAACATAATACCAGTTAATGATAAGGCAACCCACAAAACGGCTATACAGGTCATTGTGTGAGGGGACTTCAGCACAACTTGGTAGCCAACTCTGATGGGCAAAGAGCAAAACCCAAAAGGCAAGGGTACTAGTTGATGTTATCTAAAGAAGGCAAGAAGTAATATACGAGGTCGAAGATTCCACAATACAACCTTGGCTACAAGAATCACTTTGCACTCCCTGGACAGATAATTCTATATGGAATGTTATCCGCAGATTAACAATATTAGCCCATGTTCCTTCAATCAAGGACTACCTATCCAGTCGATATTATGTAAAATTATAGGTTAAGAGGGTGGTAGGACCTTATGGAGTCCCCATATCTATTGTACCAGATAAAGGAGCCCAAGTTACAGTTAACTACCAAAGATCAGTCCGCGAAAAGATTGGAAAGACAGATAGGTCTTCGCACACCATTTTACCATCAGACTGATAGACATACTAAGCTTGGTAGATACACAGTAGACGATGTGTTGCGGGTCTATATGGTTGACCCCAAAGGTAACACGGATAATTGCCTACCACCTCTCAAGAGTACTTATGATATTAACTATCATTCTAGTATTTAGGTGGCCTCGTGTGAGACTTTGTATGGAAGATAGTGTAGGTCGCCAATTGGTTGGTTTGCTATTAGTAAAACATGACTAATAAGACTATACGTGGTTCAATAGGCAGTATAGAAGGTGAACCTTATTCGGGAGAGATTATTAGCGGCACAGAGTCGACAAAAATCATATGCTGATAATCGATGTCGATCTCTAATGTTTTAAGTTATAATTAAGAACTCTTAAAAGCGTTGTCCATAGAGAAAGTGATGAGAGCCAATAAGAAAGAGGACCTTAGTCCAAGATGCATTGACCTTATTAGATCCTCCACCGAATAGGCAAGGTTGCCTACGAGCTGGACTTACCAGCAAATCTGGAAGCGATACATCCAGTCTTCCATGTATCAATATTTTGCAAGTATATTGGTAATCCAACCCGGGTATATCCCGTACAGGGTATCCAGGTCACAGAAGAGTTAACCTACGAGAAACAACCTATCGCCATCCTGGGTTGGTGAAGTAGAAGATTGAGAACTAAGAATGTAGCTTCCGTCAAAGTATTGTGGCAAAATAAAAATCGTGAAGAGATGACTTGGGAAGTGGAGGAGGAAATGAAACACAAGTATCCATACCTACTTCTTACGCTATAAGTAATCCCAACCTTTGGTACTCTGATAGTGATAGCTCGATGAAAGTATATGTTATTGTAATGGAACAGAAAAACTCTCCATATAGTCTGTATAAGATCTTGAGAAAGGTTTTGGTTCACATTTGAGGACGAATATTCTAAACGGGGGAAGGATGTTATACCCCGTACTTTTGTACCTTAGAACATGTTCTTGTCTCTTGAAAGGCTCTTAAGTTTCTTGGAAGGATCATAAGCCTCTTAAGTTTCTTAAGGTTTCCTAAAGTTTCTTAAAGCTTCTTAAAGCTTCTTAAGACATTTTAAGAACTATTAAGCTTCTTAAGAGTTACCATGTGAGTCGGATAATCTATAACGCTATCAAACAACTCTAAGTAAAGGAGAATATGATACCCCATAGTAGAGAAGATTGTAAATAAAGTTAGAAGAATCCAGAAGAAGTTGGATACCAAACAATGAGTCGTAGGACTCGACTTATTTACGTAAGCTTCCAACTTGGAAATCTTACATACTTAAGCTACAATTTTATTGGTGTGAAGTGAGCTCTAACAATTGAAGTGTCTAAAGTAGCCTGATTTGGTGACCCTACAATTACGTATCAAGGATTACATAGGTTCATAAAAGAAGATGAGATTATAAACCCACGAGGGGAAAAAGAAAGTGCCACATGGTAGCATGGGAGAGTGCCATATGGCAGCAGCTGGAGAGTGCCATGTGGAAGCAGCTGGAGCAAAGGGGTGGTACCTCACATGCCACATGATATCCCATGATTGGAGGAAGGGATATGTTGGCCCAATAAGAGCTTGACACATGTCACTACTTAGGGCTTGACATGTGTCACCACTTAGGGGTTGACATGTGTAACCCCCCTAAGGTGGCCTATATATATATATATATATGTTTGATGACTTTAATTCATCCTTATCCTTTAAGCTTCATCTTTATCCAAAAATGATTCAACAAAAGAAGAGAAGAGAAAACTTGAAGCTAGAGAGAGAGAGCTACGGTTTTGGGGAAAAAAAGGTGAGTTCTTCGATTTCGCTACGTGAATTAATTATCTAGGGTGTACCAAGATGCTATTAAGGTTTTAGTAATGAAAGTTTATGGTTTGTATAAGCCCAAAACGTTAGCAAACAGCCACGAAATTTTAGGAGCGCTAAAGGAACTTCCGAGGCAAGTTTCGACGAGTTTGATGATTTTCGGGCAAGGTATAGACTTCCCTTTCAAATTGGAGTTTATTATGTTTATATGAGGTATATTAAATGTCTTAAAAAATGTTGTAAGTGGAAAAATTATATAAGGATGCTTGACATTAGAAACAAACTAAATTGAAGTGGTTATAGCTAAATCCAAGTCGAGTAGTGGGTTGTCGTTGTCATGCTGCGGGTGCAGCTGGTTGGGTTGCATGTTTTAGGGATTTAAAGTGTTTTAAAAAGGGTTTGGGTTCTTCTAGTTCAGCCACACGACTCTCCGTTTGGTATGGTTAAAGATTTTGTGAAATAAAGATTAAAAAACTCTATTTTCATATCGTAGTTTGGAGCTAGTTGTTTGGAGCTTGTATTATGTAAGGTTTAAGTGATTTACTTGTAAATATGCTGCTGGTTTTTGTTGGTGGTATGGTTTTTGATATTGTGGCCGAGTTGAAATCTCAGGGATATTGAAGTTATAGGAGAGATGTTGCCCAATTTTCGGTAGATTCAGAACTAGTAACAAACTAGTTGAGGGTAATGGATAAGGAAATAACTCGTACGAGTACTTGGGTGTAGAGTTGGAAATTGGAAAGTCAAAGGTAATTAACCTTAGTATTACTTTCATGTTAAATAGGTTCAAGAGACGACAAGGCGAACGTGTAAGAGTAATCCGTAAAAGGTATGTGAAGCTTACCCTTTCTTTTCTTTTGGCATGTCTTAGACTTAGGTGATTGATATATGAAATGTAGGGATAATTCTATTCATAGAACCCCAAGTATGACTCATAAGTCTTATTAACTTCTCAATGGTAGAATTCCTATACTAGTTGAGTTATTGCCTCTCAAGGCTTGTATATGATGGAGAGTAGTAAGTATGTGAAGTTATCTCCTTTCTCTTGGCATGTTTTGGCATAAGTATGCAGAGCTACCCTTCTTTCCTCTTGATATGTCCTTGACATAAGTGTGGTGCTATGATGGTAAGGTAATGCAATAATAAGGTTATGATACCGAGCCCGTGAAAGGCCGGGTATGATATATGTAATGATGACTCCTTGAGGAAAAGTAGAGACTAGATAAAGCTTATTCTTTCTCTTCCTTTGGCATGTCCTAATTATAAGTAAAATGTGATACAATCTTTAGGGTAACTCCACTTTTAAGTCCTAAATGTAATCCATATCTCTTATTCACTTCTGAATGTCAAACTCTATGAACTGTTAGTATTACTTTAGTACATATCTAGGGTCCCTGAGATCCTAAGTGATATAGGCCTCAGTGGCATTTATAAGGCACTCGAGATGGCTACACTACTATTCTGGTCCTCGAATGATAGCTTAATCTTCTTACATTGTCGAGTCTCTAATAATGATTTAGATTGTATATGGTTACTCACTACTTGATTTGTGTATACTGTAATACATCTGACACCGAGAACCATAAAGGTCCGGGTACGGTATATGATGATTATGACACTGAGTTCCATAAAGGGACGGGTACAGTATATGATGATATAGTGGCAATGAGTCCCATAAAGGGCCGGGTACGGTATATGATGATATGATGACACCGAGTCCCATAAAGGGCCGGGTACAGTATATGATATGTGGATCAGGCCAAACGTTCCTCGGCATTACTATATGATATGTGGATCGGGCCAAACATTTCTCGGCATTATTATATGATATGTGGATCACACCGAACGTTCCTCGACATTATTATACGATGTGCGTATTGGGCTATATGTTCCTCGGCATATACTTACTATATACATGGATCGGGTTGTACGTTCCACAGTGCTAATAATTTATATGTGCTTATGATGACAGAATAATGTAGATAGTAAACTGAGTCCCCTAACGGGCCGGGCACAGTACGTGATGGTAATATGTATGACTTTCTTTTATACAATGCGAGTACGGTAAATGGTTAAATGTTATACTTGCCCCCTACATCCCTAAGCCAACTGTAATCTCCTTATGATGTCTATGCTTTACATACTCAATACATATGTCGTACTGACCCTCCTTTCTTCAAGGGGCTGCATTCATGCCCGCAGGTATAAATACACACTTTGGGGATCTGTCAGTATGTGAGTTCCACTCAGCAGTTCAGAAGCGCTCCATTGTGCCAGAGCCTAGTTTGTGTATTAATCTTCGATGTATATATTTATTTGTTTACGGGTACGGTGGGGGCCCTGTCCCACCTTATGTTACTGTTCTTACTCTTAGAGGTATGTGGACATGTATGTGGGTTGTATATGGATTGGAGTTTATGATGATTCATACAAGAATGAGAAAACATTTCAATCCTTATGAATCCGTGAGTTGGTGAGAAAATCTTTCACCATCTTTATCATGAGTGTGTGAGAATTACCTTTCAAAACCATAGATACTTGCTTGAAACATCATTAAAATCATAGTTCATCATCATAGATTTTCATAAATACTTTATCAATTTGCAATCATAATTTCATAATTTCATACTTGAAAATGACATAATGCATGGGTCCATCGAAATGAACTTGAAATCATGCAATTTAAATTGAATCATGTATAATTAAATCAATGATAATGAAATAAAATATAATTGAATTGACCCAATGCAATTTCATAAGAATTAGAGCTTAGAAGACATTGACCCAATGCAATTTCATAAGAATTAGGGCTTAGAAGACAATCATAGAAGAAGAATTTGAGAAGAACTGTTGGGACTCCATGGATGAAAGGATCCATGGATGAATGCAGATACACCTTGACAAGAAATCAAATTGAAATTTGAAAAAGGAAACTTGAATCTTGAAGATCCTTGAACCCTAGCTTAACTTGAGAATTTGATCTTTGGAAGAGAATTCTAGAGAGAAGATTTTTTCAACTCTAGAATTTTAGGATTGAATGAGGAAAATTTAAAGGGTTTGGATGGTTATATTCTTTAGGAATAGGCTTAAAACGATGTAGTCTAGGAATTAAATGAACCAAAAAGGATGAAAATGTCCTTACTTAAATTTATCAAGGTCATCTTATGCGAGGTTGGTCGAGCTCGCCTTCCCAATCGGTGAGTCACCGACCTCCTAGATTTCTCTCTGATGTGCCTCATGAATCTAATCAAAAAACCTCAGGATAATTTGGCAAAAACACTTGGCTTGTTGACCCAATCGGTGAGTCGCCTTTCCTTCCTTAGCTCGCCAACTTACCACATGCCTGAGAACTAATTCTCTAAACCTTTTGGCAATAATACTTAGATTACCAACAACTTCTATGAGTCCCCAAGGCTCTCCTTTCTCACCAAAAGATCTTGCTGGCCTCAGTCATAATTTCAGCGACATTAAACGATAGTCATCTCCTCGCCTACTAAATTTGGCGCGTCACCGAATGGGTTCCTTCCTCGCCAATCCTTCTCCCTTTTGAGCAGATTTTCTCAGTAATTTTTGTTGAGATCCTAGTCCCTTTGACGACACACTGAACCAGTTCGGTGATTCACCAATTCTACGTGGCGAGCCCCTGCTTTGGTTTTTCACAGTTTTTCCTTTTTTAACTCAAAATTTTGAATTTTTAACTTTTGGGGCCTCATATAACTCGTGTTGAAACTCATTCTCAATTATATGATAAAAATAAGAACTCTTTAATTCAAAGTAATGCATAAAACATTTAATGCAAAACTCAACTAAGGTCCATGTGAATGCAAACATGAAACTATTAGCTCAAGGATTCAACTCATGAAAATCATCAAAGTATATGTGAATATATACAAGAACTCAATAGAATTTATATAGATATCTCAAGAATTCACTTTATCAAAATCAAAAATTCAAACTCAGGACTCAAATTTACTTTATGAACATGTAGGGCACGAGGAAGAACTTATTCCAATGTTATGATAGCCTTACATAACTAGAAGAACTGGATTTTTGAAGAACTTTTAATAAGTTGCTTGAAAACCCTAGCTTTTCTCCTCTAGAATCTTGCTCTAAGACTTGGAAAGTATTTGAGAGTAATGAGGTTGAATATTAATGTTTAGGACCTCAATTAGGTGTAAAACCATTGAGGTTTAGGCTTAGGAGGGGTGGGAAAAGACTACAATAACCCTTCTTAAAACATTGTGAAAGTCGTCTACAGGGCCATCTACGGTCGTAGAAGTTTCTACGGGCCGTAGAAGCCAATCGTAGAAACTTAGCTAAAATTAGGGGTTCTAGACTTTACTATATCGTCCCAAACTATTATCCGTAGGTGTTTCTACAACCCATAGTTGGGTACGTAGGAATTGGACACATAAAACTGACTTTTAGGACTTTGTGCACAAGTGAACTATATGGGTCATAACTTGACATAAGACCTGTAAGCTCAGGTCATAGCTACAGATCCTGAAAACTTTGATTTTGAAAATCTCTAGTAAAATGTTCATAGAATTTTACTTCGAACTTGAAATGAGGTAAACTTGGTGGAGTTGGAAAGAGGACTCATAGACCTTTAATTTGATAGGTCATAGGCCACCTAATAGATTATATTTTAGGAGATATGATCATTTGAAGTTGACTCTTTCATTTTCTTATGCAAAAAGTTGATCAATAGAGGATCTTTAAACTCAACTAAGTACTACAAGTTCCTTATAACTCTAATTCACATCAATTACACTTTACATACTTAGGAACTGATCCTAAAACATATATACAATTAAAATTATCATGTCCGGGCCTATACACATATGAAGAATGGCTCGGGTCTTAGCTTAAAAATCTTTGAGGTGTTACATAGTGTCAAAATAGGTGTTGTGGTCAGAAGAGTCTTGAGCATTTAGAAGCTCTCTTCACATTTTTCAGTCCACTCAAATGGTACTTCCTTCTGAGTTAGCCTAGTCAATTGTGTGGAACTTGAAGAAAAGATTTTCATGAACCGCCCGTAATAGCTGGCAAGCCCCTAAAAATTCTTAACTTCAGTAACAGAACTAGGTCGGACCTAGTTCTTGACTGCTTCAATCTTTTAGGGATGATCACCCCTTGTTTTGAAATCACATGCCCCAAAATGGCCATAGAAGACAACCAAAATTTACACTTAGAAAATTTTGCATGCAATTTTTATTTCTCCAGGACAGCCAGAACAATATGAATATGGTCTTCATGTTCTTCCCTACTTTTCAAATAGACCAAAATGTTATCTATGAACACAATTACAAAAGAATCCAAGAACAGTTTGAACAGCTCATTCATGAAGATCATGAAGGTTGAAGGTGCATTGGTTAACCCAAATGATATTATTATGAACTCATAGTGCCCATACTGAGTTTTGAATGTCTCTTTAGGTAAATCGTCAGGCCTAATCCTTAGATGATGGTAACCCGACCTTAGATCAATTTTAGAAAATATTGATGCACCATGTAACTAGTCAAGGAGATCATCTATACGAGGCAATGGGTACTCATTCAGAATGATGACCCTATTCAACTGTCGATAGTCTATACATATTCTCATGCTACCATCCTTCTTCTTAACAAACAAGACCAGAGCACCCCACAAGGAAGCACTAGAAAGGATAATACCTTTATCAAGGAATTCTTAGATTTGAGCCTTAAGCTCTTTTAATTCTGTCGGAGCCATGCGATAAGGAAGAATTGAGATTGAGCAAGTGCCTGGCTCCAAGTCAATATAAAAATCTATATCTCTGTTTGGAGGTATCCAAACAAATCAGTAGGAAATACCTCCTTAAACTCAGATACTACAGAAATAGACTTAATAAAGGGGAACTCTACTTCGACATCCAGAATATGAGCCAAGTATGCTAAAAAACCCTACTCCACAAGTTTTCTAGCTTAGATGAAAGAGACAATCTTAGCTAGCTTAGGATTTTACACCCCTTCTCACTCTAACCTTTTTCTACCTGGGATCTCTAGATTCACAGTCTTAACATTACAGTTAAGCACAACATAATAGGGGGGGCAATCAAGTCATGCCTAAAATCACATCAAAATAAGTCATATCCAAGATCACCAAGTTAGTTCAAGTCTGGAAATCTTTAAACAAACAGAACAAGCACGATAAATATGGGTGACTATAACAAACCCTCCAATTGGGGTAGAAACATGGATGGGGGCATCAAGCATTTCACAAATCACATCAAAGCCCAAGGAAAATTGTACTGACACATAGGAGTAAGTAGAACCCAGATCAAACAAAACAGTAGCCATGTGGTCACAAATAAGAATAGTACTTATGATCACTGCATTAGATGCCTCAATCTCTGTCCTACCCCAAAAAGCATAAAATTATGCCCTATCATCCTAACGGGAAACCTCTCTACCTGGCTGCATTTCTCCTTTACTTGCATTACCATTTCCACGGACTCTCTAATTTCCTCCTCTCCTCCTTATGGATATCCTTTGTCATTACTACCTCTGCTTACTGGTACCACTGCTCTAGTCTGCTACTGCATGGGATCAGTCATGCGAGGATGGGGATAATTTCTCCTTATGTGCCCTAGTTCCCCACAATTATAACAATTGCGGTCATAAGACAACTTGTTGCCTGATTCGAAAGAAGCTCCTTGACTATCTTGAGTAGGATTTTGCTATGGATTCCCTAAGTAACCACCCATAGAAGAGGTCATGATTGACTGAATTAGTCGGGCTACAAAAGTCGGCCTACCTGAACCTCTAGAGTAAGAACCATTAAAGTTACCTGCATTCTTGGGCTTCTTATCCAAAGCCTTGGCCTGTCCATCCCGTTGAACTCTTTCCACTTTTTTTGCCAAGTCTGTCATGTCATTAAAGCTTCTACCTACAAAAATGATATTGTTACACCCCACACTTTTGAGCTCGAAATGTCCCTTAAGTTCTTAGAAGTTATCAAGTGAGTCGGATAATCTACCACACTATCAAATGACTCCAAGGAAGGGAGAATGTAATACTCCATAGTAGGGAAAGTTGGAAATAGCGTCAAGAGAAGTCAGAAGGAGTCGTAGGACTCAAATTACCTATGTAAGCTATTAATTTAGAAGTCTTACATACCTAAGCTATTTGAGTACGTACCAAGCTTACGTAATATAGATTACATAGGCTCTTAAAATAGGATAAGATTACGAACCCATGAGGAAGAGAAAAAGAAGACACGTGGCAACCAATGGAGGAGTGACATGTGGTAGCACCTCAAGCAAGAAGGTAACCCACCTGCTTGGGGTCAAGTAGGTGACCCACCTGTTTGGGGGAGGTGGGCCCCACTGCCACGTGGATGCCTCTAAGAGGCTGCATAGATGCGGTGGTCCAATCACGGCTGGACACGTGTCACCCTATGGGGCTGACACGTGCCACATTCAAGGCATCCCATATATACATGATAAATGACTATTAACTTCAGTCCTTAGCCAAAAAAAAATCAGCAGCAATATGAAATAAGAACCTTAAGTCTAGAGAGAAAAAGAGGCCGGCTAGGAGAGAAAAATAGGTACGTTTCGATTTCGCTCCATAAATTAATTATTTAAGGTATTCTACGGAGGTATAGCAGTGTTTAATAACATAAAAATCCATTTTGGGGCAGCAAGAACATGCTACGAATAGTCCATAACTTTCAGCACGCTAAAGAGGTTTCCAAAACGCAATTTTGGCTAGTTTTGGCCAATTTCGGGTAATGTAAGATTTCTCCTTTAAATTTGGACTTTATGAGTTTGTTAGGGAGTGTATTATGTACCTTTTATACTGTGGCTCATTTCATGCTACGATGTTGTCTCCCTATCTCTTGGTTGAAGCAGGGATGAGATCCTATAGTCTCTATCCGGTGCTCTAGAAGTATTAAGAAAATCATGGAGATGCTTAGCGAAAGAGACAATCTAAATTGAAGTCGTCATAGGTAAATTATAGTCAGAATGAGGCATTGTATGTGTGGAGGCTAATGTTGGTTCTGTGGTGTATGTTGCAGGGTCTAAATGTGTCCTAAAATAGGTAAGGGAGCTTCTGGTGGCAGCCACACGACCCCCGCTTCGTATGGTTAAAGGTTTTGCAAAACTGAAACAAGAAATCTTATTTTGGCGTCGTAGTTTTAAGCAAGTCATTTGGAGTTTATATTGTGTAATATTGCCATGTTATACATATATATGAGCTGATGGTTATGTTATTCGTTGGCTGTAGGTATTAGGGACATAATTGGGAATTCAGATAGGGCACATTATAGAGGAGGTGCTGTCCAATTTTCATTAACGCCTTAACTAGCTAAAGAACTAGTCGGGAAGACGAGCGAGAGGTTGAGTTCTATGAATACTCATATGTAACCTAAGATGCTAGAAAGCCAAGGGTTATTAATATTCGTGTTGCTTTTATATTATTTAGGTTCAGAGAGCGACGAGATGAATGAGATAAAGAGTAACCCGTAAGAGGTATGTGAAGCTTTCTCTTGGCATGTTCTTGGCATAAGTATGTAAACCCTGTCTCTCTTTTCTTCTGGGCATGTCTTAGAAATATGTTATGAATGGTTTGTATATGAAACATGGGAATAATTCCATTCGTAAAGCTCTGAGTATAGTTCATAATTCTTATCTACTTCGTAATGGTAGAACTCTTGTAATAGTTGAGCTATTACCTTTTAAAGGCTTCTATAGGATAAAAGGTAATATATGTTACCACTTAGGATCTCGATGACCCTAGACATGTACTAAAGTAATACTAACAGTTCATAGAATCAGGGATACCCGTCGTCATATCGTCCTTAGGACTAGGAGCTTATGTATCCAGTACTTCTCAACCTATGGAGTTCAAGGAAAGTAGTTCAACCTACTACAAGAGTTTGACATTAAGAAGTGAATAAGAGATACAAATTATATTTAGGACTTAAGAGTGGAGTTACCCCAGAGCTCGTATCACATTTTACTTACAATTAGGACATGCCAAAGGAAGAGAAAGAATAAGCTTTACCTAGCTCTGCTTTTTCTCAAGGAGTCATCATTTACATACATCGTACCCGGCCCTTTATGGGCTCGGTATCATAACCTTCTTATTGCATTACCTTATCATCATAAAACCACACTTACGTCAAAGACATATCAAGAGAAAAGAAGGGTAGCTTTACATACTTATGCCAAAACATGCCAAGAGAAAGGTGATAACTTCACATACTTACTACTCTCCATCATATAGAAGACTTGAGAGGCAATAACTCAAATAGTATAGGAATTCTACCATCGAGAAGTGATAAGACTTATGATTCATACTTGGAGTTCTATGAATGGAATTATCCCCACATTTCGTATATCAATCACTTAAGGCTAAAACATGCCAAAAGAAAAGAAGGATAGCTTCACATACCTCTTACGGATTACTCTTACACGTTCGCCTCGTCGTCTCTTGAACCTATTTAACATGAAAGTAATACTAAGGTTAATTACCTTTCACTTTCCAATTTCCAACTCTACACTCAAGTATTCATAATAGTTATTTCCTTATCCATTACCCTCGACTAGTTTGTTACTAGTTACGAATCTACCAAAACTCGGGCACCATCTCCCCTATAACTTCAACATTCACGAGATTTAAAATCGACCACAATATCAACAACTATATCACCAACAACAACCAGCAGCATATTTATAAGTAAATCACTTCAACCTTACACAATACAAGCTCCAAACGACTAGCTCCAAACTACGATACGAAAATAGAGTTTTTAATCTTTATTTCACAAAATCTTTAACCATACCAAACGGAGGGTCGTGTGGCTGCAACCAAAAGCACCCACACCTTTTTTAAAACACTTTGAATCCCTGCAACACGCAACCCAACCAGCTGCACCCGCAGCACCACAACGACAACCCACTACTCGACTTTGATTTAGCTATAACCACTTTAATTTAGTTTGTTTCTAATGTCAAGCATCCTTCTACACTTTTTTCACTTCCAACCTTATTTAAGACATTTAATATACTTCATAACAACATCATAAACTCCAGATCAAAAGAGAAAACATTACCTTACCCGAAACTCGTCAAAACTTGTCGGAACTCACCTCGAAATTTCCTTTAGCGCAGCTGAAACTTTGGGGCTGTTTGTTAATATTTTGGGGTTGCTCCAAACCATAAATTTACATTAATAAAATCATCATACACTTTTGGTATACCCTACATAATTAATTTACGGAACAAAATCGGAATACTTACCTTTTTCTCCCCAAAACCGTAGCTCTCTCTCTCTAGCTCAAGATTTCTTTTTCTTCTTCTCTTTTCTAGAACTCTCTTGAAGAAGATAACTTATGGGATAAGGATGAGGGAAATAAGTCATAAAACATATATATATATATATATATATATATATAGGCCACCTTAGGGGTGACACGTGTCAACCCCTCACCGGTGACACGTGCCAAGCCCTCATAGGGCCAACACACCATCTCCTCTACTTAAGGGATGCCATGTGGCATGTGGGCCCACCCCCTTGCTGCAGCTGCTGCCACGTGGCACTCTCTCATGGGCTACCTTGTGTCACTCTCTTCTTCTCTTTGTGGGTTCGTAATCTCGTCTTTTTTTACGAATCTATGTAATTCTTGCTACGTAAGCCTCGTACGCACTTAAGTAGCTTAAATATGTAAGATTTCCAAGTTGGTAGCTTACGTAAGTAAGTCGAGTCCTACGACTCATTACTTGGCTTCCAACTTCTCTTTTTTTTTGAAATTCCAATTTTGCCCTTAATCTTTTCTAGTATTTCCATATCCAAAATTTTCATAACCAACTTATATATCAGAAAGATCAAAACATAGCATTATCCTTAACTTGTTACAATTATCCCAAAATGTCCAAATTTGCAAAATACGGGTTATAACAGCAGTCCTCTATCACATCTTCTTCTTCTACCCCTGCCTCGGTCATGCCTTCTAACTGATGGCTCCTCTTGTTTCTCATTGATGGGAGGTATAGACCGAACACTATTGTATCGCATGTTAACCATTTGTGGACAAGAGTGAAAGAAGTTAGATACCAATTTGGATCACCAAATAGCATTTGGAATAAAGTTATAGCACGAGAAGAAGAAGATAGAGAGATTTCCTAAAGACCTATAGCTTCTCGAAGAAAAGTGCAGACATCTTTGTACTGTTCTGCAAGACTTTTCTAGAATCATTTTGGTACAATGAAATCAATGAACCTAGGACTCTAATACCAACTTTGTCATGACTCAAACCGCGCCATGAGTGGCACCCATACTAACCCTTCGGTAGGAGAACAAAAACTATACCCCAACTGACATCTTAACATAAAATAGATATTTAAAAAGATGTGGAAATAATTTTTATATAAGTATAGGTTGATTTCCCATAAACTCATAAAATAAATTCAAACAACAATCGTAACATAGTCAAATATGTGAAAGTCAACACCCGTAGAACCTGAAAGTCATTGTACCAAAACTACTAAGTAACAAGTCTAAGAGTAAGGGGGTGCAACCCCAAAACAACAACATAAAGTAAATTCTGAAGATATAGTTTAAGTCCAGAAGGATGGACTAGGAAATAAGATGGATCCATGGCATCCTGAAAGAACCAGCTCACCCTTAAATCTGACAAATCAGTAGTCTCCAAGCTGCAGTCTATCAGCAACCACCTGAAGATGTCATGTACTCAACAAGAAAAGAGCAAGTGCAATACCAATACATATAATCAATGGTGTACTAATAGGATCACACGCCTAGCCCAATAAGTGAAACATATATAAGTAACCACAATATAGTAAAGATGGGCATATACAAAAACACATTACCAATTATCATTTCATGAATAGTAAAAAATTTCACAGTTCATTCTCAATATCACAGTCAACAATGGTTCTCTCATGGAACCCATACCCAAATTGTTAGTTTGTACCGCTTGTGGTAGTAGACCCATTATGTGTCAGTGTGACACCCGATTCAATACATACGATCGTGGTACCTAATCTAATTATGCGTCGGTGTGACACACGATACAATATGTACTGCATGGTACCCAATTCAACAATCACAATCACAATCACAATAAATAGTTCACAACTTCCACAATCAAGTAATGGGTTCATTATATGCAATTGATCACAATAGTCATTTCATCAAGTTCATTACATCTTCTCTAGTCACATATATGCATGCAATACGATCAATTGCAGTTAACAGCCACATATAACACAAACAGGAATCAAAACCATCACCTACCTCAAAATCAAGCCTTAATGCTTTTAAAGAATTGGAGCTTTCCTTTTTCGGAGTCTCTTGGCTTGTTTTTGGTCTAGGACAAACAATTAATGCATAGAATCAGTGACAATGGCCTTATATATCTAGTTTATATCAAATTACCAATCCTTGACCAAGTTCATTATGTTATTACCCAACTAGGGTTATTTCCAAAGAATCCGCCCCTAAGATATTTACCATGGATTCTAAGTTTTAAGAATAAAAATACAAGTTAGGAGAGTATTTAACTAACCTTTGGCACAAGAATGAGTGTAAAACTTAAAGGAATAGCCCTAGATCGTCCCTTATGAGACTTGCAGAAAATAACATTTTTGAGACTTTTCCCCGTTTAAATTTGCGTCTGTCCCGCCATGGCATCACTTACCCCACCATGGTGGCCCTGCCATGACGGCCACCCCATAGCGAGATTAATACCATCGTGGTGGATTGCATGGGAACAGAAACTCATAAGTCGCTTCTCAAATCCTCATTTTGTAACACACCCTCAATCTTTGACATCCCAAAATAACTCTTTTACACCAAGATCAATTACAAGAGTTCTACTCGTCGAATTCGATTCCGTAAATCCGTACAAACTTCTTAATGTCAAATATATATATATATATATATATATATATAATGTACAAATAATTATGTAGTGTATATGTAATATATCGATATTGTATGAATGTTCATTATCGTGTATCAAATTATATTAAAAATTATGATATGTTACGATATTTATTTGACTATCATCTATTCTCATCTTGATAAGTTTAAAAAATAATAATAAAAAATGATAAAAATATCCAGTTTTCACCAAAAAAGTGAAACAATTAGAAAAGGAAATTTTCTATTTCAAAAAGGTCAACAAAAAAAGTGAACAACAAAAAAGTTTTTCTTAATAGTGTTATTTAGCCATGTTAAATCGTGGCCAATGTATTAGTTACAACAAATATGACTCTTTTATCCAAATTGGGCCATTTTGGGTATTTTTGTAAAGGTGGGCTAGAAAAGTGATAGATAAATGTTATGGTTTGTCACCTTGTGTAGTTTTCTCTATTATATATTAATACTAATCAGCCTTGCCTTGCCTCCTACTCATGTAAAGACTTGTTCCTATCATTATGGATAAGTCAAGGGGAAAGGAAATTGGACAAGAAAATATTTGAGTAGTAACTTAAAAAATTTGAGCCTAGGTCAAACTTGGACAAAATCTGAATCAGGTATTGATACATGTTTATACATGACTTATCTAATATTGATACATTACATATACACTAATAATTATACAATATCGATACATTATATATACACTACATAACTCTATATAAAAATATTGATACATTATATATACACTACATGATTATTTATACATCCTATATACATGTTCATACACCATTTATACAATATCCATACATGTTTATACACTATCTATACAACATTGACACATTACATATGCAGTACTTAACTGTTAGTTATTAAAAAATTAAAACAAATTAGTTATTTAGCCACGCTCAAATCGTAGCTAATAAGAATTAAAGTAAACCATGGCTACTAAAAATAAAAAATAATGTTATTTTGCCATGATTTAACCATGATGAAATAGAGATAAACCGTGGCTAAATAGTGAATTTGACTATATTTCATCTTATTATTTACTTGGCTATATATTTTGTAAACTAATAAATTTTTAGTAAATATTTGAAATTATCTCTTCATATTAATGAGAATACGTTTATTAAAAAAATTAAATTAAATGAGGACAAAAAGTAAAGGGAAAATTACACGAGATGACAAACATTACTAGTTTATTACTTCACATGGGTATAGTTTCATTTTATTACCATTCGTTGGTATATTTTGCTGAGATTTGTTATAATTTATTTGTATATTTTGCTATACAATTCGTGTATTACGTTTGTATAATTCGCTATACAATAGTATTTGTATAATTCGTTATACAATTCATAGTTTTTGTATAGCGTTTTACATAATTCGCTATACAATTCACAACAATTTTTGTATAGCGTTTGTATATTTCACTATACAATTCGTGTACAATGTTTGTATAATTCGCTATACAATTCACAGTATTTGTATATTTTGTTATACAAATAATTCGTGAATATAGCGTTTGTACAATTCGCTACAGTATTTATATAATTCTCTACAACATTTGTATAATAATTATCATTATAAGTAGTTAGAAAAATTATATCCATATGAAACTATTATACTTAAAAAATTTGCCATATAAATATCCCAAAAGTCTTACCTCTGGCTCTACAAATCTCCCCAAGCATGATGGGCTGACCCAGCCGGTTTGGGTGCAAAAACGACATGGCCCGACCCGAACCGACCGGACCGAGGAGAACAGCATGGATCCGTCTTTGACAAACAGATGATGGTCGGATAAGGATACAAAGCCCCACCTTTCGTTTCCCTCTTTTTTATTAGCCATAGACTCACTCACTCTCACACAGAATTTAGAAACAGGAAGAGAGAAAGACCCCTATCCCCTTACTTCAGTTAGACTATAACTGTTGTTTCTTGATATATACATACAACTTTCTCAGTCATTGTAAGGTTTGATTTCTTAAGTTGGTTCTCTGGTTTCATTGGTTTCTTGATAATAGATTACTTCTAATTTCTGAAAGTTTTTACTCCTTTCCTTGTGTAAATTTTTTCGGCTTCATTTGTGAGTTTTTACTTGAAAAGCTTTTAGTGCCATAGAAAAACCATAATTGAAGGGTAACTCAGTATGATCAATTATATAAAAGATATGCAATGATAAAAATCCTCCTGTTGTTGGTTGATTTTCTTGAGTTCAATGTTGAGCAGTGTTAATGTTTCCAGCTAGGTCACGTAGTTGCCCATAGTTGGAATTGTTAAATTATCTTCTAAGTTAGAGTTTCCAGTATGATAGTCAGCGGAATTACTTGGTTGTTTTGCAAAGTATATATTGTGAGATAATTGTATTTGTTAATCATCTTTTAGGGGCTACATTCTTTTTCAATTCTGAAGATGTAAAAAGTAGGCTTATAGTCTGCTTTTTCATTCCTTTTAATGAATTTCAATCTTTATAAACTGCTAGTCTACATGTTATAACCAGCTGTTTCATTCTTGTTTATGGAATTGCTTATGGTGATTTCCGGACCACAATCTTTAAGTTCAAGTACAAATCTACTTCTTCTTTTTTTTGTTGTTTGTGAGTGCTTTTCAATGAATTAGCAGGCATACGCCTAAATGGCTAAACATCTGCCACTATCCATCCATTTTCAGGAACTCTAGTATACGATGTTGTCCTGGGCTTTGCTCTTTGTTCTATGTGTTCATAATATTTCGGTCATGGTGCAGTTGGTATCTCACTATTATGACATTAAATGATAGTCATGTTTTCTTTCTTTCTCTAACCGTTTTATATATTTCTCAGGTGTAACAGATGATCTAATCCTTGTAATTCACAAACCTAAGGAATTCAAATATCAATCAACATGGCTCCAATGGTTACAATTGCAACTAGCAATGTATCAGTTACTCCAGGAGCCGTGCTTCTCATGAGAAGGAATTCATGCTTATCAAGATATGATGTTTCGCGAAAATCCAGCAAGCAAACTTTACCTAGCCCAAAATATATCCTGCCTCTGTCAACATCTGTTAAATTGTTTCCCCATTTTAGAGTTGGTTGCATTTTACGACCTAAATTAAGAGGTCTCATAGTATCAGCAACTGAGACTGATGTAGCAGTGGAAGAAGTAGAAGCAACTGCTACAGATGATGGATCAGGTAAAGCCTCAGAAGCTTCATCTGATGCTACTGAAACAAGTGAAGAATCCTCCATGTCAGATGTGAGTCCTACATCTGTTCGATCCAAGCGTTCAAGACCTGCTAGAAAGAGTGAGATGCCTCCTGTGAAGAATGAAGACCTTATTCCAGGTGCAACTTTTACTGGAAAGGTCAGATCGATCCAGCCATTTGGTGCTTTTGTTGATTTCGGAGCTTTTACGGATGGACTTGTGCATGTTTCTAGGTTGAGTGATAGTTTTGTAAAGGAAGTAGGAAGCATTGTATCTGTTGGACAAGAGGTGACAGTGAGATTGGTTGAAGCAAGCACTGAGACAGGGCGCATATCTCTCACCATGCGTGAAAGTGATGATCCTAATAGGCCACAGCAACAGAAAGATGCTCCAACCAGTAGCGACAGACCCCGAATTCCAAGGAAGAACACACAAAGGAACAACCAAAGGAGAGATGAGATGAAGAAAGTCTCAAAGTTTGTCAAGGGGCAAGATCTTGAGGGCACTGTAAAAAATCTAACCAGGTCTGGTGCTTTTATATCTCTTCCTGAAGGAGAGGAAGGATTCCTGCCAGCATCAGAAGAAACCGATGAAGTATTTGGAATTATTGATAGTGGCTCTTCACTACAAGTAGGTCAAGAAGTTAGTGTCCGTGTATTGCGCATTGCCAGAGGACAGGTAACTTTGACCATGAAAAAAGAAGACGCTGCTTCAGAGTTGGACTCAAAGCTTAGCCAGGGTGTTATCCATACGGCGACAAATCCTTTTTTATTGGCTTTCCGTAGCAACAAAGAAATCTCTTCATTTTTGGATGAGAAGGAAAAAGAAGACGAACTAGCTGAACAATCAAAGGAAGGTGTGCTAGAAGCAGATGTGGTGGCTAATAAAATAGATGTGTTGCCTGAAACTACAGGCAAAGAGGAAGAATCAGTCAATGCGGCAAATGATGGTGTTCCGGAAACTATATATGGGGAGGATACAAAACAAAACATTGATGAAGAAGTGGAGTCAGCTCCTCAAGGAAGCACATCCACGATTGGTCAGCAAGCTGAGGTGTCACCTTTAGGAGATGCTGGGGAAACTGAAGCTGAAACTGGATCATATGAGCAGGCAGCTGATCAGATCTCAGCATCTGAAACTGTGGCGGGCGAGGAGGTCGTGGAGAAACTAACTGATGATGATGTAGCGGAAAATAAGGTTGCAACTGAAATACCAAGTGTCACAGAGGTTGCCAAAGAAAGAGAGGAAACTAGTGCCGATGAGAATGGTGGTATATCAAGCCCAACTGGCCAATCTGAAGCTCCTTTGGAGAATAGCAAGGATGAAGGTGTCTGATATGAAGCTTTCCTGTCTCCCCTCTTGACTTATTACTCATTTCACATCCTTTTGTTCTCGCGTGCCTATATATGACAAACAACTAGATACAACTATTACAATGCTTAGACAATTGTGTGATTCCAAATAAGGTGTTGATGCATGGTATAAATACACTTATACACATTATTTGAGGAAGAGATGAATGATAAGGATATGAACCAATCTAAGCAAAGGCACTTTAGTATAGTTCATGTTGACAATTTGATATATCATTGTACTGTTTCTTCTTCCTATCGCATCTTGTTCAAGTTACATAGTCTCTAGTTTAATGTATAGAGAACTTTCTGGTGACCAAGACATGTGCTTTTATTTTGATTGACATAACGACAGAATGATGTTCTTGCTCCGAGTAAAACTCTTGAAATTTACTTATAGGACATAATGTTGTGTTAGGTGAGAAAGATGAATTAATGACGAGTCACCAATAAACTAGCTGACAATCCAATTTTGTACACAGATAGTCAGGAAGGTGCTGGAGTTTTAGAGACTCAAGTTGAAAGTACTCCTTCCATAGGGGAACAGTTATCTGATACTGCTGCTCAACAGGAAGAGGTGGCTCCCAATACTGATCAAGATATAAATGTCGCGAACTCAAGTGAGCAAAATGGAACTGCTTCATCAAATGAAGCCGCTGCTAAAGGTTTTGTTTTTTTTTTCCTTTCTTTTCTGGGATATTTCTGCTATTTAACTTGTTAAAAAGGAAATAACGATCTCTAGAATAAAATTTGCAGATCTAGTTGCCAAACATTTGTTTTAGTTGGTAGGATGTGAAAATTTCACCGCTGAGTGATGAAATAATTGTTCTACAAAGATTTAGAAGCTTGTTGTGTTCTTTTTTGTGTTTTTTTGGGGTGGGGATCGTTTACCTACTTGGAGAAAGAAGTTGCATTAGAGGATATTAAGTTTTTACACATTTTCACCGGACTGCATGCTAAATGTGTCACTGAATCTATGAACCAGAGAAACTTGAGTTCTGATTATAAAATGCTGCTGGATTTAATTGTTCTTTGATCATTAAATTTTTAAAGTGGTGAACATCATGTTCTTATCAGTATTTTCATGTCATTGAAAGTTTGTGATGAATGAGACTTCAAATTGAAGATAATTTCTTCTCTCTATCTACCAGGTACTTATAGACCTCTTTCCTCTTTTATGGTTGTGATGTCAGTTTGCGCACACCTCAACTAATCCACAGGATACCTGATACCTCCCACCAGCACATGTACTGGTAACTCTATCCACCACGGTTTGGGAAAATAGGAAGAAACCACCTAGTGTTTTTTGCCTCCGCTGGGTATTGAACCTGAGACCTCATGGTTCTCAACCCACTTCATTGATCACTTGGTCACACCCTTGGGCGCCCTTACTAATCTCAAATCTATTGTAAACATATGTCTTAATTTGATCGCAGATAATTCGTCCTAGCAATGTTAATAATCTGCTCGCTCTAATGCCTTTATCATTCAATTTGGGAGTGTAATGATGAGATTTGTGCTAAAACATAGATACCTGCTCATCAAATCTTTAGTCATACTAGTTTCTTTTTCTCAAGAGAAAAAAAAACTAGTATGACTAAAGGTACTTTGCAGATTTCATCCTTAGAAGAGATCTAATTCATTAGATTGCATATCCAAACAACAACAACTACCTGTAGCCTCAGTCCTTAGCTAGTTAGGTTTGGCATATGAATTCTCATTGTCCATGTTCCTCTATTTTGAGTTGGATATTAAATACATATATAGGAAGAAAAAAAGGATCTAATACAGTGGACATCCTTTTGAAACATGGTAAATTAATTCATTTCCAGAGAACATTTATGAAGAAAGGAACTTAGAGATAGAAATTGCTGCTTGAGATAAGTCTTGAAAAGAATTTGAGTGCTAATATCCAAAAGTTTCAGATTGGCTCTTTCCTTATTGTGTCACATAAGGTCAAACTTGTGGAAAGTCTAGAGTCTAGAATTATGAATATAAATTACAACACTGAGGAAGGGCGATCTCTATAGTTAACGTTAATGCTTGTCAAAATCTGAATGGTTCCTAGTTTGCCTTTATAACTGAAATCTATAGTGTTGTAAAATTTAACCTATTTGTTTCTTCCTGAAACTACCCCTTTCAGTCCATCTATAATTTATTAATGGGGCAAGTTACTTTCAGAAACTCTATTATGTTGTGCAATACCCAACTTCCTCTGCTTTCTTTATATCTTGACCTTCTTTTTTGTTTGTCTATTTGACTGATTCTGCCAAGCTATCACTTTGTAATGTGAATTCAGATAAACTGAAACAAAGAGGATGGTTATATTATTCCTTGATATGTCTATGTAAATTGTCATCCATCAAAATATTATATGGTACTTTTGTATCGAAACACGAACTTTCAAATGCATGTCTGGTCACTAAATCCTGTCCTCTGTGGTATGCAACAGCTATTTCACCTGTTCTTGTGAAACAATTGCGTGAAGAGACGGGAGCAGGAATGATGGACTGCAAGAAGGCTCTTACCGAAACTGCAGGTGACATTGTTAAGGCGCTGGAGTATCTCAGGAAAAAGGGATTGGCAAGTGCTGATAAGAAATCAAGTAGAGCTACAGCTGAAGGTAGAATTGGCTCATACATCCATGATAGCAGAATTGGTGTCCTGGTAGAGGTTAACTGTGAAACAGATTTCGTATCACGTGGTGACATTTTCAAGGAATTAATTGATGACTTAGCCATGCAAGTGGCTGCATACCCTCAAGTGCAGTATCTTGTTCCAGAAGATGTTCCAGAGGAGATCATCAAGAAGGAAAGAGAAATCGAAATGCAGAAGGAAGACCTATTATCAAAACCTGAGCAGATCAGATCCAAGATCGTTGATGGACGGGTAAATAAGAGGCTTGAAGATCTGGCATTACTGGAGCAGCCTTACATCAAGAATGATAAGATGACTGTAAAGGACTTGGTCAAGCAGACAATTGCAACAATTGGTGAAAACATCAAAGTGAAGAGATTTGTGAGATACAACCTGGGAGAAGGTCTTGAAAAGAAGAGCCAAGACTTTGCTGCAGAGGTGGCTGCTGCTCAAACAGCAGTTAAACCTGTCTCCTCGCCAGGAAAAGAGCAACCTGCTGTTGAAGCCAAGGAGACTACTGTTGAGTAAGTTTCTAATTTCTTAATAATTACTTCCTACCGATATATTGTGTTTCTTCAAACACTGAACAATCAGAAATGTGGCAGTAGATTCCATGACATGTCAACTACATAGTTTTTGTAACTTCAATTTCAGTTTACTTATTGTTGTTACTCATTGGGTATGTTGTTGTTCTTGTTAGTGTTGTTACTCAACTTCTCATTATCAAATGATAGTTTTAGTTTTCTGCTATCTTTAGACCCAAATACTGCTTATACAATCTTCTATACCTAAGTACTCGTTTCAATTCATTTATTTTCAAATAAAATCTGGTTCTAACAGCATTATGGAAGAGCTAATCTTAAAAAACTATCAGAGTTTGTGTTTCTCATCTCACTGTGCAACTCCATGCCAATATTTTATCCTAAACTGTTTTCAACCCCCAAAATCCTATATTGTTTTATGTCTCACTGTTAATTTCTGATTAATGGATTCTAATGCAGGCCTCCGAAAGCAGCAGTTTCAGCCGCTTTGGTTAAACAACTGCGAGAAGAAACTGGAGCCGGGATGATGGATTGCAAGAAAGCCCTCTCCGAAACTGGAGGGGATCTTGAGAAGGCACAGGAATACCTTCGAAAGAAGGGTCTTTCAACTGCCGATAAAAAGTCTAGCCGTCTTGCTGCTGAGGGGAGAATTGGTTCGTACATTCATGACTCTCGCATTGGTGTGCTAATTGAAGTTAATTGTGAAACTGACTTTGTTGGGAGAGGCGAAACATTTAAGGAGTTGGTCGATGATTTGGCAATGCAAGTTGCAGCATGCCCACAGGTGCAGTATGTATCTATTGACGAGATTCCAGAAAGCACTGTCAACAAGGAAAAAGAGTTGGAAATGCAGAGAGAAGATCTTAAGAACAAGCCTGAAAATATAAGGGAGAAGATTGTTGAGGGCAGGGTCACCAAGAGACTTGGAGAGCTTGTTCTTTTGGAGCAGCCTTTCATAAAAGATGATAGTGTTCTTGTGAAGGATTTGGTAAAGCAAACTGTTGCTGCTCTTGGGGAGAACATAAAAGTTAGGAGATTTGTTCGATTTACTCTAGGTGAGGAAGCCAAAAAAGAAGGAATAATTGAGGAGCCAGCTGCTGTATGAAGCTAACTTTAACTTGAGATGAGCAAGCGTAGGAGGACTCCCTACTTGTGGGATGAAACAAGTTTTAAATCTTGGGGTTGAGCTATTTTTTGTATAATTTAGTCCATACTTGATGTGTTGTGAGGCGATTAGTTTTTTTCTCTTTTACTTCCTTTTCCCTTTTCTTTTAGATTCACTGGTCATGTATCTGTTATACTTTCAACAGAAACTAGGAGTTTCGGAAGCCTTTTTAAAGCAAACATGTACAAGAGAATCTTTTGATTTAAAGAGGCGTTTTTCTGTGAGTTTATTTTTTCAACATTAAACTTGTCGATTTGTGAGGAATATTGTAGTTTAATTGGGAGTGATTGCCATTTTTTGCTTACTTGATGTGACGGCCGTTTCCTTCTCATGCCACATTTGCAGTGAGTCTGGAATCTTAATGATGGAAAAAAGGCCAAATGTATTGAAATGATGGCTCAAAAAACTGAGCATCTATAGGGGCATTCGTAACGGACGTGACTTGACGCCCGTTACCATTTCTTTGGATAACATAGGTTTTTCCTGCTCTATATGGTCAATAATCCCTTGAATTTTCTAATGGTATTAATCCATACTAAATTTGACTTTAAGTGCATAGTATACAAATTTCATGCACTATGTAGTTGTTGAAGAACAATGATATTTGAATCTACATTTAAGATCATGTGGTATTTTGATGATTAGCAAATTATGCACCAGAGATAATCTATATAAAGAAATAAGATTGAAGACTAGCAGATGAAGATTGAAGAAGAATGAAGAATGAAAATTGAAAATTCAACAACCAACCGCTCACACATCTCCAAGAAGTGAAGAAATTAGCAACACTGCAAGAAATATTCATCAGAGAATTTATTCTGTTGGGCAAAATCACATATTATCAAGAATGAAGGTGTTTTACATGTGCATCAGGAATCCTCGGAGAATTGCAATATGAGAGAATTCAATTTGACAAGGAATTAAAATTCTACACAAGAAAAATTACCATACATTATGCACATGGAATTAACTTGAAAATGGGAGAAAGAAGTTGAAACACGAAAATTCTCAAACCAAATCAAAATAAGATTGGATTCATGGTAAGATTTGAACTAATTTGTATTTGGACTAGAAAACTACAAGGGGATATTTACCCCCATATAAACAACATGTCATTATACTTTTTGGCCACACCCAAAGAGAGAGGCATTAGAGTAAAAATAGTCCCACATAATGAGTCTCAAAGAAAAAACTATTTTTACAATGACAAAACTTGTTCCTATAAAGATTTATTCATCAAGTTTTTGAGTTGTAATAGTTAGTTTCTTTGCGTTGGTTCTCAAAAAAAATATTTTAACTACCTTTTTAGTTGACTATAATAGGTGGTGTTTTTTGTTTGTAAAAGACAATATTGAAAGGGTAGAGGCATTGGCAAAAGGAGTAAAGAGGATAGAGATTGAGATTGCTAGGAATAATTTCTTAAGTGTTACAAGGAAGGTTGTAAACCATATATTGACCTCGAGTTTAGTAGAAGATTTTGAGTAAATCCTATAGAGGTGGGACGTGGTCTTTGTCTCCCTTGAGCAAGAAGTTTTCCATGTTAAAATTTGTGTTGATTTACTAATTCAAAATTTACATTCTTTTATAATTGTTCAAAAAAAACATAGTTATTTGAGTACTTAGATCAATACCAAAATAACTATTGGTATCAAAGCCAGATATTTCAACAAAGTTTAATGCCATAAAAGACTAAGATGTCCACAACTTCTAAAGTTTTAGAAGACCATCAACAATAAGACTATGAGGCTCCGAAAGTTGAAAAGTCAAAATGTTAATTTTAAAAAGGGAAAATTGAGAAAAAATAAGGCTGATGCTCGCCAAATGGACTTGGTGACTCGCCGGGTGGGTTGGGCGACTCGCCTAAGGCCTCAAGAGCTCGCCAAAATGTTCTGAAAAATATGCTCAGAAAGAAAGAAAAGTCAGCGAGATAAAAGGGAGTCTTGGTGACTCGTCAAGTTGGTTAAGCGAACAAGGTTACCTCACCAAATGTTCCTGAAACCATTACTCAGAAATAGGGAAGATTTGCGAGAAGGGAATAAATTTGGAAAATCGCCAAATGTATTAGGCAAACTGGGTGATCTGGCCAATAAGTTCAAAAAAGTTGGTAGGAAAGGAAGAGAATTGGGGAGGGATTAGATAATTTTGGTGACTCACCGACCAAGTCGCCGAGTTGAGTTAACTCTCTAGAAGAATTAGACAAAATCGTTAAAGATCTCCAACCACTTTGGTGAGTTGAGCAGGAGATCGGCGACTCGCCGATCAAGACGGCGAGCTTGATCGGACTCGCCAATAGGGATCCGTCAGTCATTTAATGAGGGTATTTCATCCTTATGATTCATTTAATCCCTAGACTACGATGTTTTGGACCTATTTATAAGACCTATAACTATTCAAACCCTTCAAATTCCCCTCATTCCCTCCAACTACTCCATACAATAATTCTCTCTCTAAAATACTCTCCCAAGGATCAATCTTCAAGTCAATCTAGGTGTCCAAGATTCAAGTTAAGGTTTCAAGCTTTGATTAATCAAGGTATGTTGGAAATTCATCCATGGACCCTTTTCATGCATGGAGTCCCAAAGTTTTTTCTCCTCTTTCCATCAATTCAATTCAATGATTCTAGGATTTTAACCAATTTGCATTGGGTCAATTCAATTATTTCAATGTTAATGATTCAATTATGCATGATTCAAGTTTAATAGAATGTTTTCAATTGAGTTTTCATGAATCCATGCATTATGCTATTTTAAAGTATGAACTTATGGAATTTTGATCATAGAACTGATGAATGATTTATAAATGATTCATGAAAGTAACGAATGATGTTTCCAAAGATGTTTCAAGTAAATGGTTTTGAAAGGATTTCCCACATATTCATACAAAGGTGAAAGGTTTTCTCACCTACTCATGGATTCATAAAGATTAAAGATTTTCTCATACTTGTATGAATCATGATGTTAAGAGCTACTCCTATGACTATTTTATGATGTGGATTGGTATTGATTATTATCTTTTTTAATATTATTAATGACTAAGATTTGTGAATTCCGTTGGAATATTGACTAAGCACTGAGAGGACTTTAATGTGGGGTTCAGTCAGGAAGCTCAAGTAGAAACCCAAGGAAACTCTAGTAGCAACCTCTAGACTCAAACTACGTGCCCCTATAGATTTTCCTTAATGACCTACCTAGTGGATCCACAAATATCTCAATATTAAATTATGTTACTCACGGAGTCTACCTTGGCAAGTAGCCTCTCTCTTTTCAGTATGGGAGTAACACCAAATTTTATGTTATAGCTCGCATGGTCTTAAATGTCAATTAAAGGTTATATCCCACAAATGAACTATGTGTTCTTCTTATGAGCCCTTATGATGATTTTAATTGATGCATTGACCACATGTTTTGACTTATGATTTCAAATCTCATGATTTTAAATGATTATTAGTCTTGCATCACATGTTTTATGCTCATCATGCTTCCATGTCTACATTATGCATATTTTTGACATACTTAATATATTTCATGTACTAACACATACTTTTTGCCTACATTGTATTATAATGTAGGGCTCGACAATCATCAACTCGTCCTTCCGTTTGTGGCTAGCTATTGAGTAACTGTTTCATTGTTGGTGAGTCCTCATGTTTTGAGGACGCAATACTTATGCTATTCTCTATGTTTCCTTGACTGTTATTCTTTATGTCTTGGTGAGCTAGGAACTTGTCCTAAGCTCTATCTAATAGAAGTAGAGGCATGTTTAGATGGTAATGAGATTGTACTCCCCTTATTTTGAGATTTCACATTTGAGACTTTCTTCCGCAATATAATTTGGTTGATGTCTTTACTTACCTAATTTATGGATGTATGCTAAGAGGCTTGGCTGGAGTCCCTCGGGATTCTAATTCCCGTATCACACCTAGGGCGTATCTTGGGTCGTGAAAAATCATCTGACGCCAATTACAAGCATTAAAGTTGGTAGGACATGTGAATGTAAGACCCCTTAAGACGAAGAGACAAATGAAAGGGAAAATTTCAAGAAAAAATAACGGATCCCAAGTTTACGAGTGGGTCTACGACCAGTAGTGTAACATCCCCTAAAAATATTGTATATGATGTTTCAATTCTCGATGAAAATGATACAGCTTCTGTATTTTGGGCATAACCTTTCGTAGGATGGTCCAACTTAGGTGATTCAAATTTATAAATAACCCCAACATCATTACCTACAACTTTTGTGAAGACCATATGTTAAGTTTCGGAGGTTAAATAGGTCAAATAAATTAATTATTATAAGATAGGGTGCTGTGACGAAATGGAGTATTTATAGAAGAAAAATTATATCTCACTGTAGGATTCTCTAAATTGGTTAATTCTTGAACGACATGAAAGTAGACTTCTAGAGAAACAATTCATGTGGACACCAAATCCTAATGAGGAAGTTATCTTGTCCAAACGCAGCTCCAAAAAAGGGCATTCCGTTAAAAGAAAGTTTATCTTACCAACCATGAAAAGATCTAGATATATTTGACATCATTCATGACATCAATAGTCCTTCATTTGACATCACCCATGAAATCACAATCATCCATTAAATTTTTAAATTTTTCTTTATAATTATTTTAATTATTGTTAGGTCCCTCTTTCACACCTATAAATACCCACCTTAGTTCATCATTTTATTCATCAAGTTTTCTCAAGTAACTCTTCTCTCTATACACTTCTTTACTCATTCTCAAAATATAGTTTTAGTTCTTAGTAGTGTAGAAATACAATTTTGGTGATTGATATACTCCGTATAGTACACAAAATGCTCCGGCAAGGAGAAAAGGCTAGGATTCAAGTGTATTCATTAAGTCCTTCGATTCTAAGTAACGCTTCGGATTGTAAGTATGTAAAACTTCAATGAGAGTATTCCTTCCACTCTCATGCCTAAATTATTTTGATCATATGATAAATTATGTTTATTTTCTTTAAGCTTTACTCTAAGTTATGTGGGTGTTTATCAATGGGTTCTTCCACCCATGTAGTTCAAAAACTCTTTCAATTAAGTCTCTTGATTTCAACTAATATTTTCTTATGGGCACTTCTTATTTTTTTTACTTAATAGCATGAATCATGGTTAAACTAATGATTATTGGTCTATTTTGATGCAACATAATTTCATATGTATGAATTGATGATTTACAAGTAATTTCTCTATTTATCTCTTTAAAGATTCTTGAAATTCATGGTGGGTTGTTTAAAACATGATTTTTAATTAATGGATTTCAAAGTATTTATGTATATTTATTTACATACATGTTTGCAAGTTGAAGTGATGTGAACCCACTTAGTTTTACTATGTTTTCAATAAAGTTTGACTTGAAAGCTTAGACTCCAAATGAATGTTTATGAAAGCAATATCTATGATAAAAAAAGAGTCTTATGAAATGAAAGAATGATGAAATGATATGAATGATAGATTCTTTATGAAATAAGGACAATTCTTGAATATTTGAATTACCAAATGTTTTAATGAGCTATTCTACCGAATATGGTGTTTGAATTCTCAAGCTATATGCTATGACTATTTTGAAGTATTAAACTATTTTGTGGGATTGACTTAGCACCGAATGGGTCATTGAGGTGGGATTCGGTAAGGGAATCCTAATAGCAATCCTTTGTCTCATTAACTATGTGTCAACATAGGAGCCCTTGTAGTCTTAGGCTACTGGATCCATGAAAGCTCTTAAAGTTAAAGTTAAAGAAATGAATGAAGTTGGTGGAGTTCTACCCGGCAAGTAGTCTCTCCGGCCAACATAGGGGGTTATGTTGGATTCCATATAATAGCTCGCATGGTCTTAAATGTCGGTTATGGTCATTTTCCCACAAAATAAATGTTTTAAAGGATATCTATATGATTTATTATGCATGGATTACATTATGTTCCATATTATATAAATGTTTTAATGTTTCCTCAGTGTGCATGCATGCTTACATACTTAGTATATTCAAAGTACTAACGCATACTCTTTTGCCTACATGATATCACCATGTAGGGACCAATGCTCCTTCTCGTTGTCCTCCATGTGGCTAGTTGAGATTTCATTTTCAGACTATTTTTGGTGAGTTCCCATGTTCCGAGAACAATACTCCTTTATATTTCTAGCTTATGATATATTGAGATCTTTTACTATGGCATTTCTTCTATTATGATTTAGGGTGAGCTAGAGACTTGTCTTAGCCCCGTTAAATCTAAAAGTTAAAGGTATTGCTGGACATATGTAAGTTAAATATTTACTATTATGATTTCCACTTGTTCATTTAGCGTCATTTCCTATGAAAGGCTAAAAGAATGCTAAGAGGCTTGTTTGAAGTACTTTTGGGTTCCTCATTCTCCATGTCACGTCTAGGCCCTAGGCTTGGGTCATGACAGGTAGAGACCTTTACAGGCTATAGAAGCAGGTCGTGAGACAAGGGTTTAAGGATGAAAATATGGCTAAGGAAAGGTTGGGGTTGAAAAGGTCTTGGACGACCCATAGAGGAAACGACGGCTCATAGAGATGAGTCGTCGTGGTAAAGAATGTTTGCCTTATAGCATGACCCGCAGGACTTCATCTATGACTTAGCGGGATGAGTCATAGAGAAGTTTACGGCTCATAGGAACTAGTCGTTATAAAACTTCAGAGACTGCTCAACTTGCAGGTTTTCTGACCTGCAAGACAGACCCATTTGACTACTCATAAGCGTAACAACGAGCCATAAACACAACCCATAGCAAAATATTAGAGACTCAATATTTTTGGTCTTTCTCAAGACCTGCAGGATGAGCCATGCGGATGACCCATCATAATGTTTACAACCCATAGACCCAAGTCATAGGGTTGTCCAAATTAGAATTTAATGAGGGGTAGTTTAGTATTTTCCCTACATTTTAATAACGTATGAAGATGTTTTTATGGGCTAGATTCATTACAAATGGGATTCTAAATACTTCTAAAACTCTTTCATTCCCTCATTAATTCCCATAGAAGTTTTTGACTTCTCTTCCAAGGTTCCTTAAGAGTTCTTCAAGCTTCCATTAGGGTTTCTTCAAGATCAAGTCTCCTCTCTCAAATTCAAGTCTAATTTCAATCAAGGTATTTGTGGATTGATTCATGAGTCCCTTCCACTCATGGAGTCCAAGATTTTATTCAAAAATATCATGAAATTTCATTGTTTCCATACTTCAATTTTGATGAATTATGTTGGGATAATTCAATTTTGTGTTTAATCATTATCTATGATCATTATGAGTATGTTTTTACGTAAATTACCTGATTTCAAGCTTAATTATGGAAGCCCATACATGAAGCTATTTTCTATGGTGATTTTATGAATTATGATCATGGATTCACATATTTTCAAGTATTCTTATGGTTTCCAATCAAATTGATTATGTATAAGAGTTTTTACTCTAAATTAAAGTATGGATTATGACCATGAATTATGAGCATGTTTCAAATTATGATCTTCCATTCAAGCTATAAAAAAGGTGACTTAGGGCCCTATGTGGTGTCCTAAGGCGTAATGATAAAAATTATGCAAATATGAATTGTAATGTGGAAGGACAATACCCGCATTGCACTTATGTTATGTAATGAGCTACTCCATGAATTATGAACTATGATCATGACTATGATAAATGTTAACTATGATTATTAAGCTATGTATGTATTCCATGAGATTTGACTTAGCACCGAGTAGAATTGAGGTGGGGCCCCTACCAAAATCCTTAGTAGTAGCCTCATGTCCCATAAACTGCATGCCAAAGTAGATTGTCTTCATGGCTTAGCTAGTGGATCCACATATAGTGTATGTACATGACCCGCCTAGCGGGGTAGAGTCTACCTTGACAAGTAGATTCCTCTTTTTTTGGTGTAGGGAGAACATCGGGATTTCATGTTATAGCTCGCAAGGTCTTAATGTCAGTTATGGTTCCTATCCCACATATGTATATGAGTGTCATGCTATATTATGATTCAGCTATGTTTTTTAAATTCTTTGATCACCATGGTATTTTCTCATGACTTTACTTAATTTTTTTTATCATGTATAATCTTGATCGTTGCATCTCATGATTCATGTTGCATGTCAAGCCCACATACTTAGTACATTCAAACGTACTAACAAATATTGTTGCCTACATTATCTTATAATATAGGAGTTGAGAATGAGGATAATATTTATCCACGTGGCTAGTATACTTTCCATCGGCGAGGTCTTGGTGAGTCCTCATCTATCTAGGACAAGTATGAGTTATTATTTCTTATTTTCCAAATACTTTTGTTATGTTTCATATTAAGGGTGATCTAGGGACATGTCTTAGCCCCCGCCCATGTTCATGAGTAGAGGCATCTAGTTGGACAAATGTTTTGAGTCTATATTGCCATGCAACATTCCTCATTTTCTACTTATGGTTTACACTCTTTTATGATATTTTTTGCTTTTACATTACCTTATGCATGCTTATGATATAAATAAGAGACTTGGTTGGGGCCTTTAGGGTTTCGATCGTAGTGTTATGACTAGGCCCTAGGTCGTGTCGTGACAAACTTGGTATCAGAGCACAAGGTTTAAGATGTCCTAGGGTGTCCAACATGCCGCATCAAGTAGAGTGTTGTCCATGGTTGTGAAGTGTGCCACTTCTATTAATAGGAGGATATAAGACATTTTAGAAATTTTTACTTTTTTCATGATCTATATCATACGGTAAAGTGTATTCTAAGGCTTTCTTTCCCTAACGATTGTTCTTTATAATTTTCAAAAAAAGAGCTCTAAGAAGACCACCATTTCTAAGGGGAAACAATGCTAATAAGGCCTAAGCTCCCCCAGTTCCTCAAGATAATGGTCCCATACCGGACCAAGTGACTAATACAGAGTTCCAGACTGCCATTACTATGCTAGCCTAAGTGGTGACTAACCAAGGGGTTGTAGCTCCTCCTAATGTTCCTACTCTGGCCTCAAGAGTGAGAGACTTTGCACGAATGAACCTTACCGAGTTTCATGGCTCAAAAGTTGATGAGAACCCTCAAGAATTTATAAATGAGGTCTATAAGATAGTGAGCATTATGGGGGTGTCGTCCGAAGAGAAAGTGGAGTTAGCGGCTTATCAACTTAAGGGGGTTGCACAAGTGTGGTATACCCAATAGAAGGTACAAAAGGTGGATGAAGCTTTTATTGAATAGGAGGCCTTCAAACTTATCTTCCTTGATCGCTTTTTCCCTCTTGAACTAAGGGAAGCTAATGTGTTGGATTTCATTAATCTTTGAACAAGGCAATATGTGAATAAGGGACTATGCCCTCAAGTTTACTAAGCTCTATAAGTATGCTCCTTTATTGGTTGCTGATCCTCATGCCAGAATGAGTAAATTCATATCGGGGGTATCTGACTTGGTTGCTAAGGAATGTCATACTGGTATGCTTTTTAAGGAGATGGACATATCTTGTCTCATGACTTTTTCCGAACAAATTGAAGGAGAAAAGATCAAGAAAATGAGGATGAGGGATTCTAAGAGAGCCCGGTATGAAGGTAGATTCTCCAATGCTAGGACCTGAGGTGTTAGTAGTGGATTCTCTCAACAAATCCAAGGTTAAGTGAAGAAGTTTGTTAAGTATAGGGTGACATACCCTATGGCTTAAGAAGGAGGAGGTGTGGATACTAGTAGCCCTTCTTTTCCTAAGTGTGAAAAGTGTGGAAAGAATCATGGAGGTAGATGTTTTATGGGTACGGGTGCTTGTTATGGATGTGGAAAGATAGGCCATAAGCAATCTGAGTGACGTTATGTTGCCAACAAGGGTGGATAAGATCTTCCTCAAGTAGGCCAAGTACAACAAGGCGCCCAAGCTCAACTAAAGGGTCGCCAACGCAGTAATCGATTCTATGCTCTTCATGCTAGGCATAATGTGGGTGAGACTCCCGATGTGGTCATGGGTATGTTACGGGCCTTTAACTTTAATTCTTATGCATTGCTTGATCCGGGTGACAACTTGTCTTCTATTTCTCCTTACCAAATAGATCCGGAGGAACTTAAAGAGTTGAAAAAGAAATTGAAGGATTTGTTGGATAAGGGTTTTATAAGGCCAAGTATTTCACCATAGGGTTCTCCCATGTTGTTTATTAGGAAGAAAGATGGGTCACTCCAAATGTGCATATATTACCGACAATTGAATAAGGTTACCATTAAGAACAAATATCCAATTATGAGGATAGATGACTTGTTTGACTAATTACAAGGAGCAAGTTACTTTTCTAAGGTTGATCTCCGTTCCAGTTATCATCAATTAAGAGTAAGGGAGTGTGATATTCCCAAAATAGCATTTCAGATAAGATATGGTCATTTTGAATTTGTAGTAATGTCATTTGGGTTGACGAATGCTCCCACTATCTTCATAGATTTGATGAATCATATTTTCAAGCCATATTTGGACATGTTTGTTATGGTGTTCATTGATGACATCTTGATTTATTCATAAAATGAGGAAGATCATATGAGTTATTTGAGGATTTTGTTACAAATGTTAAGAGAGAAGAAATTATTTGCCAAGTTTAGTAAGTGCAAATTTCATCTAAGGGAATTTGCATATCTTGGCCATGTGGTGTCCGATAATGGGATTAAAGAAGTTCCAAAGAAAATGAAAGCCGTTAAGAATTGGCCTAGACCATTATCCCCTTTGGATATTAGAAGTTTCTTGGGTCTAGCTGGCTACTATAAAAGGTTTGTTGAAGGGTTTTCGTCTATTTCTTCGCCTTTGACTAAATTGACCCAAAAGAAGGTAAAATTTCAATGGTCGGATGAATGTGAAAAGAGTTTCCAAACATTGAAGGATTATCTCACATCGGCTCCTATTTTGATATTGCCCAAAGGATCGGATGGGTTTGTTGTTTATTGTGATGCCTCACGTGTTGGTTTGGGTTGTGTTTTGATGCAACATGGTAAGGTGATAGCCTATCCTTCTAGGCAACTTAAGGTATATGAGAGAAACTATCCAACTCATGATCTTGAACTTGCGGCGGTGGTATTTGCTTTGAAAATATGGCATCACTATCTTTATGGGGTACATGTTGATGTGTTCACTGACCATAAGAGTTTGCAATATATGTTTAGCCAAAGGGACTTGAACCTTAGGCAAAGTAGGTGGCTTGAACTTCTAAAAGACTATGACCTGAATGTGTTGTACCATCCGAGTAAGACAAATATTGTAGCTGATGCTCTTAGTCAGTTGTCCATTGGTAGTGTTGCATGTTTTGATAAAGGAAAGGAGGAGTTGGTTAAAGACATCCGTAGATTGGCATGTTTAGGTATGCATTTGGCTGACTCTAATGATGGAGGTGTTCTTATGCATAATAGTTTGGAATAGTCTTTTATGGCGGACGTCAAGGCCAAATAAGACAATGACCCATTGTTGTTTGAATTAAAGAAGTCATTTGCCAAAAAAGCCATTAAGGCTTTCTCCCAAGGGGGAGATGGGGTATTACGTTACCAAGGTCGATTATTTATTCTGGATGTTGATGGGTTAAGAGAGTTGATATTGAATGAGGCCCATAATTCAAGGTATTCAATTCATCCGGGATCCACTAAGATGTATCATGATTTGATGGAAGTATATTGGTGGAATGGGATGAAGAAGGACATAGCAGAGTTTGTGGCTAAGTATCCTAATTGCCAACAAGTTAAAGTTGAGCATCAAAAGCCAGGAGGCTTAGCCCAAGACATAGAGATTCCTACTTGGAAGTGGGAAGATGTGAATATGGACTTTGTAACAGGTTTGCCTCACACTAGGAGACAACATGATTCACACTTTTTACCGGTTAAGACTTCTTATGGTGCAGAAGACTATGCCAAGTTGTACATTTGTGAACTTGTAAAACCTCATGGTGTTCCTTTGTTGATTATATCGGATAGAGGTACTCAATTCACTTCACATTTTTGGAAGTCATTTCAAAAGGGTCTTGGTACTAGAGTCAAGCTAAGTATCGCTTTCCATCCTCAAACCGATAGACAAGCCGAAAGAACAATTCAAACTTTGGAAGATATGTTAAGAGCGTGTGTGATTGATCTTAAAGTAAGTTGGGATAAGCATCTGCCATTGATTGAGTTTGCCTATAATAATAGTTATCACTCTAGCATCCAAATGGCTCCTTTTGAAGCCTTGTATGGGAGAAGATGTAGGTCTCCGATAGGATGGTTTAAAGTAGGTGAAATGGCATTAATTGGTCCAGACTTTGTAGTTGACACAATGGAGAAGGTAAGACTTATAAGAGAAAGGTTGAAGGCGGCTCAAAGTCATCAAAAGTCCTATTCAGACACTAGAAGAAGAGAGCTTGAATTTGATGTGGATGATTAGGTGTATTTGAAGGTTTTACTTATGAAAGGTGTAATGCAGTTTGTTAAGAAAGAGAAGTTAAGTCCTAGATATGTAGAACCTTATAAAATAGTGAAGTGTATTAGTAAAGTGGCATATGAGTTAGACTTTCTATTTGAGTTGGCTATGGTTCATTCGGTATTTCATGTGTCTATGTTGAGGAAATTTGTGGGTGATCCAAGCTCTATTGTACCATTGGAAATAGTGAACGTTGAAGAGAATTTAACTTATGAGGAGGTCCCAGTGGAAATCTTAGACCAACAAGTGAAAAGACTAAGGAATAAAGATGTTACATCCGTTAAAGTATTTTAGAGCAATCAACAAGTAGAGAGTGCTACGTGGGAAGTGGAAGCAGACATGATGAAGCATCATCCATTTCTCTTTCCTCCCACTCAAGCCCAAAGGTACTAAGTTGTTCATGATCAAATCGATGAAACTTCTACGTTTCATCTCCATATGTCATTCATATGCATGCATGATTCATGAAAGTGATATTTTTCAAAAGCTATGTTATATGATAAGTATGATGTTTACATGTTCTATGCATTCTAGAAATGTCTTCATGTTCATGTTGGGTTGCTAGTCCTCTTTCCATGTTGTTCCTACGCTGGTTGAATCTCATTCGAGGATGAATATTTCCAAGGGGGAGATATTTTAAGACCCCGTAAGATGAAGAGATGAATGAAAGGGAAAATTTCAAGAAAAAACCACTGACCCCAAGTTTATAAGTGGGTCTATGACCAGTAGGGACCTTTATGGGCCGTAGAAGCAGATCGTGAGCAAAGGGTTCAAGGATAAAAATATGGCTAAGGCAAGGTTGGGGTTGAAGAGGTCTTGGACAACCTGTAGAGGAAACAACAGAACGTAGAGATGAGTCATCGTGGCAAAGAATGTTTGGTTTCCAAGCATTACCCACAGGACTACATCTACGACTTAGCAGAATGAGTCATAGAGAAGTTTACGACATGTAGGAACTGGTCGTAATAAAACTTCAGAGACTTCTCAACGTATAGGTTTTTAGACCTGCGGGATGGACCCATTTGACGACTCGTAAGGGTAAAAACAAGCCATAAACATGGCCCATAGCAAAAGATCAGAGACTCAATTTTTTAGGTTTTTCTCACGACCTGCAGGATGAGCCATGAGGACAACCCTTTATAATGTCTACGACCCGTAAACCCAAGTCGTAGGGTTACCCAAATTGGATTTTAATGAGGGGTAGTTTAGTATTTTTCCTACATTCTAATAACATATGTGGATATTTTAATAGGCTAGATTCAGTACGAATGGGATTCTAAATACTTCTAAAACTCTTTCATTCTTTCATTAATTCCCAAACAAGTTTTTGACTTCTCTCCCAAGGTTCCTCAAGAGTTCTTCAAGCTTCCATTAGGGTTTCTTCAAGATAAAGTCTCCTCTCTCAAATTCAAGTCCAATTTCAATCAAGGTATGTGCGGATTGATTCATAAGTCCCTTCCACTCAGGGAGTCCAAGGTTTTATTCAAAAATCTCATAAAATTTCATTGTTTTGAAACTTCAATTTTGATGAATTATGTTGGGCTGATTCAATTTAGTGTTTAATCATTATCTATGATCATTATGAGTTATTTTTTACGTAAATTACTTGATTTCATGTTTAATTATGGAAGCCCATGCATGAACCTATTTTCTATGGTGATTTTATGAATCATGATGATTGAGTCAAATGTTTTCAAGTATTCTTATGGTTTCCAATCAAATTGATTATGTATAAGAGTTTTTACTCTAAATTCAAGTATGGATTATGACCATGAATTATTAGCATGTTTCAAACTATGATCTTTCATGCAAGCTATGAAAAAGGTGTCTCAGGTCCCTATGTGGTGACCTAAGGCCTAATGTCACGTCCACATACTTAGTACATTCAAACGTACTAACGCATATTGTTGCCTACATTTCTCATAATGTAGGGGTTGAGGCTGAGGATCATATCTATCCATGTGGGTAGTCTACTTTCCATCGGTGAGGTCTTGGTGAGTCCTCATCTATCGAGGACAAGTATGAGTTGTTGTTTCTTATTTTCCAAAGACTTTTATTATGTTTTATATTGAGGGTGATCTAGAGACATGTATTATCCCCCGTCCATGTTCATGAGTAGAGGCATTTAGTTCGACAAATATTTCGAGTCTTTGTTGTCATGCGATATTCCTCTTTTTCTACTTATGGTTTAGACTTTTTTATGATGTTTTCTGCTTTTACATTACCTTATGCATGCTTATGATATGAACAACAGGCTTGGTTGGGGCCCTTCATGTCATGACTTAACCCCGTAGGCCACAACGGGTGCCCGAACTGGGCACTTACGTATATCCCTACTATCTGTAAGTAAGTTTGTCCCCTATTTAAGTTATAGCACATCAACAGGCAGGATAACATATAAGCCGGCGAGGCTAATCATAGGCACCACTGTAAATACATGCATATACAACTCATACACAACCCACATACATGTCCAAAGACCTTTAAGAGTAAGAACAGTAACATAAGGTGGGACAGGGCCCCCGCTGTACCCCTGAACAAATAAATATATACATTGAGGGTTAATACCAAAACTAGGCTCTGGCACAACACAACACTTCTAACCCGCTGAGTGGAACTCCTACGCTGTCGGATCCCCAAATTGTGTATCTGTACCTGCGGGCATGAACGCAGCCCCCATCCCCCGAGAAAGGGGGGTCAGTATGACATATATACTGAGTATGTAAAGCATAGACATCATAAGGAAATTACAGTTGGCGTAGGGATGCAGGGGGCAAGTATAACATTTAACAATTTACCATACTCGCATCGTATAAAAGAAAGTCATACATATTACCATCACGTACTGTGCCCGACCTATTTTGGGGACTCAGTGTACCATCTACATCATTCTGTCATCATATGCACATATATATTATTAGCGCTGTGGAACGTACAGCCCGATCTATGTATAAAGTGAGTATATGACGAGGAACATATGGCCTGATCCGCATATCGTATAATAATGCCTAGGAATGATATCTTGATCCATATATCATATAGTAATGCCGAGGAACATTTGGTCTGATCTATATATCATATAGTAATGCCGAGGAATGTTCAATCTGATCCACATATCATATAGTAATGCCAAGGAACATTCTGTCCGATCTACATATTATATAGTAATGCTGAGGAACGTTCGGTCCGATCGACATATCATATTATACCATTGCATATATATAACGTACTTGGCCCTTCATGGGAATCAGTGTCATCACATTATCATATACCATACCCGGCCCTTTATGGGACTCGGTGTCATCATATCATCATATACCGTACCTGGCCCTTTATGGGACTCGGTGTAATCATATCATCATATACCGTACCTGGCCCTTTATGGGACTCAATGTAATAATCATTATATACCGTACCCGGTATTTTATGGGACTCATTGCCATAATCATTATATACCTCATAACAACATCATAAACTCCAATTTGAAAGGAAAGCCCTTACCTTGTCCGAAACTCATCAAACTCGTCAAAACTTGCCTCAAAAGTTCCTTTAATGCGCCTAAAACTTTGTGGCTGTTTGATAACATTTTGGTCTGCTCCAAATCATAAAATTTCATTACTAAAACCTTCATAACATCATGGTATACCCTAGATAATTAATTCACGGAATGAAATCGGAGAACTTACCCTTTGTTGGCTCCAAATCCGTGGCTCTCTTTCTCAAGTTTAAGGTTTCTCCTCTCTCTTGTTCTAGATTTATCTCCTTTTCTTTTTGTCTCTAGAAGTCTCTTGATAAGAATGACTAGAGAATAAGTATGAACTAAAGTAATAAAACACATATATATAAGCCACTTTTAGGGGTGGCACGTGTCAACCTCTAAGTGGTGACACTTGTCAAGCCCTTATTGGGCCAACACACCCCTTTTCTCCAATCACAGGCTGTCATGTGGCATGTGGGGTCCACCACCCTTGCTCCAGCTGCTTCCATATGGCACTCTCTCATGCTGCCATATGGCACTCTCTCATGATGCCACGTGGCACTCTCTCATGCTACCACGTGGCACTCTCTCATTCTGCCACATGGCACTCTCTTCTTCCCCTCGTGGGTTCGTAATCTCGTCTTACTTTACGAACCTATGTAATCCTTTCTACGTAAGCTTGGTATGTACTCTAGTAGCTTAAGTATGTAATATTTCCAAGTTGGTAGCTTACTTACTTAAATAAGTCGTGTCCTACGACTCATCATTCGGTCTCCAACTTCTTCCAGATTCTTATAACTCTATTTTCAATATTCTCTACTATGGGGTATCACATTTTCCTTTCCTTAGAGTTGTTTGATAGCGTTATAGATTATCTGACTCACATGGAAACTCTTAAGAAGCTTAATAGTTCTTAAGAAGTCTTAAGAAGCTTTTAGAAGCTTTAAGAAACTTTAGAAAACCTTAAGAGACTTAAGAGGCTTACGATCCTTCCAAGAAGTTAAGAGCCCTTCAAGAAACTTAAGAACGCGTTCCAAAGTACAAAAGTACGGGGTGTAACATCCTTTTCCCCTTTAGGACATTCGTCCTCGAATGTGAACCAAAACCTTCCTTAATATCTTATACAGTTTATATGGAAATTCCTGTCTATTGCAATAGCATATACTTTCATAAAGCTATCACTATCAGAGTACTAAAGGTTAGGATTACCTGCAGCGTAACGAGTAGGTACGGATACTTGTGTTTTATTTTATCCTCCTCTTCCCAAGTCATCTCTTCACGATTTTTATTTCCCCACAATACCTTGAAGGAAGCTACGTCCTTAGTTCACAATCTTCTACTTCGCCAACCCAGGATGGCGATAGGTTGCTTCTCATAGGATAACTCCTCTGTGACCTAGATACCCTCTATGGGATATACCCGGGTTGGATTACCAACATACTTGCAAAGCATTGATACATGGAAGATTGGATGTACCACTTCCAAATTTGCTGGTAAGTCCAGTTCATAGGCAACCTTGCCTATTCGACGGAGGATCTGATAAGGTCAATGTATTTGGGACTAAGGTCCCCTTTCCTATTGGATCTCATTACTTTGTCTATAGGGGTGTTACACCCCGCACTCTCGAGCTCAGAATTTCTTCTTAAGTTCCTTAGACACTATCATGTGAGTCGGATAAGCTACGACACTATCAAACAACTCTAAGGAAAGAAGATTGTGATACCTCGTGAGAAGGAAGGTTGGAAATGGATTCATAAGAATCCGAAAGGAATTGGAGGCCAAGTAATGAGTCGTAGTACTCGATTTACCTACATAAGCTACTAACTTGGAAGTCTTACATACTTAAGCTATTGGAGTACGTACCAAGCTTGCGAAGCATGGATTACATAGGCTCTTAAAGTAAGACAAGATTACGAATCTACGAGGGAGGAAAAAAAGTGATGACGTGGAAGCACCTCAAGCAGGCAGGTGACCCACCTGCTTGGGGTCAAGTAGGTGACCCACCTACTTGGGGGAGGTGGACCCCACTGCCACATGGCAACACCCCATTGGCCGTATGGTTGAGGTAGCCCAATAAGGGCTTGACACGTGTCACCCTTAGGGGCTGACACATGTCACTTCCTAAGGGACCATATATATGTATGTTAATGACTCTTAAGTCATTTGAAGTCTAAAAATCAGCCAAAGTATAGAGAGAAACGTGAGAGAAAGAGAGTACACAACGGCAACCACAAATTGGAAGAAATTAAGGTAAGTTCTTCACTTTTCTTTCGTGAATTAATTATCCACGGTGTTCCCTAAGTACGTGTATATATATATGTGTTTTATGATGTTTATGGAACCAAAACTTCAGCTTTACAATTGGAAATTTGGAAGAAAAAGAAGAGAAAAACATTAAAGGGGCAAGGAAGGAGGGCTACGGGTTTGGCCCTTTTGGGGTAAGCTTTCGGGTTTCATTCTGTGAATTAATTATTTAAAGTGTCCCTAAGTTTTATAATAGTGTTTAATAACATAAAATTTCAATTTGGGGCAGCGAAGAAGTAACACAAACAGCCCACTCAATTTCAGCGCGTTTGGAGAAGTTCCGAGTTGCGCTTTGACAATTTTGGCTAAATTCGGGTAAGGTAAGGGTTTCTCCTTTCAATTTGGACTTTATGGTGTTGTTATGGAGTATATTATACACCCTGTGGGTGGATTTAAGTGTGTAAATATTATTGTAACACTTGACGTTCGGAACAAACTAAATTGGAGTCGCTAGAAGTGAATTGTCGTCGAAATAAAGTGTCGTTCTTGTGAGTTGTTGCTGCAGGGGTGTAATGTATTGTTGCAGGGAATAAATTCATTCTAAAAGGAGTGTGTATGCTTATGGTTTCAGCCACATGACCCCTCGTTTTGTATAGTTAAAGGTGTTACAAAATAAAGGCTAGACGCCCTATTGTGATATCGCATTTTTGAATAAGTCGTTTGGAGTTTATGTTGTATATTGTTGTTGTGAATTGTTGCAGGTTGTTTTTGGTTGGCTGTAGATATTAGGGACCTAATTGGAAATTTGGATAGGGCACATTATAGGGGAGGTGCTTCCCAATTTTCATCAACGCCTTAGCGAATAACAGAACTAGTCGGGGAAACGACTAAGGAAATAGATTCCATTAATACTAAGGTGTAACCTAGGGTGCTGGAAAGTTATGAGGGGTTGATATTCATATTAATTTCATTTTGAACAGGTTCAAAGGACGGCGAGGCAAACAGGGTAAGGAATAATTTAGACAAGGTATGTGAAGGTTTCTTTTGGCGTATTTTTGGAATAAGTATGTAGAGCTATTTTTCTTTTCTTTTGGCATGTCTTAGATGTAAGCTATAAATGATATGTATATGATATTTGGGATTCAATCCATTCGTAAATCCCTGAGTATGAGTCGAGACTCTCGTTTACTTCTTGATATTAGAACTCCTATAATAACTGAGTCATTGCCTTTAAGTCTTCTATGTGATGAAAACTAGTACATGTAAAGCCTATCTCTTCTTTCCTTTGGAATGGCTTAATTTTAAGTGAAATGATATATGATATAGGTTTAGAGAAAATTCCAATTATGAGCTCTGAGTATAATTCGTGACTTGTAGTCACTTCTGACCATTAAAAGTCCGAAAGTAGTCAAACTATTATTCTCAAGCCTGCTATATAGTGAATAGTAAGTGGAGATACAAGCTCCTTTTCTTGAAGGCTCTGAAACAATCAATGTATCTGATTGCATAACTGTTTCTCTGATTGCATAACCGTGTCTCTGATTGCATAAACCATGTTTTTGATTGCATAAGCTATGTAGCATTGTCTTGATGCATGTCTGTGATTCCTGATGCCCCAATTGATGTAACCCCTAATGATATCTAAAGGGCACTTCGGATAAGTACCTTTCTGGTCTTCAGGTGACGGTTCACTTGAGTGTTTCATTGAGTCTCAGAGGGTGACTTAGTTGCATATAGTTTCTCATTACTCTACTCGTGCATGCTATAACCCTTCTTTCTTTGCATCCCACGATGGGCCGGATATTATGTCAGGCGCAACTTTACTACTTTTTTTACCGTATCCCGGGCTGGATGTGTATAGTTCCATGCACGAGGAGATAATGCCGTAAGTGAGGTGTGATATATGTTATATGTTATGACAATACGATTATTCACCGAGTCCTTGGCTGGCTGTAATATGATAGTATATGTGGCAAAATAAGGAAGGAACACCAAGTCCCTCCTTAGAGGGCTGGGTACAGTATGTATATTATGATGGTACGCTATAGACTTACACCACTCCATTCACCGAGTCCCTCACTAAAGGGGCCGAATACTTTATGTAGGCATGCATATGAGATTAGGGTGATACATTTGTGACTCCGAGCCCCGTAGTGAACCGGATGTAATACAATGACATACATGATAAGATTATATCGTATACGATGATATGATACCATATACGATGATATGATGAAACAAAATGCATGATGATACGATGACATATGAATATGAGGAAATGATTATAACACCGAGTTCACTAGAGGGTTGGGCATAACATATGATAAGGTATATGATTTACGTGTCCTAAGATGCAGGTACAGTAATTTGTTAAGTTGTTATACGTGTCCCCTGCATCCCTATTTCAGTTATGGTCTCAATTATATGTTATTATGCTTTATATACTCAGTACATATATCGTACTGACCCCCCTTTCTTCGGGGAGGAGGGGGTGCATTTATGCCCGTAGGTACAGATGTTCATTCTGGAGATCCGTCAGGTTAGGAGTTTCTCTCAGCTATGTCGGAAGTGATTCACTGTTCTGGAGCCTAATCGTTGATACTGGTCACTTAATGTATATATTTGTACATTCAGTGGTACGGCAGGGGCCCTATCCCGCCATATGTTTCTGTTACTATTCCTAGAGGTCTGTAGACATATGGATGTGAGTTGTTTGTGAGTTCATTTCGATTGTGCCTATACGGCATATTGTGAATGTTTTTTTGTTATAGCAGCTTTGTTGGGCTTGCATGCCCTTATGTGTTATGAGACGAGTGAAAGAGGCCATACGTACATGAAAAAGTTTTAAACTATTGAGGTTGTATCACCTTGTTCATGGTTCAATATGACTACAACTGATAGGTAGGTATACGGGGGTCCAAGTCAGACCCCAATCGCGGCCTATGGAGTTGGGTCGTGATAGGAAGGTACCTTTGGAAATGCCTACTCATTAACTTGAAACTCTAGAAGTTGACGTCGATTACCTACATGACTTCTGTTGACTCTGAGCTACTAAAACTCTCTCCTGAATAAGCTTTACCTTCTCGATGGCTTATTGAACCACGCCTGGGCCCATTAGTCACGTTTTACCAACATCAACCCACCAATTGATGACCTACTCTTTTTGCCATACCAAGTCTCTTGCGGGGCCATCTGGAGACTAGAATGATAGTTGATATAGTAAATACTCTTGACAGGTAGTAGGAAATTATCCAAGCTACCTTTGGATTCAACCGTATAGGCTCGCAATACCTCTTCTAGCGTTTAGCTAGTAAGCTTAGTCTATCTTTTGGTCTGAGGGTACAATAGTGTACGAAGACCTATCTGTGTTCCCAATCTCTTCTTAGACTGATCTTCAATAGTTATCTGTAACTCAGGCTCCTTTGTATGAGATAATAGCTATGGGAACTCCGTAAAGTCTCACCACCCTTTTGACCTATAATTTTACACAATCTCGACCGGACAAGTAGTCCTTGATTGAAGGAACATGGGCTGATATTATTAATCTATGGATAACATTCCATATAGAATTATCTGTCCAGGGAGTGGAAAGTGAGTCTTGTAGCCAAGGTCGTATTGTGGAATCTTCGACCTTGTATATTACTTCTTGCCTTCTTTAGATGACATCAACTGGTACCCTCACCTTTTGGGTTTTGCTTTTTGTCCATCAGAGTTGGCTACCTAGTTGTGCTGAAGTCCCCTCACACAATGACCTGTATAGCTGTTCTATGGTTTTCCTTATCATTAACTAGTATTATGTTGAAGAACTGTGGCATACAAGTGTGCCATCTATTAGTAATCGGCTAATCCTTCTTGTTTTGCTTAAGCTTTTTTACAATTCCCTTATTGTAACTTATAATACTCTAGGTACATAATCTTGTGTCGTTGCTTCGCTGCTAGTTCAGATTCTCCCATCTCATGTGATTATAGCAACACTAATGCACCGGATCACACCAGAATTCCGAAGTTAAATATGCTTGGGCGAGAGTAGTACTAGGATGGGTGACACCCTCGAGAAGTCCTCGTGTCACGTTCTATTTCCCTCCTTGCAATAATGTGTGAAGGCACTCATTTTAGCCCAAGATTTACCTTAGCATCTTCTCGCTAGTCTTCATGTTTTGTCTTGCTCTTCTTCTCCCTTACAACCGGTGTCAGGGTAGATCTTTAATTCAACCATGACTGTGTCCTTTTTGGCCATTTGTTTTAACTTCTCTTCGTATTCCTCTATAACGTCTCTAAAATATCATAACTCCTTTTCATTATGTACTCCTCCACTTAGTCTTATATTGTATATAACTATTCGTAGGTTGCACAACTTCTCTTATACCACTAGTATGAGGTAAATGCAGTCTTTTCATCTCCTGGCCTGTCTTGCTTTACATATCGACTTCACACTAGGAATTGCTCATGCTAACGCTATTTTGTCCAACTTTTTTCTTTTCTTCCTTTACGTACTACTTGGTCTCCTTATTTCCTACCGTAGGAGATTTTCTATTCTCCTTACTACTTGTACTTCTCGATATCATCGACCAATGACGTTGTTGCCATATCTTAATCTTTACTCAAACACGGCCTTACTACCCTTTACACGGTCCTTAGATCGCTTATTCTTACTCTCTTATTGTATTTACCCCTTTTTGTATGAACCCATCCATTAGGGTCTCTGCTAATGGTTCTCTGCACGGTCTCAAATATCATGGATTCTAGACATTTATTGCTGGCCTTTAGCCCTTGCTAACTCATGCCAACATGGGATCTCACTTGAAGTTTAAGCATTCTCGTTAACATGTGATAGTGTCAATTGTCTTCATCTCACACTTGTATTTCTCTTGTCCACTTCCCCCCTTTAGGGTGTACCCATGTCATCCTTTGTTCCTTTTCAACCGTTTATACGCATATGATTCTGTTCCAACATATTTGACATACTACACCATGTCTACACCTTCTGTTAACTCATCTATACTTTAGGTTGCCCCTGTAAGAACCATGGAGTGCTCAGAATTCTCAATAACTAGTACCCAATCTAGTCCAAGTACTGGTACTCGAGTCATATAACTAATGTAGTAGTTTAGCCAAAGCCACATTTCATTCATCCTAATCAGTACGCCACTAGTGTTTATAATCGTGTCTAATTCTCCATTCGGGGAACTTATACTCTGATGACACGTGTCTCACATTTTGTTTATCACATTTTTTTCCAATGGATACCACTTGTTCCTTTGATAATTTCACAATGCCTCAGTTGTTTTGCAATTTCTATTCCCTATCTTCGAGGAATCCCACTATTTTCCAAAGTGGAGGTACATATACACAATACCCCTTCCTGCTTCATGAGCTTTCATCCTTATTGTGTACCCAATGCTAACTCCTAATCTTACTCACAGTCACATTCTTTAGTTACTTCTTTACTAGGCTCTACGTACTTTCATGATGATCCTCATTATATTCACACTATATTCTGCTCATGGTCAATCCCGAAGGGTAATATTTCTTAACCTTTATTCACAACTCTTACTGTGGGTTAATTCCACCTGGTGGAGCAAGCGTACTTAACCCCTTATCCTTCCCCGTCAATCTCATCCTTAATACCTCGCAGGCTGTCTTAAGACATTCACATCCATCACCATTCTTCTCACCATATCAGTATTGACCTTCTACTTACCACCCATATCGCAATATACATTATTTCCCAAAGTCAGTTGTACTACTAGTTTCGTCGGATCTTATCATTACCATGGATACAATCTCTCAAGATATATTACAACTTTATATCTCATGCTCTTTCTATTTCCAAAAAAACAAGATTCCGGCAGAGTTTTCTCTATATTCCTTACTATCCCAAACCTGCACTCAGGAAATACCAACAATGCCTCACAGGGCCAACATATATATATATATATTCATATCACAGCCACACAACACGCCTAATATCAGCCGCCGTATAAAATGATGGACTTACCTCGTATGTACAACTCGAACTACACCCGTTACACTTTTCTGTCTACTTTTTCCTTTAATTTTCAACTTTACATTTCAATCATATTTCAATCTTCCTACCTTATCCAGTATGCCACTTTCACACCATTACTTACCTGTATATTGTGTAGCTTCCAATATCATCCGTCACTTTCTTCTATCGATGTCATTCTTTAGCTGAAACCAAAGGTTAGTAAAAAAAGGAATTTTATTTCCTATGGCTGGACTCTATCGCACGATCTAAGACAAGAAGGAAAGATAACATCCTAAATGCCCTATAGCCTCCTTTTTATAGATGTGGTGCACAACACACCGATAAACAAGACTCTACTAGACACGGTCTGTAGATATTCCGAGGACCAAACTGCTCTGATACAACTTTTGTCATAACCCAACCCTATAGGCCGTGATGGGTGCCCGAACTGGGCACTCGCGTATATCCCTGCTATCTGTAAGTAAATCTGTCCCATGTTTAAGTTATAACACATCAACAGGCACGATAACATATAGGCCGAAGAGGCTTATCATAGGTACCACTGTATATACATGCATATACAACTCATATACAACCGACATACATGTCCACAGACCTCTAAGAGTAAGAACAGAAACATAAGGTGGGACAGAGCCCCCTCCATACTCGTGAACAAATAAATATATACATCGAGGGTTAATACCAAAACTGGGCTCCGACACAACGGAGCTCCTCTGAACGACTGAGTGGAACTCCTATGCTGTCGGATCCCCAAAGTGTGTATCTGTACCTGCGGGCATGAACGCATCCCTCCCCGAGAAAGGAGGGTTAGTACTACATATATACTGAGTATGTAAATCATAGAAATCATAAGGAAATTACAGTTGGCGTAGGGATGCAGGGGGCAAGTATAATATTTAACCATTTACCATACTCGCATCATATAAAACAAAGTCATAAATATTACCATCACGTACTATGCCCGGCCTATTTTAGGGACTCGGTGTACCATCTACATCATTCTGTCATCATATTCACATATATATTATTAGCGTTGTAGAACGTATATCCCGATTAATGTATATAGTAAGTGTATGCTGAGGAACGTATAACCCAATCCGCATATCATATAATAATGCTGAGGAACAACGACCCTATCCACATATCATATAGTAATACCGAGGAATGTTTGGTCCGATCCACGTATTATATAGTAATGCCAAGGAACGTTCGGTCTGATCCATATATCATATAGTAATGCCGAGAAACGTTCAATCTGATCCACATATCATATAGTAATGTTGAGGAACATTTGGTCTGATCCACATATCATATTATATCATTGCATACATATATCATACCCAGCCCTTCATGGGACTCGGTGTCATCACATTATCATATACCGTACCTGGCTCTTTATGGGACTCGGTGTCATTATATCATCATATACCATACCCAGCCCTTTATGGGACTCGGTGTAATCATATCATCATATACCGTACCTGGCCCTTTATGGGACTCGATGTCATAATTACCATATACCATACCCGACCCTTTATGAGACTCGGTGTCATAATCATCATATACCTCATAACAACATCATAAACTCCAATTTGAAACAAGAGCCTTTACCTTACCCGAAACTCGTCAAACTCGTTGAAACTTGCCTCGGAAGTTCCTTTAGCGTGCCTAAAACTTTGTGGCTGTTTCATAACATTTTGGGATACTCCAAATCATAATTTTTCATTACTAACACCTTCATAACATTGTGGTATACCCTAGATAATTAATTCACAGAAAAAAATCGGAGAACTTACCCTTTTTTGGCTCCAAATCCGTGGCTCTCTTTCTCAAGTTTAAGGTTTCTCCTCTCTCTTGTTCTAGATTTATCTCCTCTTCTTTTTGTCTCTAGAAGTCTCTTGATAAGAATGACTAGAGGATAAGTATGAACTAAAGTAATAAAACATATATATATATATATATAGGCCACTTTTAGGGGTAACATGTGTCAACCCCTAAGTGGTGACACGTGTCAAGCCCTTATTAGGCCAACACACCCCTTTCCTCTAATCACAGGCTGCCATATGGCATGTTGGGTCCACCATCCTTGCTCCAGCTGCTGCCATATGGCACTCTCTCATGCTGCCACATGGCACTCTCTTCTCCTCCTCCTCGTGGGTTCATAATCTCATCTTACTTTATGAACCTATGTAATCCTTTCTACGTAAGCTTGGTATGAACTCCAGTATTAAGTATGTAAGATTTCCAAGTTGGTAGCTTACTTACGTAAATAAGTCATGTCCTACGACTCATCATTCGGTCTCCAACTTTTTTCGGATTCTTATAACTCTATTTTCAATATTCTCTACTATGGGGTATCGTATTCTCCTTTCCTTAGAGTTGTTTGATAGCGTTATAGATTATCCGACTCACATGGCAACTCTTAAGAAGCTTAAGAGTTCTTAAGAAGTCTTAAGAAGCTTTTAGAAGCTTTAAGAAACTTTAGGAAACCTTAAGAAACTTAAGAGGCTTATGATCCTTCCAAGAACTTAAGATCATTTCAAGAGACTTAAGAACGCATTTCAAAGTACAAAAGTATGGGGTGTAACACTTCGAGTTTTTGATCTTCGTATTACTAGTAGGCCTTAGGTCGGATCGTGATAGTGAATGAAAGAATTCAGCATTAGGTGAAACCTCAAACGATGGAGCATCATTCAAAAGGCTCCAACCAAAATCATGTATAAGGATACCCTACTGGATGATAGAGTAAGAAGGATCCTTATAAGTGGTATTAATTCAAATGATATTAGCAAGGTCTTCACTTATATCACTGCTAAGCAAATATGAGATTCATTTTAAAGAATTATGGAGAACTAAAGATAGAAACTTATGAATGCGACGGTGAAAAAGAAGAGAATCAGCTCGAGAACAAAACAAAAAGGATCGCTTCAGAAAAAAAGAACCACAATATTAGGAGCACTATCAGCCCCAAAGGAAGAAGAGAATGAAATTGAGAAAAGCTTAGATAAAATTAGGGAGACAATCTACACTTACTCTAACAAAAAGCTAGTACGTGTTGCTCACATAGTAATGAAAGCTCTTAAGAAGCTATCTACCAATGGAGACAAAATGACATATAATCATTCTAGGCTAAGAATGTACGATCGAATAGTAGTAGAAAAGATTTTTTTAAAAACCTGAATAAAAAGATACCCAACTAAAGGAAAAAGTCCTTACTCTATTAGGTGAAAATTCAACTCAATATAATAGAAAGAGAAACAAGAATATAAACATTTGGAAATGGTCAAATTCTCCCCCAAAACTCTCAAGACCATCAGAAGGAAGTATCAAATGTCACGTTCTACTATTCACGCTGAGCTTATAAAAAGGAATGCTTCAAAAGGAGCTAGTCAATATAAAGAAAAAATTTGGCTAAAACACTTGAAAGGAATAGGTCCTCGAATAAGATAACCTCAAAAAATATAAATCTCTCTGATAACAAGCAATGTCCATAAGATAAAAAAAATAAAGTTAGAAAAATTACTTCTACAACAAGCAATGTCCAGAACAAAAACAAATCAAAGCTAAAAAATATAGATATAAATGCTCATATGACTGGACACAATATCTACACCCAACATGGAAATAATAAGAACTCCAAGGTAGATTACACAAGTCAAGTGAAGACCATGCCAAAGAACAACCCTCTTAAAGAGAAACAGATGAAAAATAAAAGACCTAATACTTCAATAAAAAAGAAAGTTGTCTAGTAGATTGAATAAGAAATACTTATCACCCATAATCACAAAATAAAAATGTAAACATGCCTAAGTTTCTATAACAGTCTTCTAAAATACTTCAAGGCCTAGGTGAGGAAAAAAGAAAATATGAGAGAGAATATAAAGAAAAATTCTTCTTATCAAAAGGTTAATAAAAGAGGAAACAACCAATAGAAATGCTCTCTTAATTATCAATAGTGATTTATACAAAAAAAAAGGAATTTGGTAAAACACTAGTGATAAGAAGAAACAAAAAAAATTAATGCACAAAAACATCAAAGGATTTTGTCAAAGAACCTATTTTTTTTGAAATACAAGTATACATCTTCTCTTAAACATATATGTTACATAAAATTTACCAACGCTGCCACATATTACAAAGTGATGTGCTGGCATTTGATGCCATATTTAATTTTTAGCTATGAATAAATTGCTCTTAAGTAATAAATAGTGTCTTTTAATAGTTTTTCTACTATGTTAGACTAGAAATCAGTCAAGTCGAGCGTGAAGCAATGTTCTATCAAAGGAGAGCTCTGACTACAATTCTGATGGACCATAAAATATGTGATGGGATGTCAGGGTAGCTATCACACTTGCAGAGAAAAATCCAAGTTTCTGAAGTTTGGCTAATGGCAAAGACGACGGGCCTATGATGGATCGTCATACCTGCTGAGTTGATTCCACCTTCTGAAGTTCAGGCGATAGTGGATTTAATGGACCGCTATATCTACGATGAGCTGTTAAGCAATGTCAGATATGCAAGATTACAACCACTCCTTGAAGAGCACACAACAGCCAAAGTGACGGTCCATCACACATATGGTGGACTGTTAGGCAAAGCATTAGACGAGCCTCGAGTTTTCAACTTTCTTATTTTAAATTTCAAATTTCTTGAAACTATTAATATTATTTTTTTATTATTTATTTTATTATCTTATTTTTGGCGAAGACGACAGTACGCTTGATTGAGTTTTGAATGAGAGTTTACACTTATTTTTTTATATCAAAGTGTTTGATTGCCTTCACCTTTTGTAAGTACTTTTTTTATCGAATGAATGCAATTATATTTTTTGTTTCAATACTCATGAGTGGCTAAACCCTACAACCAAGGTTGTGGAATCCATGATGACTTGACCAAAAAATAGTGTTTTTATGGAATGAATGGAGTGTTGTGCTTGTATATCTTATTGGCTCTTTCATATTAATCAACTTCTAATGGTTGAAAACATTAGAACCTTCCTTAAGTTTAGCTTGTTTGAGTAAAAAAAGGGTAAAACTTAGAAAAAGAATTAATAACGAGCATTTGAGAATCTGAACTGGTTTAAAGGTTAATGTTTTTGTAAGATTAACCAACTTGAGGATTTGTCTGTTGAAATGATTGGAACACTTTTAGTTCAAAAGAATAAAAGTGATGTGCATTTAATTTGATTGAGAAAAAATTAAATGCAACATGATTTTGATAAAATGATATAATAACAATGCATGATGAAGTTCTATATTTATCCAAAAAGGGTGAAACAGTCTTGGTGAACATAATGTTGGTTAATTCTCTCTGTTAATTCTCAATTAAGCGATATTGTTGATTGTTACTTGTTACAAATTTCTTTTCAAACTAATCCCAAAATTTTTATATTTCCCATTTGTTTTGGAAATAAGTAGTTAAAAGTAGATAATTGCTTATTACTTAGTTCTAGTCTTATTTTCTGTGGAATTCGACCCCAACCTAGTTGGATTTTATATTTGACAAAGACCATTTTATATTTCTTAATTGAGGTGTATGTTTTATCGTATCAAATTTTGGCGTGCTACCAACGAATTTTGTTGTTAATTAAGTCAAGTGTGTTATTTCACTCTTAATCTTGTTTCCTAAATATACTTTTGTTTCTTTTTTTTGTTCTTGAAGGGTACAAGTTAGTGCATTTCAAGTACCCAAAGTAAAGGTGAATCATTAATTCCTTAAAACTCTGAGCTTGAAAAGTCCATTAGTAGAAAAATAAATGCACAAAAATATGAAGCACTGAGGTTGAGAGATATTTCTGAGGCTCAGGCCAGTCACAGGCCGGCGAGGCGAGTGTGCATGGACTATAAATACTGAACAAGTGGACTCCGGAAGACCATTTTCCAATGCCTTTCATCGACCAAACATTGAATAGGTTGGCAGGTATGAGATGGTACTGTTTCCTATATGGCTACTACAGGTATAATCAAATCTCAATTGTATCAGAGGATCAGGAGAAAATCACTTTTATGAGTGAGCATGGACTACGAAAACTGAACAAGTGGACCCTAAAACATCATTTTCTAATGCCTTTCATGGACCAAATGTTGAATAGGTTAGAAGTTAGGTGATGACACTGTTTCCTAGATGGCTACCATGGGTATAATCAAATCTCAATTACATCAGAGGATCAGGAGAAAAATACTTTTGCATGTCCTTATGGTGGTTTTGCGTTCAAGCGCATGCCATTTAGAGTAGGAAATTGTCTCACTTCTTTTATACTCCAGCTCTTGCAATAGAGTTTAACTATATAAAATGTCCTTCTAATTCGTGAGTTTCACATTTTTAGATCATGCCTTCAAAATGCACTCTTAGTTAGAGAAACATCGACGATAATGAGATTCCACCAACTACTATGCCTCCACCATGTTGAATGGAGAGGAGGAACCAAGCCCAAGCAGCTAAACCTTAGAATGATGATGGAACTCAAGAGGTTCCATATACTGATTAGCCTACCCTTACTTCTAAATCCGAGTTTAGAGGAGTGATCACCATGCTCACTTAGTTGATGGTTGCGCAGTCAAAGCACACCAGTCCCTAGCTCTAGTTATCAAGAGCCATCTGCTGCTACAAGGATTAGGGACTTTCTGAGGATGAACCCACACTACTATAGAAAGACCCTTTAGCGGTAATAACATTTGCTACTATAACCTACACCGGGTAATGGACTTTAGCCGGAAAAGTCGTAGTCGGTAAATACTTTGCAGAACATGGGGTCACACCCTTATGCTCATAAAAAGCTAGACGTAGATTTAAAGAATAGATCAACTCCTCCAACTAAATCCTCCATTGAGGAGTCGCCTGTGCTAGAGTTGAAAGAGTTGCCCGACCATCTCATATATGTGTTTTTGTATCAAGGTAATACCTTACCAATTATTATGGCTATAGATTTGAGTGTGGAGTAGGTTTAAGAACTGGTGGAAGTGTTGAAAAGGTTCAAGAGGGAAATTATCTGGACCAAAATTGATATAATTGGTATACCTTCTGGAATCTGCACACAGAAGATTCAATTGGGAAATAACTGTAACCTAAGCATAGAGCACTAGAGATGGTTGAACCCACAAATGCAAGAAGTGGTGAAAAATAAGATCATAAAGTGGATAGATGCAGGTATGGTGCATACAATCTCAAATAGCAGTTGGGTCAGTTTAGTGTAGTGTTTCCCTAAGAAGGGAGGAATAATATGGTGGAAATTCCAAGACGAGTTGATGCCTCTTAGGCCAGTCATAGGCTGGTGAGTGTGCATGGAGTATGAAAGATAAACAAGTGGACCCTGAAAGACTATTTCCAATGCCTTTCATGGACCAAATATTGAATAGGTTGGCAGGTAGGGTGTTATATCCCGTACTTCTGTACCTTGAGATGTGTTCATAAGCTTCTTGAAAATCTCCATGTGATCCCTATTATCTATCATGTTACCAAATAATTCTAAGGAAGGGAGGATGTGATGCCCCATGATAGTGAAGGTTGGAAATAGAGTTATAAGTATTTGAAAGGAGTTGGAGGCCAACTAACAAATCGTGGAACTCGACTTGCTTGCGTAAGCTACTAACTTAGAAGTCCTACACACTTAAGCTACTAGAGTATACGTCGAGCTTAAGTAGCATGGAGTGCATAGGCTCTTGATTAAGACGAGATTACAAGCTCACGAAAGAGAAATAAGGAAACGATGAGCCTACTTGAAGAAAGTAGGTGATGCACCTACTTGGATAAGAAGGTGATGCACCTACTTAGGGTCAAGTAGGTGATGCAGCAGCTTGGGGTGGACCCCACTGCCATATGGCAGCATGTGATTGGTCGCATGGGTTGAGGTGGCACCCTAGGAGGTTGCCACATGTCACCCTAGGAGGTTGCCATGTGGCACCATATAAAGAGGTATATATATGTGTTATGTGACCCCTAAGTTCAGTATTCATCCAAAACATAAGCCAAAAATAGAGAGAAAACGTGAGACAAGAGAAGGAGGCAGCCATGGCTTGAAAGAGTTGAAGGTAAGTTTTCCAACGTTTTCCTCTGTGAATTAATTATCCACGGTATTCCTCAAGCACATGGAGATGTATATATGTGTTTTATAATACCTACGGAACCATACCTTCAGCTTTACACTTGGAACAAACAAGAGAAAGTGTGAAAGAAGAAGAGGAAAACGTTGGAGGGCAAGAAGAGGAGCTACGGGTTTGGGGCTGCCAAGGTAAGACTCGGAGTTTTGTTCTGTAAATTAATTATTTAAGGTATACCACAGTTATGTAATGGTGTTTTATAACATAAAATTCCAATTTGGGGCAGCGGAAAAGGCGCACAAACAGTCCGCCCCAATTCAGCATACCAAGAAGTTTCTAAGATGCAGTTTTGGCAAGCTTTGGCCAATTTCGGGTAAGGTGAGACCTTTTCCTTCAAATTGGGGTTTATGGTGTTGTTATGAAGTGTATTATATATTGTTTAAGTGTCTGAAAATGTGAAAACATCATGGAAATGCTTGATGATCGAAACAAACTAAATTGGAATCGCTATAGTTGAATTATCGTCGAAGTAAAGTGTTGTGCTTGTGGTGTACTGCTGCAGGTGTGTGGGGGTTTGTTGCAGGGACTAAATGTGTTCTAAAAGGGGAATGGGTGCTTTTGGTAACATCCACATGACCCCTCATTTTGTATAAATAAAGGCTTTGTAAAATAAAGACTAGAAACCTTATTTTGGTGTCGTAATTTTCAGCAAGTTGTTTGGAGCTTGTGTTGCGTGATATCGCCATGTTTTATATTTATATGCTGCAGGGTGTTGTTTTTGGTTGGATGTAGTGATTAGGGATGTAACTGGAAATTCGGGTAGGGCACTTTATAGGGGAGGTGCTGCCCAATTTTTGTTAACGCCTTAACGAATTAAAGAACTAGTCGAGGAGACGAATAAGGAAATAGGTTCCATGAATGCTAAGGTGCAACTGAGGGCACTGAAAAGTTAAGGTTGTTGATACTCGCATTTTTCCCATATTAAATAGGTTTGGAGGAAGACGACGTAGACGTGATTGAGAGAAGTCCATACGACGTATGTGAAGCTTTCTCTTGGCATGTTCTTAGCATAAGTATGTACGACCTGTCTCTCTTTTCTTCTAGGCATGTCTTAGAAATACGTTATGAATGATTGGTATATGAAACATGGGAATAATTCCATTCGTAAAGCTCCGAGTACAGTTCATAATTCTTATCCACTTTGTGATGGTAGAACTCCTGTAATAGTTGAGCTATTGCCATTTTAAGGCTTCTATAGGATAAAAGGTAATATATGTAGAGCCTCTTGACTCGTGTTCACTTCTAAATACTAAGGCGCTTAAGGTAGCTGAGATATCACCCCCGAGCCTTCTGTACTTGAAATAGTAACTAGATGCATGAGAAGCATGAACTATAACTCCTATTCATTTCTTAATATCAAAGTTCTTGAAGTAGTTGAACTACTACCCTCGAGTCCCTATATGATGAATACTAATTAAATATATGGGATCCCGTGCCTAAGAACTCTATAATGACAAGTATCTCTGATTGCATAAGACATTCGGTATTACCTCAATAAAAGTCTAGGACTCTTGAGACTCCATCAATATGGCCCCTAATGGCATTTAGAGGATACGTGAGATGATAATCATTTTGATCCTCAAATGATAGTCCATGATGATTGTTATACCGAGTCTTAGATGATGAGCTAATTGCATATAATTCCTCGTTACTCTACTCATGCAGGCTGTTAATACATAACTCACCACATCCCATGAAGGGCCGAGCAGGATAAACTCACCGCATCCTATGAAGGGCTGGGCATGATAAACTCACCGCGTCCCATGAAGGGCCGGGCATGATAAATTTACCGCGTCCCATGAAGGGCCGGGCATGATAAATTTACCGTATCCCATAAAGGGCCGGGCATGATAAATTCACCGCATCCCATGAAGGGCCGGGCATGATAAATTCACTGCGTCCCATGAAGGGCCGGGCATGATATATGATGCAATGATCATTCACCGCGTCCCATGAAGGGCCGGGCATGATAAATGATGAAATGACATCTTTATTGAGTCCTTTACTGAAGGGTCGGATACAGTCTGTAGGCATGCATGTGGAAATATAGTAACACACTTGTAGCACCAAGTCCCATAGCGGGCCAGGTATGGTATGTAAGGAAGGTATATATGCCCTCATGTCATAAGATGTAGGTAGAGAAATTCGTTAACTGTTATATTTGTTTCCTGTATCCTTACTTCAGTTGTCAGCTCAGTTATGTATTGTTATGCTTTATATACTCAGTACATATATCGTACTGACCCCCCTTTCCTTGGAGGGCTGCGTTTCATGCCCGCAGGCATAGATGTTCATTTTAGAGATCCGCCAGCTCAGAATTTCCGCTCACCTATGATTGGAGGCGCTCTACTATTCTGGAGCCTAGTTTTTTTGTACTAGTCCTCTGATGTATATATGTATTTATTTATTCAGGGGTACGGCGGGGGCCCTGTCCCGTCATATGTTACCGTACTATTCTTAGAGGTCTGTAGACATGTATGTGTGGGTTGTTCATGAGTTTATTTCGGCTGTGCCTATATGGCACATTGTAAATGTTTTTACGTTATGGCAGCCTTGTCGGCTTGCATTCTCTTCCATGATACAAAATGAATGAAAGAGGCTATATGAACATGAAAAAGTTTTAACCCATTGGGTTTTTTGGAGGTTGTATCACATTACCCATAGTTCAATTTGGTTATATTTGAAAGTTACATATACGGGGGTCCAGGTTGGACCCCAGTCGCGGCCCATTGGGTTGGGTCGTGACATAGGGGATGGTATTTTTTCCTAGGTAGCTACTACAAGTATAATCAAATCTCAATTGTATCAGAGGATCAGGAGAAAAAACTTTTGCATGTCCTTTGGTACTTTTGTGTTCAAGCGAATGCCATTCGGATTAGGAAATTATCTCAGTTCTTTCATACTCCAGTTCCTGTAATAGAGTTTAACTATATAAAATCTCCTTCTAATTCGTGCGTTTCATGTTTTCAAATTATGCCTTCAAAATACACTCTCAACTAGAGAAATGTCATCGACAATGAGATTCCACCAACTACTATGCCTCCACCATATGGAATGGAGACGAAGAACCAAGACCAAGCAGCTAAACCTCAGAATAATGATCGAAATCAAAAGGTTCCATAGACTGCTCAGCCTACCATTACTTATGAGGCCGAGTTTAGAGGAGTAATCACTATGTTCACTCAATTAATGGTTGCATCATCAAGTCGTCAAAGCACTCCAATCCCTAGCTCTAGGTCTCAAGAGCCATATGTTGATACAAGGATTAAGGACCTTTTAGATGCAATAAAATATTTCTTTAGAGGTAATATCATTTATCGCGATAACCTATACCAGCTAATGGTATTTAGCCGACAATGTCATGGTCGGAAAAGGCTTTCTCGATCATTGTGTGAAATGCAGGTAGAGGGTAGCAATAATTGCCGCTACAAACCATTAGTTTTTATGGCAATTGTTTACGGAAATTTTGTTGGTTGCTAAAGGTAATTCATATCGATTAACTATGGTCTTTTAGAGTCCATTTTTTTAGTCAATAAATCAAAATAAATAGCCTCTTACGGCAATTATGTTGGTTGTTAAAGGTAATTCATATCGGCTAACTATGGTTTTTTAGCATCCATTATTTTAGTCGATAAAATACAAATAAATAGCCACAATAGTTTTAACAGCTACTGTGTGCGACAATTATATTGGTTGCTAAAGGTAGTTCATATCGGCTAACTATGGTCTTTTAGCGTTCATTGTTTTAGTCAATAAATCCAAATAAATAGCCACTAAAAGATAGTAGTTTTAACAGTAATTTTATGACAAGTAATAGATACAACATCTCATCTAAAAATATCTTAGTTTGACCTTGTAGTATCCATTTGTATGATCGATAAAATTCAATTAAATTCACGCTAAACATTATTTCAATACTTATGACCCAACTTTAAGAAATGTCAACGACCCATGAAACAAAACTTTTTGTCATGTTTGAGACTTTTTATAATGAGTATTTATATTGCAAGAAGGGCATGCAAATTGACCAGAAGTGCTCCATCCAAATAGTACCATATGCTGGAAAATCATTTATAGTCCACGTGAGAGTTGCTCGCATTTGTAATATCTCCTTAGTAGATGAATTATATGTTTATATTTCAACATCCCATATTTCATTTAACTCTTTTATTAAAGGTTGCAAAAATACATCAATATTATTTCTAGGATATTTTGGCCCTGGAATAAGTAAGGACAAAATAAAGAACTCTTGATTCATGCACATCCATGGTGGAAGATTATATGGAATTAAAATCATTGGTCATGTACTATAAACAGTTCGCTTTCATTAGAAGTTAATCCTAAGCGTACATTTTGAAGATCTCTAGCAAATTCTGGATACTTACTAACAAAACTTTTTCAAGATTCCGAATCTATAGGATGTCGTAGAACACCATCTTTGTTGCGCTCATCATGATACCATATCATTGATTTAGAAGTTTTTGAAGACATAAACAATCCTTGCAACCTTGGTTTTAAAGGAAAATATCTTAGGACCTTGGTTGGAATTTTTTTAGCATGATTTTTCCATCTAGAATCCCCACAAATTTTTCATTTATTAACATCCTTAAAAGCAAACTCTTTTCTAAAAAGCATGCAATTATTGGGACTAGCATGGATCTTTTTGTACTTTAAACCTAACCTTTCAACTATCTTTTGGGGCTCATAAAAAGAAGAAGGCAATTTTCCCCTTCAAGAAGTGAATCCTTCAATAATTCAAGCAAAGAATCAAATGGTTCATTTGACCATTTGTACATGCATCTTGTATGATAGATATGCAACAAAAATGATAGTTTGCTAAACTTCTTGCATCCAGGATATAGTTCTTCATTCGCCTCCTTTATAAATCGTTCAAACTTATCCACCTCTAGATGAGATTGCATTTCAGATGGATGAGAAATATTTTCTTGTAGGTTTTGATACATGTCACTTCTTTCATTAAATCACTATCCACAAACTATGTAAAGCCTCCAAGGGTGTTATACCCCGTACTTTTGTACCTTGGAAGGTTCCTAAGTTACTTAAGCTTCTTAAGTTTCTTGGAGCTTCTTAAAGATCTTGAGCTTCTTAAAAGTTACCATGTGAGCCGGATAATCTATAATGCTACCAAATATCTCCAAGGAAGGGAGAATGAGATACCCTAAAATAGAGAAGATTGGAAATAGGGTCGTAAGAATCCGGAAGGAGTTGAAGACCAAATAGTGAGTCATAGGACTCGACCTACTTACTTAAGCTACCAACTTGGAAATTTTACATACTTAAACTACTTGAGTACATACCAAGCTTACGTAGCAATGATTACATAGGTTCGTAAAGTAAGACAAGATTACGAACCCACGAAGAGAAGAAGAGAGTAACACATAGCAGCATGGGAGAGTGCCACATGGCAGCAGCTGGAGGTCCACGTGGCAACAGATGAAGCAATGGGGTGGGAACCACATGCCATATGGCATCCCCTAAGTGGAGGAGGTGGTGTGTTGGCCCTATGAGGGCTTGACACGTGTCACCACTTGGGGCTTGACACGTGTCACCTCCTAAAGTTGTATATATATATATATATATATATATATATATATATATATAATTTATGACTTTTATAGTCATATTTATCCTATAAGTTTCATTCTTATCTCCAAAAGTCAAGAAAATTCTAGAGAAAAGAAGAGAAGAGAAACTTAAGCTAGAGAGAAGAAAGAGCTATGATTTTGGGAGGAGAAAAAGGTAAGTTCTCCGATTCCATTCTGTGAATTAATTATATGGGGTATACCATGAAGGTATTAATATCTTATTAATGTAAATTTATGATTTGGAACAGCCTCAAAACGTTATCAAACAGCCACGAAGTTTTAGACGCGCTAAAGGAAATTCTGAGGTAAGTTTCGACGAGTTTGACGAGTTTCGTACAAGGTAAGGCTTTCTCTTTCAAATTGAATTTTATGATATTGTTATGGGGTATATGTATTAAGTGATGCTGGAAGTGGGAAAAGTGTATAAGGATGCTTGACGTTAGAAACAAACTAAATTGAAGTCGTAGTAGGTAAATCGAAGTCGAGTAGTGTGTTGTTGTGGTTCTGCAGGTTGGGGGTGGTTTAATTGCGTGTTGCAGGGTTGGAAAGTACTCAAAAAGAGGTGTGGTTTCTGATAGTTTCAGCCACATGACCCTCCATTTCGTATGATAAAATATTTTACGAAATAAAGGCTAAAAACTCTATTTTGGTATCGTAGTTTTGAGCTAGTTGTTTGGAATTGTATTGAGTAATGTTGAGGTGATTTGATTGTATATATAGCTGATGTTTGTTGTTAGTAATATGTCTGCTAAGATTAGCAGTTGGATAGGGAAAGTTATAGGGGAGATTCTGCCCGATTTTTGGTAGCTTCGGAACTAGTAACAAACTAGTCGAGGGTAATGGATAGAAAATGACTCTTATTAGTACTTGGTTGTAGAGTGGGATATTGGAAAGTGAAAGGCCATTAACCTTAGTATTAATTTCATGTCAAATAGGTTAAGGAGGTATCAAGACAAGCCGGATTTCAATTAATCCTTGAAAAGTTATGTGAAGCTATCCTTCTTTTCTTTTGGCATGTCTTAGCCTTAAGTGATTGATATACGAAATGTGGGGATAATTCCATTCATATAACCCCAAGTATGACTCATAAGTCTTATTCACTTCTCGATAGTAGAATTCCTATACTAGTTGAGTTATTGCCTCTCAAGACTTCTATATGATGGAAAATAGTAAGTATGTGAAGCTTTCTCTTGGCATGTTTTGGCACAAGTATGTAAAGCTACCCTTCTTCCCTCTTGATATGTCTTTGACATAAGTACGATGTTATAATGCTATGATTACTCACCGATTCCCATCATGGGTCGGGTACGTTATATGATGGTATGGTAAAGCAATGAGAAAGTTATAATACCGAGCTCATGACAGACCGGGTATGATATATGTATATAATGACTCTATGAGGAAAAGTAGAGGGTATGTAAAGCTTATCTTCTTTCTTCTTTTGGAATGACCCATAGAAAGCCAACAGACGAAGAATGCACAAAGTCTACAAGAAGCTCTTATTCTTAAGTACACTAGGATGGCTAACGTTTTTAATTTCCTAGAACTTATGTCCTTTTGCCTCGATTCATGTGAAAGTTTTCAACCATCCTAAGTTGGTATAACTTATGTTGTAGTATGAAGCATGAGTCTTATTCACTCCTTTAAGCTAGAACTCTTTCAATAATTGAACTATGGCTTCTCAAGTTTTTGTATAGCTTGGGAAGTAGTAAGTAGGTAAAGTTAATCTTCTTCTTTTTCGCATGAACTTTATGAAATAAATAGACGAAGTATATGTGATTCCAAGGAAGCCCCCATTCTCAAAGCCACTAAGATAGCCATTTTCTTGACTTCCAAAAGATATTTTATTATGCCTTGATACGAGTAGATGATTCCAAAAGTGCTACTTTGATGCAAACCATAATGACACTCCAAAGGTACTTGTTATGGCTATTGTCTTAATTTTTGAATGATAGTTCATTTTGATTATTTCAGCAAGTCTCCAATGATGGTTTAAATTGCATATGGTTACTCACTACTCTACTCGTGTATACTGTAACCCTTCTATAACCGAGTCTCAGGCTGAGTACATAATCGTGCGTAGTTTACTGCATTATCTACCAAGTCCCTCACTAAAGGACCGAGTATGCTATACGAGGATATGATAGTGCAATGATATAAATGACTCACCGAGTCCCTTACTAAAGGGCCGGGTATGCTATATGAGGAAATGATAATGCAATGACATGAATAATTCACTGAGTCCCTCACTAGAGGGCCGGGTATGTATGTATATATATATGTATGATAATGTGATGTGATAAGGTGGTGATGGCACCGGATTCGATGATGGTCCTATAGTTATGATTCACCGAGTCCCTGAAAAGGCCGGCTATATTGTATAATATGAGCATGCATGTTTTTATGATTCACAAGGTACAGGTACAGTGTTTTCTTAAGTAAAGTATTTATCCTCCTGGCTCTCTTTATTTTAGATATGCTTCCAGTTATGCTTTGTATACTCAGTACATATGTCGTACTGACCCTCTCTCTTCGGGGGATGCGTTCATGCCCGCAGGTACAGATTCACACCTTGAGGATCCACCAGGATAGGTGTCCCGATCAGTAATTCAAAAGAGATTTGTCGTGCCGGGGCCTAGTTTTGGTACTAACCCTTGATGCATGTATTTATTTATTCATGGGTACGGCGGGGGCCCTGTCCCGCCTTATATAATTATTATACTCTTAGAGGTATGTAGATATGTGTATGGGTTGTATATGGGTTATATAGGTATGTATGTACAGTCATGTGGATATGGTTTATGTTTTGGGGGACGTGTTCCCCTATCGTGATCACCATACCGACTGAGGTGTTATCTATTATATTTATACATTGTGACTCAAACAGAGGACAGGTTTGCTTATAGCTAGCAAGTGTATACGTGAATGTCCAGTTCGGTCACCCGTTATGGCCTACAAGGTTGGGTCACAACAAAAGGCATCATGTATCATTCCTCTCATATCATCGCCCTTCATAGTTGATGGGCTATTTTTTACGACCCAAGTCTAAGGTCTAGATGTGACACGGTGATGTTGGCACAAATCTTTTTGGTTCTTAAAAAAAATAAGACACCCAGAGGTGCCTTACCCAAGCCTCTTAGCATTCATTAAGATTTTCATCAAACATCGTCTATTTGTCCAACAATACCTCTACTTTCTTTAAAATTGATAGGGGTAAGACATGTCCCTAGCGCACCCTCATGATAAGTATCCAAAAGTACCACAAGATAACCAAAATTCTTTACATGTAAATAGCAAGAAAAGGAAATGGAATGTTGTTCCCAAAATATGGGAACTCATCAACTAAGTAGCCTTCAACGATCAACCTAGCCACGTGGAGAAGAATGCGAAGCAACGTCGGTCCGTACATGGTGATATCATGTAGGCAAAAGTATGTGTTAGTACTTTAAATGTACTAAGTATGTGAGCATACAATGCAATCCAATGGACCATGCTAGAACCTTGTAATCATTTGAAATACCATTTAGAGTTATGAAGCTTAGTCAGTGAAATATAGAAACCATCATGAACCATAAAAGAAAGTTAAACATTATAGAGGTAATCATGAGTCATTATAAGAAACCATATACTTGCAAAGTTACATGAATCGTAAATAAGTATACCATAAACCTTTTGAAAGGAATCTTTAAACTTTGTGAGAGAACATACTTTACTTTGTTCTAGATATAGTAGACATCATATGTTATATCTTAAACATTGGAAGAGGGACCTTTTACCTATGTGAGAGCGACCGTTAACCAACATAAACCATGTGAGCTATAACATGGAGTCCCGATGTTACCCCTACATTGAAGTAAAATGGGGAGACTACTTGCCAAGATAAACTCCGTCATGCCTAAGTGGATCCACTAAGCTATTGTGTGAATCGAGTACTCACCCCTAGTTCTTAGACTCAGGTACTCACCTTTAAACCTCGATATTTCGGGTACTCACATCTTAGAGATTTGGGTATTCGCCTCTATCTTTTTTATACCTATGGTGGCACATAGTTCTAGGACATGGGTATTCGCCCCTAGTCCAGCTCGATGCTGGGTAAGATCTCAACAGAATAACATTTAAATATCATACTAACATAAGCATTTATATAACTTTAACATATAATCATCATTCAATGGAATAGCTCATTAAAACGTTTTATTTGATTCAAGGAGAGAATTTTCCTTTCACATTGAAACCTTACTTTGCCTAAGAAGCCTTTTCATCATTCAATCAATCATAAGACTCCCATTTCATAAATACTTGCTTCATATTATTCATTTTGGAGTCAAAGCTTTCATTTCAAAATTCATCCAAACATAGTAAAACTAAGTGGGGACACTTTTCACAACCATTCATTCTTTCATTGAAAAAACTCTCATGACCATAGTCATTATCTTTCTTAAATATTTAATCGGAGTCCATAAACTTCAACTCATGCTTTAGTAAAAATAGAGTCAAAATTAGGTGGGTTCAAATCAATTAACTTTCAAGTCATTTAAATCAATGCTAGCATGCATGAGAGTAAAGGAATACATCATCTAAATCTCTTAAAACAACCCACCAATATACTTAAAAAAACTACTTTCATACCTTCATATAAGGATCTTTAATAACATCATAACTTCATAAAATCAAGAGTCAATATTCATCAATATATCTAAATAAATTTAAAATATATCAAAATCTATGCATTTAGAGTCATCATGTAAAATCCCATAAGATTTCATCATCAAAGATTGAAATGCTAGGTTGAAAAAATATTTGGGCTCCATGGGTAGAAGGACCCATAGATGAAAACCGACATACCTTGGGGGGATGAAACCCTTAATTCAAAACTTAAAAAGAAATGGGGGCCTGATCTTCTTAGAGTGAAACCCTAGAACCTTTCTTGAAGATGGAGGAAGACTTTAGAGCACTTGGGAGGTTAGGGTTTGATTTCTTAGGATGAGAGTGAGAGTGAATGGGTGTAGGAAGACTTTGGGGTCTTTTAGATAGGTGAAATATACCTTCAAACGACCTCACTTTGGGTTAAAATGCAGGAAAAGACTAAAATAGGCCTTTAAAGATCCGGTCGAAACTGGTTCACAGGGGGCCTTCACGGTCTATGATGCCCACCACGGACCATGGTGCGATCCCATGATAAAAGACTCGGAAAAATATTTCAGAAAGTGTTGTAGAGAAGCCTCTGAACCTTCTTCACGAACGGCCATTATGGACCGTATTGACATTCACGAAAGACCACCACGGCCATGTTACTCACCAATGATCCCAGGGCTTAAATTGGTTGAAAATTTGCTTTCACAGACAGCCACTACGAACCATATTGCATTTCACAGAAGTCCACCACGGTCTGTAGTCCTCACCTGTGTGAGCAGCTTCACTAAAATAGCCATAATGTTTTACTCCGTACTCCAAATAAAGTAAACTTAGTGGAGTTGGAAAGAGGATTCAGAGACCTTTGATTTAATAGGTTATATGACACCTGATTCTAAATATTCAAGGAGATATGATCGCTTAAAGTTGACCTATGTAGAATCTAACATCGAAACTCAATATGTAAGGAAGCTTTCAACTTAACTTTGTGCTAAAGGATTCTTATTACCTTAAAACATCTCCAAATCTATTCATACGCTAAACAATTGGACTTAAAACCCCTAAGATAAAATGAATGGATCCCTGAATGGACCATCTTCATAGTCCGTGAAAAGTTCCATGGGCCGTGGGGTTGTCTGTGAAGAATGACTTGGGAAATTTCCTTAGGGTCTTGGTGAAGGGTCACCACAGAGGGCTTCATGGACCGTGGTGCTGACAACGATCTTTGGTCCTCGATCATGGTTCATCCTATGCAGATCTGAATCTCTTCATGGTCTGTGAAAAGTTTCACGGGCCGTGGGGTTGTCCATGAAGATTGCCTTGGAAAATTTCCTTAGGGTCTTGGGGAGGGGTCACCACAGAGGGCTTCACGGCCCATGATAATGACAACAATATGTGGCCCTCCATCATGGTTCTTCCCCTACAGATCTGAGTCTCTAAATCTCTACCACGGTTGCTCACCATGGTCCATGATGGTTACCACAGCCCGTGATGGCTTTCGTGGTCAACCCTTGGTGCTAGTTTTTGCAACTTTCTGAGGTTTCCTCCTTTGATCCTTAGTTTAGGACTTTCCAAATTTCCAGGGTCTTACACTATTACTGGTTATTATTATTATTTACTTGAGTATTGTTAGATCCCTTTAGAGACTCTCCATAAAAAAAACAATTATCATATGATGGAATAATTCCATTAACCATAAAATGATCATAAGTTGTAGCCCTATTTACTTTATGGATAAGTACACATTCTATACAAGGACATGAAATTTTTTCTACATCCTGCTTTTCAGAAAATGCATGATTTATAAAATTTTCTACTCCATTTAAGTATTCTTTACCAATTCTGTCAAAAGGTATCCATCGTTTATTTCTAGGACTGTCCATGACGATCAAGATATTATTTTATTTTCTGCAATTAATATAGAAGCTGAAAATACATTAATAAAAAGGGAGGGAATTAATCAAAACTATATTTCTAATGGAATATCCATTGTAGTTTTTCATAATTTCACACCTCAAATATATCACTTTAATAGTTAAAATGTGCATTAAATTTGAATGACATCATGCCTTTAGATAGTTAGGAAATTTGGACGAGTAAATATAAGGGCCTATTATGACCCTTTACTTTTTGGTTACCTTTTAGATTAGTGTTCTTAATTTAAAAACACTAAAATAGGTCGATTATACAACCACACACCTAGCAAAAACCAAAAATAAGAGAACATCCTAATTCAGTAGTTATAATTGATAATTTGTACTTACTACTCGGAAGTCACTACTTTAATCCATGCATATATGCAACTCTTCTATAATGGTGACTATTATTGGAAAGGCACATAATTAAATGGAAAAATTACCTATATACATACCTTATATTACTATATTTACTATTATTCCCTACCATTTATAAAAATCTCCAAAATCCCTCTTTTATTTACCTTTCTCTCTTTCTCACAGATACATTCTATTCCAGTTTCCCCAACTATCCTAAATCCTCGCCTATTTTCATGCCACAAACAATGAGGTTTTGTTTTTTTGTTTTTTGAATTTTCAGTCCAAGTTTTACTCAATTTCAAGCTTCTAATTAAGGTAATTCAAGTTCTTCCTTCTCTGACATCTCACTTCGATTTCACCTCCTTCGACTTTTCATTGATTTTTACTGTAATTTTTTTATTGTTTTTACTCCTTTTGTTCACTGATACATATGGATTCCGCTCTATCTTTTAGTATTGGTCTCACACAGTTGAATCAAATCAAGGAATTTTTATTTCATCGGACTCTAATTCATCTTGGGAATGTTACACGAGGTTAGATCCAAATAACGTAATGACCCCATAATTATGGATAAATTACGTGCAAAATTGAAGTCAAAATCTTCAGTTCAACAAGAACCCACAGAAGCAGAGAAAAAAATTAAAGGGGTTACAACACGCCCTAATCTCCCAAAGGTTTGAGTTCATCTAATCTGTTTTCTGTTATTTTTATTTTTAAATCTCGATTTTTCTAATTCATTTTAATGTACCTTTCTTAAAATTCGTATGCTAATACTTAAGGTTCTGGTATGATTTTTGTTATTATTTTTCTGATACATAAGGTCTACTACTTTTTATAATTTTTTGATACATCATGTACTAATCACGATATATAAGGTTTTTCTAATTTTGCGTTGTTTATGATGCATTAATTTCTTCTTTTTCTATTGTTTTTGATACATAAGGGCGAAACAAAGTGTCTCATATCAATCTACATAATCTCTATATGTATACTGATTAGTCATGCACCTGATACATAAAGTCACTTTGTATCATATATTCTAATGTATCAAGTACAAGTTATATTTATTCATTTGTTCTGTCAATGCAGGGATTGAAGTACGTCATCAAAAAGATTCCTTCCCACTCTTTGAGATTTGGCACTACATATACTGTTAATTTTATTGATGATTTCAAATCATCAATAGGAAAAAAAGCTATCTAGTTATTTAGACAAATCATCTTTGGTCACTACCTAGATATGCCACAATGTAATTTTCAAGGTCAAATCATCAAATGTCTCTTACTTCTCGAGGTGGAGCAGAAAAATACACACGAATTGGACATTTGTCACATTCAGGGTCACATACTCCATTTCTTAATTAAGGAATTTGCTATTATTACCGATTTGCGATGTACTGGTAATATCAATGAATTTTGATATCCAGATGCATCCCCAAGCAGATTGTTGTCTAGATATTTTCTTGGTGCAAAAAATAGGATAAACAAAGGATGTTTTGTTCAGCGTTTCCTGATGAGAGGATGGAAAACCAATGAAGACGTTGTTCATATGGCTATTCTCTTCTTCATCCACATGTTTTTCTTTTCTCAACTAGGTGATTCACCTGTTTTTATTGATGATTTTAGGATGGTAGAGGATAGCAGATATGAGCAGTTCCCATGGGATAAAATAGCATTTTTCAAATTGATGAAAGGCATAAGGCAGGAGTTTACTACTGCAAAACAAATGTATCATTTGGGTGGTATGACATATGCTCTCAATGCATGAATTTATGAATGTGCATCTCAGGTCCTTTCTGAAATTACAGTAAGAGTGGGTAATCATATTTCCAAAATTCTTAATTGGCGTGTTGTTGCGGTCAAGCCCAAATTTGAGACCTTCATGTCTAGCATTTTCAGTGAGGTATATTTCATAAAATCATATTCATATTTATATCAAATGTATATATCATATGTTGCTTATTAACTGTAGTGTAAGATTATTCATTTTTCAATTCTGCTATAATTCAATATATATAACATTTATGATACATTAAATAGTGTTGAATCTGATACAATAGACTTTGTTATGATACATTAGACTCCTGTCATGCACCCATGATACATCATGATACTTGTTTTTGTTTTTTCTTCTTTTCACTCTATTTTTTCAGAATACATTCTCCAATATTGTCCCAACTCAAGATGAAATGGAATCACTCAACATTCCTGGCAATGATCCTCCTAATAAAGCTACTACACCAGCTGCCAAGACTAAATTAATGGAACCTCAAGAACTCTCTGGATTTGAGGAACTTTCAACTAAACCACCCGAAGAATTATTAAGAAAATCCAATCGTGTTTCTGATACATCTTACCTATCTATTGCACATAACAAGATCCCGTCTATCTCTTCCTCTATGTCCGTAGACTTAAATGGAATAAGCATAATTCAATCATCACAATACGGAACACCTACTCCTTCTCTATCTATCATGACTTGTCTAATATCATCAACATTAAAGCACATAACTGACCTTGATAACTAGGTACTCTATCTCCCCATTGGGAAAAGACTTCTACTTTGTTATCTCCCACTAATTTGTTTGACCTTACCAATGATAGATCAAGGTCCTTTTTGACTTAACATCTACTACAAAAGACGATCCGGACCCAATTTGCACTATCATAATCAGAACCACTCAACCTCACCCCCAATCTTGCCAACCGATGAACATCCCTTACAACTCCTTCTTCCATTCATCAACATGAGCCACGCTCCCCATAAATACCCTACTAAGTGCACTGACCGCACATTGGCCTTACCCGAATGAGAATGCACACTGATGTCATAAAACTCATTAGCTATGGTATCTGACTCAAGAGAAGTATTCTCAGAGTTAACATCCCTAACCCACATAATATGATAAATGCAACCCCTAGAATTAACTTTCGTGCCTTCAGACAAGAAATGAGCCTACCCTTAGCTACTGAATCATAACCCTTCCATTCTAGAATAGACTCATTTAGGAATTGAAACTTGACTCAATGAGTTCAACAATCTATAAAAGCAAAATGTGCATGCAACCAATCATTACCATTTCAAAAAGGGAATTCACACTTACCGAATGAAGTACCACACTAAGTTTTGGACCCACAGAGGGGCAGGGCTGAGATTGTCGATGAATATCATTATCATTTTTAGCAACCCATGGACAAAGTCTCAACTTATTATCCTTCGCCCCACAACCAAAACATGCACCCAAACCAGCTAAACAATCTCTCGGATGGTACCTTCCATACTTTTGGCATGCGAGAAAAGTTAGACCACTATCATTGTCACCTTGATACCTAGGTTAGGCACACTATCCTTGTGATTCTTAGGTACTAAGGCATTATCAAAAGATGATCCATCCTCAATCCAGGACTTCTTGGTCACCCTAGCAACATCCATAAGCTTTTTCTTTTCAATTTGCTCAGCATGAGTCATTAACCAGGAAATGTCCATTTCCTTAACCAACATGGCCGTTTTGCACTCCGTGGACACCAAGCTTGAGATACCAAAAATAAACTTGCGCATTCAAGCATGAGGGCCGAAGACCATGAAGGGAGCATACTTAGATAGTTTTGTGAACTTGAGGGCATACTCTCTCACACTCATACTCCCTTGACGAAGGTTAATTGTAACACACCAATTTTCTTTTTATGGTTTTTCTAAAGGATTGTTAGGTGATCCACGTTATCTATGAAGTTCTACGTAAGCTATTGATTGGGATGTCTTACATAACAAAGCTACTTGAGTACACATCAATCTTAGGTAGCAAGGATTACATAGGTTTATAAAGTAAGACGAGATTATAAACCCACGGAAGAGGGAAAAAAAGGCGTAGCACTTACTTGAAATAAGTAGGTGATGCACCTACTTGGACTAAGTAGGTGATGCACCTACTTGGACCAAGTAGGTGACAAACCTACTTGGGATAGACCCCATGCTACCACGTGGTAGCTTTGGATTGGATGCATGGATAAGGTGGCGCCTTAGGGGCTGGACACGTGTCACCCCTAGGGGATGCCATGTGTCACACTTTAAGGGATCATATATATACATGTTAACATGACTAAAAAGTTATTTTTTAGCCTTAAACTTAGAAAGACTTGAGAGAAAAATCAAGAGAAAGGAGAAAGAGAGCTACGGGTTTGGCCAATTAAGGTAAGCCCTCCGATTTCGTTCCATCAATTAATTATCTAAGGTATTCTTTGGTTAAGTAGCGGTGTTTAACAACGTAGAAGATATAGTTGGGGCAGTGAGGAGGTTCTTTTTCTTGTTAACAAACTCATTTTTGAATGGGACTATTGTTAGTAATATTAGTATAACTCCTTGTGTAAAGCTTCATTTCGAGTAATTTAAGATATTTTGGAAATATATTACATAGGGATATAACTTTCATTTAGACTCTAAAACCCAATTTTGTTTTTATCTGCTAGCAAAAGGGTGATGAAGTAGAGGGGAGGTGTTGCCCAGATTTTATTTTGGAAATCCTACATGGACTGCTGTTAAATTGTTAGGCATATCTTTTTGTAAAAAAATATTGTGGGGGTTATTCAAAATTTTATGCTACCCTAAGACATATTTCTATAACTTTCATTGAGGCCACAAAGCCTATTTCCCCTATTTACCCCTTCGAAACTGAGCAACAATACAAGATAGTAGGTTGTCCAGAATTCCAGTTTGAATAGTTTGGGCTGATTTTTATTAATTTCATGTTTAGTTTTGATATGATGAGACTCTTAAACTTAAGTAGATATTTGATTGTGTATTTAAGGTGTATATTTGCTTATACAAGCTAAGATAAACTATTTGACGAAGTGGATTTTGTTTGTCTATGGCGGAGAGGAATTGAGCTCCTCGAGGTATGGTAGAACCTGTTGTATGCTAAAACACTAAGGTTTATGTATAAACTTGAACTTAAAATATTTTATTTTCTGAAATTTAAAGGTATTTTTATGGGCTGTTTCCTTACTCCTAGTTTTGTATTTTGGTATGACTATTATCTCAAGTATTGCAAAACTTTCGCTAAACCGCCCACTTGTACGAATTGCTTGATCATTTTGCATTCTTGATGGGACTTTGTCCTTTTTGTTACGATGACTTGTCATCAATATTGGCATGCCTCTCGATTCGGATCTTGACCATCTTGACTTTGGATTTACATTTCGTCTTAACAATGGGATTTTCATCTATTTTCGAGTACGAGTGGAAAGCCACTTTCAACATAGTTCTTGATTCTCTTCATATTGGGTGATGACCCTTTTTGATATGGGCTTTGGTCCTTCTTGATTTTGGGGATTTGGTCCGTCTTGATATTAATTGTGCTTAGTGTGAAGGCATGACGTACCTATTAGGCGAAATTGATTATTTGGCAACTCTTTCGAATTGAATTATAAGTTTCTTGATACTTGAGTCTTCAAATATTAATATTTATATTGATTTTGAAACTCTTTAAGGTTTGTATTCGATACTTTGACATACTTGTTCGCTTGGGCTTATTTTTACGTTAATGAGCCACCTGCGATGAACCAGGGAGTTGAAAAATTTAATAGCTCCAAGCCTAAAGTTTTACACCACTAAGCTTTATGCTTAGCGATAGTTGTTTTCTATCATAGGTAATATGCGGGATGAGGTATGAAGATGGCCATTTAGAGTAGACTTTTTAGAGCACTTGTAAAAATCACATCTGCATATGCATTTAGTTTTTGTAAATATTTTGAGGGACTTGTACATGATATATATGGCTTGTGAAAACAAAACTATATGCTTGTAACTTAAACAGGGTGACTAGTTTTGCTATTTTGGAGTGTGCTTAACTCAAATCATGCATGTATTGCACTTATATTTTGGCTTGTCATTTTGCACAGAGGATAATAGTTTTGTAATAACTACGGATTTGAGTTTTGTGTGTTTTATAGACCCGCAATGGTGTTGACTATTTGTGATTTAAAAAAAAGTAAAACTACCTTTTGTTTCGCAAGTGTTATCCTTCCAAAAAGGGTGCTACAAGTGTTGGTATCAGAGCCAACTTTTTTGATTCTAGGACTTTTGTTGTGACTTATTGGTATACTATTTGTTTTTGTTATGTGTTGTTTTTATATATAGTCCATATGCATCATGTACATATCCCTAATGCAATGTGATCTTCTCTCATGGAGAAATTAAGTCGTGGCATCTTCTACTTCCAATAGACTTATGGAAGCCGCCTGCGAGAGTTTAAATACCTCTAATACCCAACTTCACCTACAAAAATGGGTTGTGGAACTTGTTTTTGATTCTAATCCTCCTAGTACAAGGGGATCGGAAGCGGGAAGTAATCAGGATATGAGAGTTGGGCCACACCCTCCAATGAGTCATAGTGCCCCCATTGTTGATCCTCTTTTTCAACAAATGGCCGATTTCTTTCATCACATGACTTGAAGGATGCCTGCCCTGATAAAATGAACTTTGAGAAATTGAGAAAAATGGGTGAAGTTGAGTTTGAAGGTTCTGTTGACCCTACAGATGTCGAGCAGTGGTTGGAACGGATTGAAAGAGTGTTCGAGCAGTTAGAGTATTCTGACGCTGCCAAATTTAAGTATGCTATCTCACTATTACAAAAAGATGTCTATGATTGGTATGTAAGTGTACCAAATGTCAGGGCAAAACCTCCTATTCTTACTTGGAATGATTTTGTGAAAGAATTTCATAAGAAATATGTCCCACTTGCTTATCATGATGCAAAGAAAAAAGAGTTCTTAAATTTAGAGCAAGGGAGTATGTCTATCGCTGAATATCAGTAGAGGTTTCTCAAGTTGTCCCGCTATGTTGGGGGTATTATTAATAATGAAAAAGATAAGTGCAGGCATTCGAAGACGGTTTGAATGATTCTATCAGAAAATCTGTAGCAGTCCTACAACATGAAAACTTTTATAAATTAGTTTCAGCTGCACTTACTTGGGAAAGGATTGACAAGGAACAAGCTGGTAGAAATGAACATAAGTTCAGGAAAGCTTATGCAGATTCAGGAGGTCCATCAAAAAAGGGGAGGTTTGACAGTTCCCAAGCTAATACTTTTCGCAAGTTAGCCCAACATAAGCAGAATAGATCAAGTTCCTTTACTACCAGCACTCCAAGCTCTGGCCAAGGCAAGAATCATATACCCCCTTGTGCACAATGTGGAAGGAATCACTTTGGTACTTGTAAAAGAGCGTCTGGTGCTTGTTTTAATTGTGGGAGCTTCGATCATAAGGTGAGGGATTGTCCCAATCCTAACCCCACTTCTTCTCCACGTACGGAAGGCTTGGTTCAAAAACCGGTTACCACTCCCTTTCAAGGGAATAGAGGTGCAAGATCTAGAAACATAAAAGCAACAGGTACAGATGCAGCCAATCCAGCTGGTAGGTCAAGAGATATAGCACGAGCTTATGCAATGAGATAGAGGGATGACCAGGATGGAGCAAATGTGGTTGTTGGTAAATTTTACTTATTCGACTTATGTATTATTACATTATTTGATCCTGGTTCTACACATTCGTATATTTGATCATCATTGGCTTTTCCTAAAAATGTGAAATCTGGGAGACTCGATTGTGGGGTGCTTATTCAAAGTCCTTTAGGCCAACATGTTGTTTGCAATCAAATCTATCGAGGTTTTCCCTTGGTTATTCAAAATCTAGTCTTCTCTGCTGATTTAATTGAAATGTCTTTCCAAGACTATGATGTCATTATCGGTATGGATTGGCTTTATAGATACCAGTGGTAGTTGATTGTAGGTCAAAGCATGTGACCTTTAGAGCTCCTCCACTTTCACAAATCACTGTCCAAGGTGAAATATCATTGACGTCTAATATCATTTCCACGGTAGTGGCAAGGAAGGTGGTTAGACAAGGGTGTGAAATATATCTTGCTCATATATTTGATACACGCTTGGGAGGTCCAAGCCTTGAGGATATACCCGTGGTGTGTGAATTTCCTGATATCTTCTCTGAAAATCTTTTCGGACTGCCCCCGGAAAGGGAGGTTGAATTTCCTATAGAGGTTGTTCCTGGAACTACTCCTATCTCTATGACGCCTTATCGAATGGCTCCAGTAGAACTGAAAGAGTTGAAAAATCAATTGCAAGAACTCCTTGAGAAAGGTTTTATTCGCCCGAGTATTTCTTCCTAGGGAGTTCCTGTGCTATTTGTGGAAAAGAAAGATGGGACTTTTAGGCTTTGTGTTGATTACCGACAACTAAAAAAGGTAAAAATTAAGAATAAATACCCACTGCCTGGGATTGAAGATTTATTTGACCAGTTAAAAGGTGCTAGTGTGTTCTCAAAAATTGACTTAAGGTCTGGGTATCACCAACTGAGGGTACGGGAACATGATGTCCCCAAAACTACCTTTAAGACTCGATATGGCCATTATAATTTTTGGTGATGCCATTTGGGTTGACAAATGCTCCTGCGGCATTTATGGATCTAATGAATCGCATGTTTAAACCTTATCTTGATTAATTTATAGTAGTTTTTATAGATGATATTTTAATATATTTCAAGGATAGTGAAGATCATAGAAAGCATCTTCGAATTATTTTTCAAATTTTGCAAGAGAAGAAGCTTTATGCTAAGCTTTCTAAATGTGAATTTTGCTCGGTAAAATGGCCTTTCTGGGACATATTGTGTCAGCGGCAGGTGTGAAAGTGGATCCTAGTAAAATTCATGCTATTGTTGAATGGAAACCACCTAAAAGTCCAACTGAAGTAAGGAGTTTCTTGGGTTTAGCGGGATACTATAGAAGGTTTGTCAAAGGCTTCTCCATTATAGCCTCCCCTTTGATTAAACTCTTGAGGAAGGATGTCAAGTTTGTATGGGATGACAAATGCTAGGAGAGTTTTGAAAAGCTCAAATCCAAATTAACACAAGCTCCTATACTTACTCCATCAATTGAAGGGAAGGAATATGTGATATATAGTGATGCCTCTTATCGTGGTTTGGGTTGTGTCTTGATGCAATAAGGGAAAGTGGTTGCATATGCTTCTCGAAAATTGAAACCACACGAGCTGAACTATCCTACTCATGACCTTGAGTTTGCTGCCATAGTGTTTGCCTTGAAAATTTAGAGGCATTACTTATATGTCGAAAAGTGTCACATATTTAATGATCACAAGAGTTTGAAGTACTTAGGTACACAGAAAGAGTTGAATTTGAGGCAACGTAGATGGCTTGAAATCATTAAAGATTATAACTGCACAATTGATTATCATCTGAATAAAGCCAATGTGGTAGAAGATTCTCTAAGTCGTAAAGCCCTTGCTAGTTTATCGCTAAGCCACTTGCCTTTGTTTGTTAAATTGAGAGCCATGAATGCTTGTCTTGCATTTAACTCTGATGGCTATATTGCTTGTTAAATTGAGAGCCATGAATGCTTGTCTTGCATTTAACTCTGATGGCTATATTGTTGCCGGTTTGCAAGTCAAACCAGTTCTACTTGAATAGGTGAAAGAAGCACAGAAGTTAGACAAGAAATTGGTGAAATTGATCAAAGAAACTCAAATTGGAGAAAAGCTTAATTTTAAATTAAGGGAGGATGGTGTTCTACTTTATCAAAATAGGTTATGTGTCCCTAAAGATGACAATTTAAGAAAGGAAATTTTGAATGAAGCACATACTTCACCATATCAATGCATCCTAGAGGTACTAAAATGTACCAAACCATTAAAGAACACTACTGGTGGAATGGTGTGAAGAAGAACATTGCAGAGTTTACTTCTAGATGCTTAGTTTGTCAACAGATAGGCCGAGCATCAAGTCCTGACTAGTTTGTTACAACCCTTGTTGATACGTGAGTGGAAATGGGAAAGAATAACTATGGACTTTGTTTCTAGGCTTCCACACACTCAAAGAAATCATGATGCAATCTGGGTTATAGTTGATAGGCTAACGAAAAGTGCTCATTTATTGGCCATCAAGGTGGACTACCCACTTGAACGTCTAGCAGAATTGTATGTTGAGGAGATTGTGAGGTTACACGGAGTTCCTGTTTCTATTGTATCTGACTGATACCCAAGGTTTACATCTAGCTTCTGGACTAGATTACAAGAAGCTTTGGGCACTAGGTTGAACTTTAGTACATCTTTCCATCCTCAAACAGATGGTCAATTTGAGAGGGTGATTCAAATCTTGGAAGATATGCTTCGAGCTTGCATTATGAAATTTGAAGGTAGTTGGGACAAACACCTAGCCTTGATAGAATTTACTTATAATAATAGCTATCAATCAAGTATAGGAATGCCTTCCTACGAAGCCTTATATGGGAGAAAGTGTAGAACTCCTCTTTGGTGGAGTGAAGTTGGTGAACGAAAACTGGTTGGTCCTGAGATTATGCAACAAACTGAAGATAAGGTAAAAGTCATCAAGGATCATCTAAAAAATGCTTCAGATAGACAAAAGGCTTATGCTAATCTTAAGAGGCGTGAAATTGAGTATCAAGTAGGAGATAAGGTCTTTTTAAAAGTTTCTCCATGGAAGAAGATTATGAGATTTGGCCAAAAAGTAAAACTTAGTCCTCGATTTATTGGACCATATGAAGTACTTGAGAGAGTTGGTCCATTTGCATATAAACTGGCTCTTCCACCGGAGTTAGATACAATCCCATCTCATATTCTCCCTGTCAATTCCATTGAGATAAGTCCTGACTTGACATATGATGAGGAACCTATCCAAATCTTGGCCCGTCAGACAAAAGAGCTTAGAAACAAGAAAGTTCCTTTAGTAAAAGTCTTTTAGAGGAATCATTCTGGCAATGAAGCAACCTGGGAGTGAGAAGAGGATATGCGAAATTAGTATCCATATTTGTTTTGAGTATAAGGTAAATTTCGAGATGAAATTTCTTAAGGAGGGAGAGTTGTAACACCCCAATTTTCTTTTTACGGTTTTTCTAAAGAATTGCTAGGTGATCCACATTATATGTGAAGTTCTACATAAGCTATTAATTGGGATATCTTACATAACAAAGCTATTTGAGTACACGTCAAGCTAAGGTAGCAAGGATTACATAGGTTCTTAAAGTGAGACGAGATTATGAACCCATGGAAAAGGGAAAAAGAGTCGTAGCACCTACTTGAAACAAGTAGGTGATGCATCTATTTAGAATAAGTAGGTGATGCACCTACTTGGAGTGGACCCCATGCTGCCACGTGGCAGCTTTGGATTGGATACATGGATAAGGTGGCACCCTAAGGGCTGGACATGTGTCACCCCTAGAGGATACCATGTGTCACACTTTAAGGGAGCATATATATACATGTTAAGATGACTAAGAAGTTATTTTTCAGCCTTAAACTTAGAAAGACTTGAGAGAAAAATCAAGAGAAAGGAGAAAGAGAGCTACGGGTTTGGCTAATTAAGGTAAGCCCTCCGATTTTGTTCCATCAATTAATTATCTAAGGTATTCTTCCGTTAAGTAGCGATGTTTAACAATGTAGAAGTTATAGTTGGGGCGGTGAGGAGGTTCTTTTTCTTGTTAGCAAACCCATTTTTGGATGGGACTATTGTTAGTAATATTAGTATAACTCCTTGTGTAAAGCTTCGTTTTAAGTGATTTAAGATGTTTTGGAAATCTATTACATAGGGATATAACTTTCATTTAGACTTTAAAACCCAGTTTTTCTTTTATCTACTAGCAAATGGGTGATGAAGTAGAGGGGAGGTGCTGCCCTGATTTTGTTTTGGAAATCCAACATGGACTGTTGTTAGTATTTTGGGCATATCTTTTTGTAAACAATTGCTGTGGGGGTGATTATATATTTTATGAGACCCTAATACACATGTCTATAACTTTCATTGAGGCCACAAAGCCTATTTCTCCCATTTACCCCTTCGAAACTGAGCAACAATACAAGACAGTAGGCTGTCTAGAATTCTTGTTTCAATAGTTTGGGCTGATTTTTATTAATTTCATGTTTAGTTTCGATATGATGAGACTCTTAAACTTAAGTAGATATTTGATTGTGTATCTAAGGTGTATATGTGCTTATACAAGCTAAGAGAAACTGTTTGACAAAGTGGATTTTGGTTGGTATATGGCGGAGAGGAATTGAGCTTCTCGAGTTGTGGTAGAACCTGTTGTATGCTAAAACGCTAAGGTTTATGTATAAACTTGAACTTAAAATATTTTATTTTCTGAAATTTGAAAGTATTTTTATGGGTTGTTTCCTTACTCCTAGTTTTGTATTTTGGTATGACTATTATCTCAAGTATTGCAAAACTTTCGCTAAACCGCCCACTTGTACGAATTGCTTGATCATTTTGCATTCCTGATGGGACTTTGTCCTTTTTGTTATGATGACTTGTCATAAATATTGGCATGCCTCTCGATTCGGATCTTTCCCATCTTGACTTTGGATTTACATTTCGTCTTAACAATGGGATTTTCATCTATTTTCGAGTACGAGTGGAAAGCCACTTTCAACATAGTTCTTGATTCTCTTGATATTGGGTGATGACCCTTCTTGATATGGGCTTTGGTCCTTCTTGATTTTGGGGCTTCGGTCTGTCTTGATATTGATTGTGCTTAGTGTGAAGGCATGACGTACCTATTAGGCGAAATTGATTATTTGGCAACTCTTTCGAATTGAATTATAAGTTTCTTGATACTTGAGTCTTCAAATATTAATATTTATATTGATTTTGAAACTCTTTAAGGTTTGTATTCAATACTTTGACATACTTGTTCGCTTGGGCTTACTTTTACGTTAATGAGCCACCTGCGATGAACCAGGGAGTTGAAAAATTTAATAGCTCCAAGCCTAAAGTTTTACACCACTAAGCTTTATGCTTAGCGATAGTTGTTTTCTATCATAGGTAATATGCGGGATGAGGTATGAAGATGGTCATTTAGAGTAGACTTTTTAGAGCCCTTGTAAAAATCACATCTGCATATGCATCTAGTTTTTGTAAATATTTTGGGGGACTTGTACATGATATATATAGCTTGTGAAAACAAAACTATATGCTTGTAACTTAAACAGGGTGACTAGTTTTGCTATTTTGGAGTGTGCTTTTAACTCAAATCATACATGTATTGCGCTTATATTTTGGCTTGTCATTTTGCACAGAGGATAATAGTTTTGTAATAACTACGGATTTGAGTTTTGTGTGTTTTATGGACCTGCAATGGTGTTGACTATTTGTGATTTTAAAAAAAAGTAAAACTACCTTTTGTTTCACAAGTGGCATCCTCCCAAAGGGGGTGCTACATTAATGAACTCTTGGATTTTAGCCTCCCTAAGCTCCAATGGGAAGAAACGGCCTAGGAGAATACTTTTGAACTCTTCCCATTCTATCGGTCCCCTTTCTTCATTCCTCTCAACAATCCATTGCTCATACCACACTCGAGCCACACCTTTTAGTTAGTAAGTCACTAGTTCAACCTTTTCATTCGGTGGCATACCCATATAACCACAATTCGGTATACCTCATTGATAAAATCCATAGGATCCTTACCTATTATAACCTTCAAACTCGGGTGGATTCAATTTTTGGAAATCCAGAATCCAAGAGGCCGAATTATGCACTTGAGGAGGAGGTACAACTTGATGCCCTTGGTGGGCTATATCTTGAGCCAATAATGTGATGATGTTGCGGAACTCGGTAGGAGTTACCCCTTTCTCATGATGTGGGATATCTGGGACTGAAGGAGCTTGGTCCTCATCGTCAACCCTTACTCTTTGAGGTACTCTTCCACAAGGCATTATCTAGAGAACATAAAATTGGTTATTAGTTAGAGGGAAACTTAGGACACTCTAGGCCACGACATGAATTGCAAGAATTGAAGACTTTCCTAAATATCTCATAGTCTTCTATTCATAATTATGGCGTGTTTTACAACCATGAATAAGACCCTATTTGACACGATATGTTGGACTTTGAGGATCATTTTAAAATCTCATGCTCTGATACCAAGTTTGTCATGACCCAAGCCTAGGGCCTAGACGTGAAACAGAAAATAAGACACCCTGAGGTACCTCATCCAAGCCTCTTGGCATTCATTTAACTTTTCATAGGTAATGGCATACAATAAAAAGTGGAAATCGGCTAAGGGAGAACATCATAAAATAAGAGTCATCATCAACCTTAGATCATCATACATTTATGTCCAAACATACCTCTACTAATAAACTTGGAGGGGGATAAGACATGTTCCTAACTCACCCTCATGATAAGTATCCAAGAATACCATAACATAACCGAAAGTCTATACATGTAAATAGCGAGAAAAGGAAATGGAATATTGTTCCCAGAATATGTGAACTCACCAAAAAGTAGCCTTCAATGATCAAACTAGCCACGTGGAGGAGAATGTGAAGCAATGTTGGTCCCTACATGGTGATATTATGTAGGCAAAAGTATGCGTTAATACTTTAAATGTACTAAGTATGTGAGCATGCAATGCAATATATCATTATACAACAAGGTGATACAATGGACCATGCTAGAACCTTATATTTATTTGAAATACCATTTGGAGTTATGAAGCTTAGTCAATGAAATATAGAAGTCATCATGAATCATAAAATAAACTTAAACATTATAGAGGTAATCATGAGTCATTATAAGAAACCATATACTTGCAAAGTACCATGAATCATAAATAAGTATACCATAAACCTTTTGAAAGAAATTTTTAACTTTGTGAGAGCATATACTTTACTTTGTGATAGATATAGTAGACATCATATGATATATCTTAAACATTGAAAGAGGGACCTTGTACCTTTGTGAGAGCGATTGTTCACCAACATAAATTATGTGAGCTATAACATAGAGTTTCGATGTTACCCCTACATCAGAGAAAAGGGAGAGACTACTTACCAAGGTAGACTATGTTATGCCTAAGTGGATCCACTAAGCTATTGTGTGAATCGAGTACTCACCCCTAGTTCTTAGACTTGGGTACTCACCTCCAAGCCTTGATATTTCGGGTACTCACCTCTTAGAGATTTGGATATTCGCCTTTATCTCCTTTATATCTACGGTGCCACGTAGTTCTGGGAGATGGGTATTCTACCCTAGTCCAGCTTAGTGCTAGGTAAGCTCTCAGCAGAATAACATTTAAATGTCATAATAACATAAGCATTTATATAACTTCAACATAAAATCATCATTTCATGGAATAGCTCATTAAAACCTTTGGTTTATAATATCATCATGGCTGCCATGCCCTATTTACCATTCTATTAATGAAACTTATTTTATAAGAAAATTAGGTCTACAATCAGTGATGGTATTTCGGGTACCATGCTAATCGGACCTTCCTTTTTGGAAAAATGTTCAAAAATATTGACGGCCTATAGGGATGTCATACATGTCATATCATAACATTCAACATTTTAGTTGATTCAATGTGAGATTTGTCCTTTCACATTGAAACCTTACTTTGGATAAGAATCCCTTTCATCAATCAATCATTTTATAAAGACTCCCCTTCATAAGCATTTACTTCATAACATTCATTGGAGTCGAACTTCATTTCAACATTTCTTTAACTTAGGAAACTAGGTGGTTAATTTCATAAAGACTTTCAAATACATTTAGAGAATACTTGTATGTATGAGAGTGATATAAATACATCAAATCAAATATCTTAAAAACAGCCCACCATATGCACTTTAAAACTACCTTTCAAACTTTCATATAAGAACCTTGATAAACTATCCATTTCATGTAAATAAAAATCATCATAAGCCAATATAGGTAAATAAACTTCAAATATTCAAGAATCTATATATATAGAATCGTAGTATGAAAACCCATAAAAAAAATTCATCACTTAAATTGAGAGTCAATATACATATATATCAATAGGAGTAAATAAACTTAAAATATATCATAATCTATGCATTTAGAACCATCATGTAAAATCCCATAAGATTTTATCATTTTTAATTGAAATGCTAGGTTGAGAAACATTTGGACTTCATAGGTGGAAGGACCCACGGATGAAAATCCATATACCTTAAATTGAAGCTTTTCACAAAGTTTGATTCTTGTTCTTCAAAGCGAAGCCTTGAATCCTTTGAGTTTGAGAGACAAATTAGAGGGGATGATTTGAGAGAGTGGAGGATGATGTTTAGGGTTTTGGGGAGGCAAAAGACACAAAAAATGACCCTAAAATGCATCCAAGTTCGTCTATATATATTTAGGGAATTGTCCAAGTTTCTCTTTCTTGAAACTAGAAATTTTGAACTAACTAGGAGCAGGTCCACGACGCGGACTTGTTTCACCATAGTTTATTTTTTTCCAAAATTTTGAGTTGAAGTAAAAACTAGCCAAGTCTGCGATGCGGACTTAACACGTACCTCTCTAGTTAACTGGACATAACCTTTTACTCCAAACTCCAAAAATTTCAGTATTGATGGAATTGGAAAGAAGACTTAAATATCTTTAATTTGATAGGTCATGGGCCACCCAATTCTTTATAATCTAGAAGATATAGTCATTTGAAGTTGACCCTCATACGGACTCATTCGAAAACTTAGCCGATAGAAATTCTTTGGACTTAGCTTAGTGTTAGAGATCCCTTATGACCCTGAACCACATCTAATACAGTATAAGCACTTAGTAATTGATCCTAACTCATAAATACAATTAGAAGTCGATGAGTTCGACCCTATATGCCTAAGAAGAATGGTTTGAGTCTTGGTATAGAAATTGTTTAGATGTTACAGAACAACAGGCACCTATTGTATTGGAGAAGCACAATGATTCAAATAAATTTGATTTTCCCATACCACATGACCAATATCATATCCGGAAAGATATTCAGGTAGATACATCATATAGTTCTTAATAATTATATTTTGATATACTTTTAAACTACTTGATATATTTCATGTTCCTATATCAAATATTTAATTTTTATTTTAATTGTCATTCTCATAAGTAATTGTTATTATAATTGTAGGAAATAGTACCATCCAAGACGATACAAGAAATGGATGATGTATGAGATCATCACATGGTATCAAATGTTGCAGAATCTCTCCAACAACATGTTGCTACTGATACATTAAAGGTAATGTATCATAACCAAATTTATGACAAAACTGATGCTACATAGCTCTTGTATCTGTTACATTTTTGATGATCTATATATCTTGATACATTTCATGATCACATATCAAATCATTAATTTTCTTTTCAATGTTCATTTTCATAATTAATTGTTATTATAATTATAGAAAGCAGAACCATCCAAGAAGATACAAGAAATGGATGATGTATCAGAATATCACATGGTATCAGATGCTGCAGAATCCCATGGAAAGTAGGCTGCTATTGATACATTAAAGGTATTGTATCAAAAACAATATATGACTAATCTGATTCTATATAGCTATTTTATCTGATACATCTATGATGATCTATAGAGACTTGATACAGTTCGTAAACATGTATTAGATCCTTCATTTTTTTATTTCAATAGTCATTTTCATAAGATATTGTTAATATTATATTTGTAAGAAATAGAACCATCCAATATTATGCAGCAATTGCAGGATGTATCAGCACTTCACATGGAATTAGCTACTGCAAAATCTTTTGAAGTGCCTATTGCTCATGATACATTAAAGGTAATGTATCAGATTAATTCTTATGATACAATCAACATTAATAAGTTTAGTATTGACATGATATATTTAATTTAGGATAATGCATCAGAAGGATAAAATTATACCATGAAAGATACAATAGAGGTTGTTCATAATACTGTTCAAGTTGAAGAACATGTTGAGCAGATTGATAAAGACAAAATCAACCCTGGTGTATCGGTAATAATTCACACTTGTATTTGATTCCTAAAATTTAGTACAGGATATTATTCTGAAGTAATAATTTTTTTATCATTCTTAAAAAATAGGATTCCACAACTTCAACCTCGATATCGTCCAAAACTCGAGAGGTGGTAGATGCTCTAATATTTGGACTTTCATTATAGGACACGCCATTGACTGCCATTAGTCATGAAAAAGTAGTTCAGGCTGAATGTCTCATGCGTGATAGCCATCTACCTACCACTCTTCCATCCAAACCCAATGTGTTTCCAAATGATGCGAAGACACCTCTTCCATGAAGTAGGATGCATTCTAGATCTTAGAATCACCCTATCTAACAAATTTTGGGTCGAGTGAAAAGGGTAAGGAATAAATGTCTACGGATAGGTATCAAACACACCCTTTTGAAGGTTTTGGCATATGCTATAGTCTCCCAACCGAGCTTATCACCGACTACTCCCAATGGATAGATAAGAGACTATTAAAATCGCATGCCAACAAGTAAGTATGATATTTACAACTTATGATACAAGATGTTTATTATATATGTACTCTCATTTTAATATAAGTTTAAATTCAGGAAATCAAAGGAGGAACACTACAAAGCAAAGTGCTCGTCATTCGGGTTTAAAAAAATGGAGTTTGTAGTGGCATTTCCTCAAGATAAGAATTGGTTCTACCTCATGTCACAGCCGAACAGATGCTGGAATGATGAGGTAATTATTTATTAATATAGTATAAGACATTGTCTGATACATTTCAGATACATAGTCTAATACATAAGTACTATGTATCAGATACATTTAGTATAGAAGTTTTTATTCTGTTTACCAACTATGAATCAATTTGTATAAATAATATTTTCTTTAAATATGTAGCACATCAATGTAATATTTTACTATCTTCAGAAAAAGTTCAAGATGCAGTCGGTCAATCAGTATCGATACACAACAACAAACTGTATCTTTAAAGTCTTTATTGAATCTGCACACACATGATACTATGACATTCCACCTAATTGTTCTACCCAAGAAGACATGGCACGGTCCTTTGTTGTAGCTCATCACGAGAGGTCTATGAAAAACATAATAAGAGGTTTCTCAATCCCCGCCGATTTATCATGGCATGTGGTAGATGAGGTATACATTCTGGTAAACTATGATAAGGATTTCCATTGGATTCTGGCAGTAGTTGTGTTGAAACAGAGGTTGATACACGTTTGTGATTCATCATCTGGAACAAGAATTAGAAATCCTTCCCCAAAGATTTAAAATATAGCAGTAATGCTACCTACATACCTTTACGATAGTGGTTTTTTTAAAAAGAATGAACGTACTGATTGTTCATCGATTGATTCATCGATTGATTCATACAAGGAAAAATCAACCGGTAACATGCTTGAAGCACATTACCCTTTTGAAATTAAATATGTTGAAGACATTGCGCAATAAGGAAGCGATAGCTTGTGAGTATTAACAGTTATGCATATGTAATTCATTAAAATGTCATTTTTATTTTTTAAAGTTGGTTAATACTTTCTTTGCAGGGATTGTGGTGTGTTCCTGATTGTTTTTGATGAATATCTTAGTGATGGAATTTTTATTCCAATTACTGGACTACATGCTGAATATTTCCATTCGATTATGCCTTGCTATTGTGGAATTATGGCTTTCGGAAGGCAAAGGATGGTTATGTTAGTGAAAATGACGATTCAAAAAAACCTAAGCAAGATTTATCTCTCCTGGTCAAGGAGAACCGATGAACGTCAAGTAGTTTTTTTAAAATTGTTAGTAATAGAATGCAGAATTTTATTTTAGCACCAACAGTAAATATTTTTTTTGGCTGTGCAACTATTTTCCAAATGTTGTTGAATATAACTTTTTGTTGTTCATAACATAAGCCTTTGTATCAGTTACATTTCTCTTATGTATCAATTCTATGTACACGTCATCATTATATCAATTTAAATATATAGATCATAAACACTTTGAATCTGTGGTGCATTGCACCTAATAAGTCGCAATTAATATCAGTTTTTGTTCATGATACCTAACCTTCCTAATCCTGGTGCATTATAACAATGATTAAGTATCATCTTTTGTGGAAGATACATCATTCTGATATATCATTTACAGGTAACAGTTGAAAGATTATAAAGCAACCTTCAATGTATCAACCATAAATATCAGTCGAATGGTCATGTATCAGTAATCAATGTATAAAACTCAAATATAAAATGAAAATTTATATTTTAGTTTTTAATGTATCACTCTTTAATGTATCTGATACATTTTCAATAAAACATCTGTAGTGATTTTTACCAAACAAGCCTAAATCAATATCAGATTTTTTCTGACATATTCTCTTTGTTTCATATACATCTTTTGAATTTATCATTTTTATATATCTGTTAAATGATTATATATTTTTGTATGATGTATCAGACACACCAATGATGTATCAATCAGCTTAAATATCTTACTTAATCTATTTATTTTGATATTTAATAACTTTTACTATTTCATTATCAAGTAATTTACAATAAAAATAATTATCAACCATGTATGTATCAATTATTAGTATTTAATTATTTATCTGATACATAGCGAGAGTTTTAGTGCACCGGGCTACCCTTTTTTTATTTATCTGATACATAGAGTTTTCATCCATTCTTTGTTATCGACCAAGCAGAACTATGTATCAGACATGACCACTAAAATGTTAAAAACCATTGTCTTCTGAATTTTATTTAAAAGAGAACTATTTCATTATAAAAAAATACCAGCTACATAAGTACTTGATCTAAATCGAATTTATCATGAGAAATCAAAATGTCATTTCTCCTTTGGAATCAAATTACAAGCCCTCATGTTGCGTCCTTCATGGCCACAACGACCACAACGGTTTGTGCTTGTACTTAGCTTCTCACTACAGTTTTTTTTTCTTCCTTTCTTTGGTCTTTCTGGCATCCTTTTGTATCTTGATGGAAAGACGACTTCTTTCAAAAAAAAAATCAGAACATACCAATCTTTCTTATCTGGCATTGGAATCATTGGTAATTTATAAGTATTTACCAACACTTCTGGCTTGTAGTAATCAGAGCAATATGGGTGAATGTTTGTAATGTTCTTTCTTTTCAACACTGCAATTGCGTATGGACATGGTATCTCATCTATTTGAAATCCACCACAATTGCATGTTTTTATTTCAAGACACACAATGTATCTTCTACCTGATTCATAAACAGAATATAGATATTCTGATGAAGCAACAACCTACAGGAATAATTACCACAAATATGAATACAGAAGTGAATAAAAAAGAAAAATTATGTATCAAGCAGATACATTCTGTTAAATAACTGATGCGTACCTTCATTCTCAAACACTTCATCGTGTTTACTACTAGAATATCTTTGAATTTCCTACCCAAAGTATATTTTGTATAAGCTGCTATTTTCCTATTTTTGCAGTTTCAAGCACCAAATAATATTCTCATCTCTTTCAAAAAGTCAATTATAGGCAGCTCTCGTGCTTTAACAAGACATCCATTAATACATTCTGCGATGTTAGAAGTCATCGTTCTGCCCCTATTGACAGTTGCATGAACCCTTGACCACTTTTCGTACCCCGCATTTTCCAAATAATCTTACACCCTATGATCAATTTTTTTCAATTTTTGCCATTAATTTTTTGAATTCATCTTTTCGGTATGCCTTGGCCATGGAGTAGAAGAGGTCACTGAGTATAGTTTTTCTCCTCATGTAGTTAGTACATACATTTTTCCATATATTATATATGCATGCAAAGTGAGGGACATTGGGAAACACAATACTTACACTCTTCATTATGCTTTCGTTCCTATCTGATACAACACACATATTGTCCCTCTCACAAAATGCATCTTTGAACTGCTGGAAAAATCATGGCCATGATGAATTATTTCTGTATCAACAACACCATACGCCAATGAAAATATGCAACCTAAAAATGATTATCAACGATAAAATAGTTATTAGAGTACATCAGATCACAACAAATGTATCAAATGAGATGATACATTGTTATTCAATACACAACTGTAAAAAAAATTAATACCTACCCCATCAAATGTGCTAGCTGATACAAATGTCCCTTTTTAAGGTCCATCAAGATGAGCACCGTCAACAATAACTACCAGTCTACAAAACTAAAAATCCCTCGTCAATGACCTTAAGGCTATGAATAGATACATGAACTCATCACTTGGTGACTTGTGCATACTTATGTACGAATTTGGATATATGGTATTTAGCATATGGATGTATACAGGCATTTGTTTATATCCATCAGCAGGTTTTCCCCTTAATATCTGTAAAGCATGTTCTTTTGCATGTCATGCTTGTTGATAGGTAATATCAACCCCATAGGTTGCTTTAATATCCTCTCTTATATCATTAGGGGTGTGAATTTTTTTATGATTAACCAATTTAGGTGCAATGAAAGCACTAACAAAAACCGTTGTAGCATGAACTTTGTTGATAATCCTATCTCTTAAGGGACATGAATGTTCATTATTGAAATATCTCACTTTGAATATATCGGAGTTTTTCCTACACGATGCTTTCATTCTCCAACAACATTCATCTGAATAGCATATTAACACATAACTGCATATTTTTATAAAAAATTAATAACATGTACCAGATACATAGAGATTCATATGTATCATGACCAAATAAAAGTACATATTGACAGCAAAATATTTTTTAATTGTACCAAATGCATAATAATTAGTATGTATCATGAATATAAAATATAAAAAAAAATTCATAAATCATCAAAATATAAGAGAACCTTATTGAAATTTATTAGATATATAATATTATGATGTATCATGAATACAAAACAGAGAATAAAAATTGAATGAACCTGATACAACCTGAAATGTACAGAGTGTTGCTTAACCATTGAGATGCAGTGTTTAGTAATGTATCAAGGGTCAGATTTCAACTCACTTTTTATAAAACAAATTTATAACTATATGTATCAGATATTTATTAAACAATTATACTAATATATCAGACTCAATTTATATATATATATATATATATATATATATATATATACAGTATGTATCTGTATCCGTCAGAACTCATTTAATACCATACACATAGCAAAATAACTTCAGATGGACATACATTTTACTGTCAGATCTTTTAACTTTGAAATTGAATCCATTATCAATTTTGTATTTGGACATTACAATAACTAGTGTTGCAGCATTATCACTTCCACACCACTTGTATCAGTTATGTAGTTCGTCACATCCAATTTCGGTAAATAACATGTTGCAGTATTATCAGATTCATCATCATCTAGAATTTATGTATCATTCGTGTTTGCTTCTACACAAATAATTACACCAAATGTAGTGTCGAATGATTGTATCTCACAACTCTTTTTATCTGATGTTGTTATGCATAGGGGATACATTATGAATCTAGGCTCATTCTTCTTCAACTCTATATAAAAATTAACATCCATATCATTATGAATAATCATTGGTGATGAGTTACCTTGAACGATGTATTGGATTTCAATATTTTTCACTGATTCATCTATACTCAATTCAGCATCAATTGCTGATTTTAGATTCACAAAAGATATATTGTCGCTCACTACAATTCCTTCTCTTTTGTATCGTTCATAACTCACCTTGGATTGCCAAACTCCAGAATGTCTCAATAAAATCGAGATATTCATCTCGAATAGCTTGATGAATCTCAAAATTTGGATTGAAGTTTGATAGGATTCTATGCTCTACTTGTTTGAATTTTTCAATTTTTCAAATTCCTCAAAACTATTACAATTTGTTTGGGCTAATTTCCTTCTTTAACTAGGTGATTGATTGAAAGAAGGAAACTTAACTTGATTTACGTTACCTTTCCATAAAAAAGTCAACATCATTAATTAGTATGTATCAAATTGCGATGTATCAGACACAATACTTATGTATCCGAAAAATGGCCAAAATAAGGGAATTCGGGTAAGTATCAAATTGCGATGTATCAGACACAATACTTATGTATCCGAAAAATGGCCAAAATAAGGGAATTCGGGTAAATTAAAAAATGTAGGGATAAGTTGTAATTGGGTTTTTCACTATGGAATTTAAGTAAAATCTACTAATTAAATAGCATCCCTTGGGCATTACTAAGGGAATTAAACCTAAGTCCTAACATTTGTTGGCATTTCTTAAGAACATGTTCAGTTTCCGATTCATTATTATTAAGCAGCAATTCACTCATAGAAGATGGGATGTTTTCCACCTACTCTATCATCTGTGAGTGTCGTATTGTTCATATATCGTCAAGTACCTACCATATTTAAAACCGCATGGCCTCTTGATTTGGTTAGCGCTGGTAAAGTGTCAGTATGCATAAGTTGTCCAGAAAGGCCACAAATAAGACTAACCAAACTCATGTCCATTGATAAAAAATTAGCTATTTTTTTGAAGTTGTGATATGTTTTCTTTAGTTGTGTGTATGTTGTCACTTTAATCATGACCATATTGAGAAACTCAACAACAATATAGTAAAGACTTCACACGTAGCTTATGCGCCTGAAGTCCTTAAGCTCTATTTCTCACTTATTTGGGAATGGGGGCGGAATTTAGTATTATAGAACTACTGAAGAAAATGAGCAAACTTATAATATCTGTTTTTTCTATTAACTGATAAAAAGTGACAAAGTATGATAGGATAAGAAATGAAGTCACTTCAAAGATCGATTCCGTATATATTTAGGTAACAACTAATTGTTGAAAGTAGAGGTGTTATAGGTGATTTTACTAATGTTCTTCAAGTAGAAAATTTACTTAGGAATTCTGAGGATGCAAGAAATTTTCTCAAAGGTAGCAAAGATTCTTAAAATAATATTTAAGGAGAGTATACTATTTTGAAGAAGAAAAGAATTGGATCGCCAATTAGTAAAGAGTCTTAAGCTCACACAATAAATAGTCAGTCAACAAAAATTTGCAACTATCTCAATGAAAAAGATTCACAACTCACTTAGGGTCCTTTTTAACTCGCATATCTCTCCAGCGATCTCTCAAAGATAATAAACATGTAATCTGTCCAGCAACTTGTCCAAGAGATTTGCGAGTCTAATTGTCAGATAGATCTGTAGAGAATGGAGTAATGGAACAGTAGTAATGAGATCAGCCGTCATTGTAGCTCTTGCTCGAACTTTAATTAATATAACTGGGCAACAACTAATTGATGAATGTAAAGGTGCTACAACGCACGCATTCCAATAAGTAGAGCTCCTCAGCGGTATATATCACATTTAAATTACCTGATTTATATTTCCTATTTTCTTCTCCAATAAAATAAGCAAATTATATAACCACACACCTAGTAAAAAGAAAAGAAGAAGGACCACGAGAAAGTTTCTGAATATATTTTAGTAAAGTAGAGCCATGAGGCTTTCTTGTCTCTAAGTTACCTAGAATGAAGAAAGATTTGAAAGTCATCAAATGCAAAAACACATATGCTTAAACACCTGAAAGATGCTCTAAAATCATAAACTGAAGTCACTTAGTACTCCTGATGGCATTATATATTGGTGTTGATTTATCTAAAACATAGAGATATAATGCTTATGAACTCAGGTTATCCACTAGAGTAATACAATATTTTTAATGGCTTAATATTGAGCATATTAATCATGGTGAAGTCAGACAAAATTCAACAGATTTAAGAGGACTTTGGCTAATCCAGGTGGATAGATTCCTAATATGCCTAGACTCCTAAGTGTATGTAGGTCCATCTAAATCTAATATGAAGTGATTCCTAAGTGTATGAAGATCCTATTTTATTATCGAAATTCTCAATAACTCTGAGGTATAGAAGCTAATGACTGTTAAATAGAGTCAGAACAATAATTAGAGCTCTACAGTTGTATGTTACACATTTAAATTAATTGATAATCTAAGAAGGTAAAAACGATTTGTAGCACGTTCTAAAAAGGAATTGCGAGTTCAACAACTTGTCCAAAGAAACATGTTCAGCAACCTGTCAAAAGGAATTGTGAGTTCAATTGCCGGACAGGTTTGGCGAGAACAGAGGTGTGGAATAGTAGTTTTGAAACCACCCGTCATTACAGCTCTTGCTCGAGCTTTAGTCGACGTAACTGGGCTGCAATTAATTGCTGAAAATAGAGGTGCTACATGTGATGTTTTAATGTTCTTCAAGTAGAAAAATCACTTAGAAATTCCGAGGAAGCAAGAAATTTTCTGAATGGTAGCAAAGCTTCTTAAAATAATATTGAAGGAGGGTAGACTATTTTGATATGGAAAAAGATTGGATAACCAACTAATAAGAGTCCTAAGCTCGCGCATTAAATAGTCAATTAATAGAAAATTGTTACCATCTTAATAAAAAAAAATTACAACTCACTTAGTGTCCTTTTTAATTCGCAAACCTAGCCAGCCATCTGTCAAAGAGAGTGAACTCGCAATCTTTCTAACAACATGTCAAAAGAAATTGCATGTTCAAAGTCCGGACATATTTGCAAGGAACGGAGAAATGGAACATTAGCAAGAAAACCAATCGTCGTTACAACTCTTGCTCGACTTTTAGTCGATGTAACTGGACAACAACTAATTGATCGAGGTTTAGTTCCTACCCAGTTATAAACGAAAATAATAAGCTTGATAACGATCTTACTCCCAAGATACATTAGTTATTGCTTTCGAGATTGCGAACTCATAAATGTCAAACATGGTAGCCAAAAGAAAAACCAAACATGATCAAAGCATCTACAGATTCAATAATTCTCATAAAATCAACTTAAATCGTCAAATTCCAAGGTAGTAATACTATATCATTACCTACTGTTATAACATGTAGATCATTGGCGATTAACGACTGTATCATATTTGAGTCATGTGCATGAAAGTTATATTGTGGCTAAGATTGGTCGAATAAAACAAACAAATTTAATAGTTCACATCCACCTAAAATACGATTCAGATGGCTGACATTTTTAGCAATTTATAATCATGATTTCGAGTAACTAACATGAATGTCACTAACAAAGAGCTTATGGAAGAGATTTATTGAAACTGTCTAGAACGTCAATGCTGCAGAGAAGGTTGCGTTTGCAGTTAGGAAATTCTATGTAATCGCTAAACTTGAAATTTTGTTAGAAACGATCTTAAGTCATAGTCAAAACGAAATAACAGTTTCTTGTACTAATTCTCGTATTCACAATGGAACTTCTGAATCATCATGAAATATAAATATATTGCCAGCAGCCTTATCCAATAGTAAAATCAATTCACTTCAGAAAATAGTTGGGAAAACGGAGGAATCAATTCAATAAATTACAATTAAATTAATAGAATCCATATATCACCAACACAGCTTAGAAAACATAGATTAATAAACATGATCAAAAGAAAAGGAAAGTGTGATAATCTCACAGGAGATCAATAGAGAACAACGATACACAGATCAAAAATTAGATGCAGACTTATAGAGACTGAAACAGAGGAGACAACATTAACGCCCAGATTTTGGAGAGCTCATATACGTACCTGAATACTGTGATTTAGGACGTCGTTATTATGATGGAATAGTTTTCTTGGTGTCTCTTCTCAGATGGATGGGTCGCTGGATTTCTAGGTTTGTAATTTTTCCTTAAGAGCGGAAGAGCTTTTATTTACAAAAGGTGGAAGTTTATTTAATTAGCGAAAAGGATTTGTGGGGAGGGAGAATCTTTTTTTAAAAAAAAGGTTTTCCAGCTATTCTTTTAAATTGCTACTAAAAATGTACTTATTATTGACCATTATACATTAGCCATTGATATGTTGCCTCGCAGGAATATATTAGCGGCAATTAGGTTATTGCCGCAAAATAAAATTGTCGCTAAAGTCTATTTTTGTAGTAGTTCCAACAGTCTTCATCGGATCCAAAGTTGCAGAGCATCCCCACAATTTTATAGATGAGATGTGGAAGATCTTCAAAGTTAGGCATGTTATTGAGATTGAGGGAGTTGAACTTGTTTCCTATCAGCTCAAGGATATTGCAAATGTTAGGTACAATCAGTGGGAGGAGAGTTGTGGTAAGGATGTTGAGCCTACAGTTTGTGGGATGAGTTCTTGAGCACATTCCTAGACCATTTCTTTCCCCAGGAGATGAGGAAAGAAAAAGTTAAAGAGTTCGTGAATTTGAAACAAGAGGGGCTGACAGTGAAGGAGTACAACCTCAAGTCCTTCTAGTTGTCTTGTTAAGCTCCACAGATGATTCCTGATGTGAGAGAAAAGATGAGAAAGTTTGTCTCTTGCCTGGGTAAACATGTGAAGAAAGAGTGTCAGGCTACATTGTTGATTTTAGACATGGAAACTTCTAGACTCATGATGTATACAAAAAGAAGGATAGGGAGAAACACTAACATAAGAAAGAGAGGTCTGCAGGTAATAAGACTAACCATCAGAAGAATGATAATGGAAACCGGTCGTTCTTCCAGAGAAGGTCTTTTAGTTATGCTCTATCATCAGCTAGTGTAATGGCAGTGACCAATAGAAATGACCAAAGATCTCAGGGTAACAAGAATTCAAGGCTCGCAGTTTCAAGGTAGTATGGCTCAAGGTTCTTCATGTAAGCTGTCTTGTGGTAAGTGTGGTAGTTTGCATCTGGGAAAGTGTCGTGATGGAACTAGCGGTTGTTACAAGTGTGGCCAGATGGGTCACTTCATGAGAGATTGCCCGTCAGACAAGCAAGGTAATGGGGAAACAAGGCCCAATATTCTTCAGCAGCACCATCAAGTAGAGTTAACCAGAGACATACTACTTCCAGGGTAGGCGGAGGTTCAAACCATCTTTATGCTATGGTTAGTCTCCAAGACCTAGAGAACTTGCAAGATGTTGTCATTGGTATGCTTTTATTCCTTTCTTACGATGTTTATGCATTAATCTGATCCAGGTGCAACTTTGTCCTTTGTGACTCTATATGTAGCTGTTAGGTTTGGGATCCTTCCCAAATGTCATTGAGAGTTATTCAGTGTTTCTACTCCTATTGGTGAGTCTATTCTAGTAAAAATAATCTATAGAGATTGTATAGTTTCTATCTATCATAGAGATACTTCAACAGAGTTAGTTGAGTTAGACATGGTAGATTTTGATATCATCATTGGCATGGACTGGCTTCATGCTTGTTATGCCTCAATCGATTGTTGAAGTTGTCAAGTTTTAGTTTTTAAATGAGTCGGTTATTGAGTGGAAGGGTAGTCCAATAATGCCTAAGGATCATTTTATCTCGTACCTTAAGGACAGAAAATTAGTTTCAAATGGGTGTATCTACCACATTGTTCGAGTTAGAGATGATAGTGTGGAAACACCATCCCTTCAGTCAGCTCCAGTCATAATTGACTTTTCTGAAGTTTTTCCTGAGGATTTACCTGGAGTCCCTCCTAATAAGGAGATAGATTTCGAAATAGATGTTCTTCCTGATACTCAACCTATCTTTATTCCGCCATATAGAATGGTTCTAGCCGAGTTAAAAGAGGTAAAGGAGCAATTAAAAGATCTTCTTGATAAGGGATTCATTAGGCCGAGTGTCTCACCTTAGGGCGCTCATGTCCTATTCATGCAAAACAAAAGATTGTTTCCTTAGGATGTGTATTGACTATCGTCAGTTGAACAAAATTACCATAAAGAATAAGTACCCTCTCTCAAGAATTGATGACCTGTTCGACCAACTTCGGGTGTCACTTATTTCTCTAAGATAGATCTCCGATCAGGCTATCATCAGTTGAAAGTGAGAAAAAATGACATCCCAAAGACAGCCTTTAGAACCCAATATGATTATAGAAGTTTCTTGTTCTGTCCTTTGGTTTGACTAATGATACAGCATTCATGGACCTCATGAATAGAGTGTTCAAGCAGTATCTAGATATGTTTGTTATTTGTGTTCTTCGACGATATTCTGATTTATACTAGAAATGAGGAGGAGCATGCCAACCATTTCAAAATTATTATCCAAACTCTTAAGAACCAAGAGTAGTATGCTAAAATTTCTAAGTACGAGTTTTGACTTGCATCCGTAGAATTCCTAGGCCACATTATTTTTGGTGATGGTATTAGAGTGGATTCAAAAAAGATAGTCTATAAAGATCTGGCCCAGACCCACATCACCGACAGACATAAGAAGTTTCTTAGTTTTGACTGGTTACTATAGAAGGTTCGTAGAAGGTTTATCATTCATATCATCTCCGTTGACTAAGTTGACTCAAAAGAAGACTATGTTCCAATGGTTTGATGTTTCTGAGAAAAGTTTTCAAGATTTGAAAACTAGATTAACTACTGCTTCAGTATTGTCTCTAACAAAGGGAACAAATGGGTTTGTTATTTTTTTGTGATGAGTCTAGAGTTGGATTGGGTTGTATGTTGATACAGAGAGGTAAAGGCATAGCTTATGCTTGAAGACAAATTAAGATCCACAAGAATAATTATCCAGCTCGTGATCTAGAGTTGGCAGTCATAGTATTTGCTTTGAAGATATGGCATCACTATCTTTATGGCGTGCATGTGGATGTGTTCCCCTATCACAAGGGCCTATAATATGTTTTTATTCAGAAAGAGTTGAACCATCCAGGATTATGACATGAATATTCTCTACCATCCAGGTAAAGCTAATGTTGTTGTTGATGCTCTTAGCAGATTATCCATGGGGAGTACTACTCATGTTGAGGAAGAAAGGAAAGAGTTAAATAAGGAAAAGCAAGACCAAGACCCTATCCTATTTAGGTTAATGGAGGATTTTACAAACAGAAAGTGATGGGTTTTGTCAAAGAGGGAGATGGTATGTTGAGGTATTAAGGTAGATTGTACATTTCGAGTGTAGCTGGTCTTTGAGATAAAATAATGACAGAGGCACATAGCTTCAGATATTCGATTTTTTCTAGGTTCCACCAAGATGTACCACGACTTGAGAGAAGTTTATTGGTGGAATGGTATGAAGATAGACATAGCAGACTTTGTTTCAAAGTGCCAGAATTGTGAATAAGTCAAAGTTGAGCATCAAAGGCCTTGTAGTGTAGCTCAAAATATAGAATTACCAGAATGGAAATTAGAGATGATCAATATGGACTTCATTAAAGGTTTACCACTATATTGCTGGTAGCATGACTCGATTTGGGTGATTGTGGATTGGATGACTAAAGCAGCCCAATTCTTGCCCTTTAAGACTACAGATTCAATGGAGGATTATGCCATATTGTATATTCAAGAGATAGGATTATGCCAAATTATATATTTAGGACTTAGTGGGGTTCCGCTATTTATGATCTCAGATAGAGGTGTTTAATTCACTGCTCAGTTTTGAAAGTCATTCCAGAAAGGTTTATGCTCAAAGGTATATCTTAGTACTGCTTTCAATTCTCAAACAGATGGTCAAGCACAGCGTATAATTTAGAATCTTGAGAACATGTTGAGAGAATGTGTCATTAACTTTAAAGGTAATTTGGATCCTCACCTACCTCTTATTGAGTTTGCATGCAACAATAGCTATCACTCAAATATTCAGATGGTTCCTAACGAGGCTCTTCATGGAAAGAGATGTAGGTCGTCATTGGTTGGTTCGAAGTTGGAAAAGCCGATTTGATAGGGCCAAACTTGTTTCATCAAGCTATGGAGAAGGTGAACATCACTCAAAAGAGGTTGAAAATCACACAAAGTCGTCAAAAGTCCTACAGTGATGTTATGAGAAGAGACTTAGAATTTGAGATAAATTATTTGGTTTATTTGAAAGTTTCACCCATGAAGGGTGTTATGAGGTTTGGAAAGAAAGAGAAGCTTATTCCCCATTACATTGGTCCCTACAAGATTATTAAGAGAGTTGGCAATATAGCTTATGAGTTAGAGCTTCCATCAGAATTCGCAGTCGTTCATCCAATGCTTCACATTTACATACTTAAGAAGAGTTTGGAAGATCCTTCACTCATTGTTCCTACAGAAAACATTGGTGTAAAAGATAACTTGTCCTATAAGGAGATTCATGTCCAAATTCTTGATCGTCAAATTTGAAAATTGAGGACCAAAGAGGTCGCTTCAATCAATTTTGTGGAGAAATTAGTTTGTTGAAATGGATACATGGAAAGCTGCGGAGGATATGCAATCCAAACACCCACATCTATTCGTCCCTTCTAGTGTCGATGAAGGTGGTAACACACTTTTTCCCCATCTCAGATTTAGTGCCTTCTTAAGTATTTGAATAGTTATTCATAAGTTTGACTCTTTGAGTTCTTGCATTGCATTTTTGCCTTGCGTAAATTCTTAGCTTGGTCATTATTCGAGGATGAATGATCCTAAGGGGGAGAAAATGAGTGTAGTGCACTTCTAGTGAGCCACGAGTTGGCACTTACGAACCGTAGAAATTTCTACGAGCCATAAGTGTGACTGTGGACCCCCTCTTTACTTTGAAAAATACTAAGTTGGTAAGGCTCCTTTTATAGATGGTTCCTATGATCCGTAGAAGTTTCTATGGCCCATAGAAAGGGTCGTAAAAGTGACCCGAAGCCCAGTCCTCAGACCCTATTCAATGAACCATTTCTACCACCCATCTAATTTCCTACAACCTGTAAGTCTAGCTCGTAGGTCCAATGACACATTCTAGTATCTACTAGAATGTGCACTTATTTCCATGACTAGGGTATACACTCCGTAACAATTTATATTATCTGTAGGATGGTCCGTAGACCCAAACCCCAAGTTCTTCAGTGAGATTCTACGATTGGTTCCATGAGCCGTCATAGGGTCTACAACTCGTAGAAAGGGTATGTAGACCCAATGCACGAACTAGTGAAGTCCAATTTTGGACCCATGGTCCTACGACTGGTCTTCTATGGTCCGTAGGAAGTTCTACGATTCATAAAATGACCCATAGATGGCCAAAGTCAGTTTGTAATGAGGGGCAATCTAGTCTTTTCCCACTTTTTCCAAAATAAAACCCTAACATTTTGAGATTAATTTATGTCTCTTATCAGCACTCTACATGCCTTTACTTTCATTAACACTTAGAATATTTTGAGAGCAAGGACTAGAGAGGAGAAAAGCTAGGGTTCGAGCATTTCAACCAAGTTCATTGATTTTCGCTTAGATCATTGATCTTTCAGGTATGTAAGGCTAATCATAGTATTCTACTGAGTTCGTCTATGAACCCGACATCTCAATTTCATAATCACAGAGTTCGAGCTTGAGTCTATATCCCGATAAATTGAGTTTTTGAGTTAATTATGTAATCTCTTACTGAGTTCCATGTATACTTAATTCTACTACAATTATTTCCATGATTTGAATTTTTGAATTATTGTTCATGTTTGTCACGACCCAAACTAGGTCCTAGATGTGACATGGCAATTAAGTTTTGCGAAGAAACCCCAACCAAGCCTCTTAGCATATCATAAGTGTAACATTCCTCAAAACGATCATAAGTGCCTTTAGAATTCCTTTGGAATGGGCCATCGTGTAACGCATTATCCGTATTCTTTTTGGAAAATCCGAGTCCAAACTGTCGATAAGGGGGTCAAAACCTGTGGAAAAATTATATCAGTGAATTTTTAGGACTCATGTATCGAAAGATGAATTTTGTCAAAAATTACACAAAATAGTGAGGTGCGCGGCAGCTCCGCGTCGCCCACCTGTTCTCGTTTAGTTAAATTTTTCCCCAAGTCAAAATCTGGCAAAAATTCTCATTCACAAAAAAATTGTCCTATACAAGAGCAGCTCCGCATCACGGACCTGGAGAAACTTTTCGTCTAAATTCAGTTTTTAAGTAAGGGCACTTTATACTTTTTCCTAGTTGTTAGTTCATGAATCCGGACGTTTTAGGGCTTAATTCTACTTTATAAACTACCCTAAACCCTTAATTCCATTCATTCTTCTATAATTCACCTACTCAAATATTTCTCTCTCTACAAGAGCTCCCAAGGAATCCATTGAAGACTTCAAAGAAATTCACTCAAGTTCTCCATCAAAAACTCTCAAATTCTTCCAAATTTCTTGATCTTCTCACTTAAGGTATGTGGATATTGATTCACATATTCTTTCATCCACAAATCCCAATCAATTTCTAAAGTTTTTTATTAAATTCAAGTATGGAATTTTATGGATTTATAATCTTTATTCAAATTACATGAATTATGATTCAAATTATGATTATGAGTCTATTTTGATATAGATTAATGGCTATTGCATTGACTTGAAGAGTTTTTCCATGAATCTTTCTATATTGATCTTTAGGGTTCATGTTATGAATTATGGATATTTTTAATTATACTTTCAAATGATATTATCTTTATGAATTATGTATGGGCTGATAGAAAGTATATGATCATGCAAGTTTTCAAGTCAATTTCATCATTTTCCATTCAGTTGATCATACATTCATGTTTTACCCTAATTTCCAAGTATGAATTATGATTTTAAGATGAGTTATGAGTTGATCATGAGTTAAATAATTTCCAATGAAAGTTTTATATGAGTTAAAGTTAAGATTTGTGATTGTAAAGCTAAAGTTATGATGATGATCAGAGTTAAGATCAAAAGATGTTTAAAGATGGTGATAAGGACACTTCTCACCGAAGTTATGGATTCCTATGAATCACTCAATAGATGAGCTATTCCTAATATGTTTTAAATATGGATTGATAGGTAGTTACTATCTTTCACTACTATGTTATGACCATGTTTATGAGTTTCCATTGGGATATTGACTAAGCACATAGAGGGCTTCTAGGTATTGATCCGGTAACGCAGTTAATTACTCAAGGGAATCCTAGTAGCAACCTAAAGTCTCAAACTACGTTGTCCACGTAGGTTGCCTTCATGGCTTAGCTAGTGGATCCACATATAGCACAGTTGAGTTGAATTAAGTTATTTTTTGAGTATGCCTTGGCAAGGTAGCCTTCCCTATTTCGATGTAGGATTCATCGTCCTGTCTTGATGCAGGAGTCATCAGATTCCATGTAATATCTCGCATGATCTTAGTTGTTGATTAAAGGTCCTATACCACACAAGTTCAAGCTAAAGCTATGATATGTCAAGTTATGAGTTGAAAGTTGAAGTTCTTATGATATGCATTGACCAAGAGTTTCTTATAATTTAAATTACTTTTAAACCATAATCATGTTCATTATGATTGGTCATGCATCATATGGCATATTGATTACATTTTTTACTTGTTCATGCATACCTCACATATTTAGTACATTCAAATGTACTAATGCATATTTTGCCTAAATTGTCTCATAATGTTGGGACAGACAACACTCACGATCACCCCACTCGTGGCTAGAGATTTGCTTTAGATTTTAAAGAAATTGGTGAGTCCTCATTCTGCTGAGGACAAGACTTTTATTCATGTTACTATTATTTACACTTTCTTCTATTGTTAGGGTGAGCTAGGACTTGTCCTAAGCCCCCGTCAGAGACTAGACTAGAGGCATGTTTAGATAATATTATGGTGTAGTCCGGTTGGACATTTATAAGATTGAATCTCCCTTAGTCCTATTCCCCATTTAATGGTTACTTTCTCTCATGTTTATGTTGATCTTTACCTTATGTATGAGATATATTTTAAGATGGATTATGGTTGGGGTTCCTTGCATCCCGATAACCGTGTTATGACTAAGCCCTTGATCAGGTCGTGACAATCTTGGTATTAGAGCACAAGGTTTAAAAGAGTCCTAGGGAGTCTAACATACCACGTTAAGTAGAGTTTTATTCATTGATGTGAAGCATGCCACATCCATGAATAGGAGGTACGAAAAAGTCTTTCTTCTTTCATGATTTATGTCATACGGTAAAGTGGTTAAGTATTTTCCATTTAATGCTTGTTCTTTGCAATTTTCAGAATATGCCTCCATGAAGATACCTCATTAGAAGGAACGTGGTTGAAGAGGATTAACAAGATCCGAATGACCCTATGGATGATCAAGTTTCCAGTGTAGGGTTTCGAGCGGCCTTTCAAGTGCATTCTCAAGCCATTACGGCTCAAGTAAATTGTGAGGTGGTTGCTCCCATAAATCCGAATGCCAGTACGGCAGTAACAAGAGTTTGAGATTTTGTAAGGATGAATCCTCTAGAGTTTTGGGGTTCTAATATTGATTAGGATCCCCAAGAGTTTGTCAATATCATCCATAAGATTGTTGAGATCATGGGAATTAGCCCGGTTGAAAAGGGGGAGTTGTCTACATACAAATTGAGGGGTGTTGCTCAAATTTGGTTTGATCAATGGTAAAGTGAGAGGCCTAGAGAGGTGGAGCCCGTGACTTGGGAAAATTTCAAAAGGGTATTTCTTGATCGCTTCTTCCCATCAGAATTGAGGAAGGCCAAAGTGCAAGAGTTTATCAACCTTAATCAAGGTGGTATGAGAGTGAGGGAGTATGCCATTAAATTTGCTCAATTGTCAAAATATGCTCCATTCATAGTTGCCAACTCAAGAGCTCGTATGAGAAAGTTTATATTAGGTGTATCAGACATGGTTACAATGGAATGCAAAATGGTGACGTTGATTCAGGAAATGGATATATCTAGAATTATGACCTATACGGAGCAAGTGGAAAGTGAGAAGCTAAAGGTGAAGAATAAGGAGTCTAAGAGGCCAAGGACCGATGATAGTGAATTCTCTCATGCTAAGTCCAAAAATAGTGGACGTCCTCATTTTCGTCAAAAGTACTCTGGCCAAGGGTCTTCTAATGCTACTACTCCAAGGTTTGACAAATATAGGGTGCCCAACCCAAAACCTCAAAGAGGTTCTCCTATAGGCCAAGTTACTCCCATATACAATAAGTGTGGTAGGAACCACAAGGGTGAATGTCTAGCCGAGTCGAATGTGTGTTATCGATGTGGTAAGTCGGATCATCATGCTAGAGAATGCAAGGTCAAATATGGTTATCCTCAAGGCCAAGGTGCTCAAGGTGTCTAAGGGCAACCAAAGGGTGGTCAACGCAATAATAGGTTTTATTCCCTCCATGGTAGGCAAGAGGTGGAGGAGACGCCCAATATTGTTACTGGTATATTACGGGTCTTTCACTATGAAGTTTATGCTTTGCTTGATCTGGGTGCAAATTTATCTTTTTTTCCCTTATGTGGCCATGAGATTTGATGTTAGTCTCAAGACATTACTAGAACCTTTCTCCATTTATACTTCCGTTGGTGAGTCGATTGTGGCTAAAAGAGTCTATAGAAGTTGTCTAGTTATGGTTTTCCATAAAATTACCCTATGTGACCTAGTTGAGTTTAGATGACCGATTTTGATATTATCCTTGGAACAGATTGGTTATATACATGTTATGTTTCTATTGATTGTAGAACCCGAGTGGTTAAGTTTTAATTCCTAAATGAGCCGGTCATAGAATGGAAGTGTAGTAACTCCGTGTTTAAAGGTTAATTCATTTTGTGCCCTAAAGCTCAGAACATAATTTTCAAGGATTGTATTTACTATCTTATGAGGGTTAGGGATGAGAATTTTGAAACCCCTATCCTAGCATTGATCCCCATTGCAAATGAGTTTTCAGATGTGTTTCTCGATGATTTACCTGGTGTTCCTTCCTAAAGAGAGATCAATTTTGGTATAGACCTTCTTCCGAATACTCATCCTATTTCTATCCTTTCTTACCAGATGGCTCCGGCAAAGTTAAAGGAGTTGAAGGATTAATTGAAGGACTTGTTAGACAAGGGGTTCATTAGGCTAAGTATTTATCCATGGGGTGCTTCCATATTGTTTGTTAGGAAGAAGGATGGTTCACTACATATGAGCATTGATTATCGGCAATTGAATAAGGTAACCATCAAGAATAAGTACCCAATTCTGAGAATAGATAACTTATTTGACAATTGCAAGGGGCAAGTTACTTCGCCAAGATAGACCTTCGTTCTGGTTATCACCAATTAAGGGTGAGGGAGTGTGACATTCCCAAAATCTCATTTCGGACAATGTATGGCCATTATGAATTTTTAGTCATATTGTTTGGCTTGACCAATGCTCTTGCAGATTTCATGAGCTTAATGAATGGGGTGTTCAAGCAATACAAGATATGTTTTTGATTGTATTCATCGACAACATTTTGGTTTACTCTCAGAATGAGGAAGAGCATGCAAGTAACTTGAGGATTATATTGCAAACTCTAAGAGACAAACAACTATTTACAAAGATTAACAAATGTGAGTTTTGGTTAAGGGATGTGTCCTTCCTTGGTTACATTGTGTCCGGTGAAGGTATTATGGTTGATCCTAACAAAATCTAAGCGGTTAAGAATTGGCCTAGACCATTATCTCCTTCGGATAGTAGGAGTTTCTTGGGCCTAGCTGGATAATATAGGAGATTTGTGGAAGGGTTTTCATCAATCTCGTCACCTTTGACCAAGTTGACCCAAAAGAAGGTGAAGTTTCAATGGTCGGTAGCATGTGAAATACGTTTCCAAGAATTGAAGGATCGTCTCACTACCGCTCCTATCTTGACCTTGCCAAAAGGGTCCGATGGTTTCGCGGTGTATTGTGATACCTCAAGGGTTTGTCTTGGTTGTGTATTGATGCAACATGGTAAGGTAATAGGTTGTGTTTATAGGCAACTTAAGGTGTATGAATGAAACTATCCAACTCATGATCTTGAACTAGCGGCGATTGTGTTTCCTTAAAGATTTGGAGACACTATCTTTATGGTGTCATATGTTCACTGATCATAAGAGTTTACAATATAGGTTTAAGCAAAAAGAGTTGAATCTTCGGCAAAGGAGATGGCTTGAGTTGTTGAAAGATTATGATATAAGTGTATTGTATCATCCGAGTAAGGCAAATATGGTTGTCGATGCACTAAGTAGGTTGTCCATGAGTAGTGTGGCACATGTTGAAAAAGATAAGAAAGAATTGATTAAAAATGTTCATAGGTTGGCACATTTAGGTGTGCGTTTGGTTGATTCCAATGATGGAGGTGTTCTTGTTTATAATGGTTCAGAATCGTCTCTTGTAGCGAATGTCAAGGCCAAGCAAGACTAAGATCCTATGTTGGTTCAATTGCCAAAACATCCATTGAGGCTTTCACCCAAGGTGGAGATGGTGTGCTATGTTACCAAGGCCGTTTGTGTGTACCCAACGTTGATGGGTTGAGAGAGTTGATATTAAAGGAGGCCCATAGTACCCAATACTTGATTCAATTAGGTTCTACTAAGATGTATCATGATTTGAGAGAAGTGCATTGGTGGAATGGCATGAAGAAGGACATAGTGGAGTTTGTAGCTATGTGTCCAAATTTCCAACAAGTTAAAGATAAGCATCAAAGACTGGGAGGTCTAGCCCAAGATATTAAAATTCCTACTTGGAAATGAGAAGATGTAACTATGGATTTTGTAACGGGTTTGCCTTGTAGTAAAGCAACATGATTCATTTGGGTTATTGTAGATCGGATGACCAAGTCGGCTCACTTTCTATCAGTTAACATTTCATACGATGCCAAAGACTATGCTAAGATGTATGTATGTGAGTTAGTAAGACTTCATGGTATGACCTTTTCCATCATATCGGATCGAGGTACACAATTCACTTCATATTTTTGGAGGTCGTTTCAAAAGGGTCTCAGCACAAAGGTTAAGTGAAGTACCGGTTTTCACCCTGAAATAGACGGTCAAGCCAAAAAAACGATCCAAACTTTAGAAGATATGCTAAGGGCGTGTGTTATTGATTTCAAAGGAAATTGGGATGAACATTTTCCATTGATTGAGTTTTCCTATAATAATAGTTATCACTCTAGCATCCAAATAGCTCTTTTTGAAGCATTTATGGGAGGAGATGTAGGTTTCCGGTGGGATGGTTTGAAGTAGGTGAAATGGCCTTGATTGGCCCAAATTTGGTTATTGATTCTATGGAGAAGGTAAGACTCATAAAAGAGAGGTTGAAGATGGCTCAAAGTCGTCAAAAGTCCTTTTCCAATGTTAGGAAAAGAGAGCTTGAATTTGAAGTGGATGATTGGGTCTATTTAAAGGTGTCACCCATTAAGGGTGTAATTCATTTTGGAAAGAAAGGGAAATTGAGTCCTGGATACGTTGGACCTTATAAGGTATTGAGACGTGTTGGCAAAGTGGCTTACGAGTTAGATTTTCCATTCGAGTTAGCTATGGTTCACCCAGTGTTTCATGTGTCTATGTTGAGGAAGTTTGTGGGTGATCCAAACTCCATTGTGCCTTGAAAGATGTAAGTGTTGAGGAGAATTTGACTTATGAGGAAGTTCTGGTGGAAATCTTAGACCGACAAGTTAAGAAGTTAAGAAACAAAGAAGTTGTATCTGTCAAAGTGCTATGGAGGAATCAATAAGTAAAAAGTGCTACTTGGGATGAGGAGGCAGATATGATGAAACGATACCTGTACCTCTTTCCCTCTACTCAAGCCTAAAGTAGTAAGTTGTTCTTATTCAGGCTAGTTGAACTCTTATGTATTCAATTCCTCCTATGTCATTCATATTCATGCATGTTCATGAAAAAGCTGATTTTAAAATTATGATTTTATGTTAAGTTGAATATTACATGTTCCATGCATTTTAAGATGTCATCATAATCATGATGGGTCGCTAGTCCTCTTTCTGTATCCTTCTTATTATACGTTAAATCTCATTCAATGACGAATGTTCCCAAGGGAGAGATATTGTAAGATTCCTCAAAATGCTCATAAGTGCCTTAAGAATGCCTTGGAAATGGGTCAATCGCATAACATATTATCCTTATTCTTTTTGGAAAATCCGAATCCGGAATGTAGATCAGGGGGTCAAAACCTATGGGGGGATGGTCTTAGTGAATTTTTAGGATTCATGTATCGAAAGATGAATTTAGTCAAAAATCACACAAAATAGTGAGGTGCATGGAAACTCCACGTCGCCCACCTCTTCCCATTCAGTGTAATTTTTCTCCGAATTAAAATCTGGCCAAAAATCTCATTTGCAAAAAATTAGCCTATCCAGGAGCAACTCTGCATCGCGGACTTGGGAGAAATTTTTTGTCCGAATTCAGTTTTTAAGTAAGGGCACTTTAGACTTTTCCCTAGTTGTTAGTTAATGAATCTAGACATTTTTAGGGCCTAATTCTACTCTATAAACTACCCTAAACCCTTAATTTCATTCATTCTTCACAATTCACCTACTCAAATATTTCTCTCTCTACAAGATCTCTCAAGGAACCCACTGAAGACTTCAAAGAAATTCACTCAATCTGTCCATCATAAACTCTCAAATTCTTCCAAATTCCTTGGTATTCTCACTTAAGGTATGTGGGTATTGATTCATTGATTCTTTTATCCATGAAGCCCAATCAATTTCTCAAGTTTTTATTAAATTTAAGTGTGGGATTTTATGGGTTTATGATCTCTATTCCAATTACATGAATTATGATTCAAATTATGATTATGAGTCTATTTTGATATAGATTGATGGCTATTGCATTGACTTGAAGAGTTTTTCCATGAATTTTTCTATATTGATCTTTAGGTTTCATGTTATGAATTATGGATTTTTTCAATTATACTTCCAAATGATATTATCTTTATGAATTATGTATGGGCTGATAGAAAGTATATGATCATGCAAGTTTTCAAGTCAATTTCATCATTTTCCATTCAGTTGATCATACATTCATGTTTTACCCTAATTTCCAAGTATGAATTATGATTTTAAGATGAGTTATGAGTTGATCATGAGTTAAATAATTTCCAATGAAAGTTTTATATGAGTTAAAGTTAAGATTTGTGATTGTAAAGCTAAAGTTATGATGATGATCAGAGTTAAGATCAAAAGATGTTTAAAGATGGTGATAAGGACACTTCTCACCAAAATTATGGATTCTTATGAATCACTCAATAGATGAGCTATTCCTAATATGTCTTAAAGATGGATTGATAGGCAGTTACTATCTTTCCCTACTATGTTATGATCATGTTTATGAGTTTATGTTGGGATATTGACTAAGCACTGAGAGGTCTTCTAAGAGGGGTTCGATCCGATAACCCGTTAGTTACCCAAGGGAATCCTAATAGCAACTTACAGTCCCAAACTATGTTGCTCACATAGGTTGCCTTAATGACCTAGCTAGTGGATCCACCCATAGCACAGTTGAGTTGAGTTGAGTTATTTTTGGAGTACACCCTGGCAAGGTAGCCTCCTCTATTTTGATGCAGGAGTCATCATCCTATCTCAATGCAGGAGTCATCGAATTACATGTAATAGCTCACATGGTCTTAGTTTTCGGTTAAAGGTCCTATCCCACAAAAGTTCAAGTTAAAGCTATAAGATGTCAAGTTATGAGTGTAAAGTTGAAGTTCTTATGATATCCATTGACCAAGAGTTTCTTATGATTTAAATTGCTTTTAAACTATACTCATGTTCATTATGATTGGTCATGCATCCTATGGCATATTGATTACGTTATTTACTTATTTATGCATATCTCACATACTTATTACATTCAAACATACTAACGGATATTTTTTCTACATTGTCTTATAATGTAGGGACGAACGACACTCATGATCACCCCACTCGTGGCTAGAGATTTGCTTTACATTTCAAAGAAATTGGTGAGTCCTCATTCTACCGAGGATCAGACTTTTATTCATGTTACTATTGTTTACACTTTCTTCTATTATTAGGGTGAGCTAGGAGCTTGTCCTAATCCCCCGTCAAAGACTAGACTAGAGGCATTTTAAATGATATTATGGTGTAGTCCAGTTAGACGTTTATAGAGTTGATCTCCCTTAGTCTCATTCCCCACTTAATGATTACTTCCTCTCATGTTTATGTTGATCTTTACCTTATGTATGCGATGTATGCTAAGATGGCTTATGATTGGGGTCCCTCGCATCCCAATCGCTTTGTTATGACTAAGCCCTAGGTCAGGTTGTGACAATAAGCATACATAAGGTAAATAATAAGCAAAAACTCATAAAAGTCCAATGGACAGAGCATAACCCCAAAAGAATCAAGATAACATAGACTTCTACATTTGTGTCTAACAAGCCTCCACATAGTCAATATGGCCAGGGGCTAAGACATACCCCTAGCTCACCCTCAATGTAGCATAACAAAATCTTTAAAATGAAAGGAAGAAACCATAATCTGTCCCTCGACAAATGAGGACTCACCAATAACGGAATTAGGAACTCAAATCTAACCATATGGAGAATGGATGTGCTCGTCAACCTCTATATTATGATACAATGTAGTCAAAATTATGTGTTAGTACGTTTGAATGTACTAAGTATACGAGCATGGTATGCAATATTAAATATGATATGCAATGATCAAATAACGTACATGCTAAATAAGATGATAAGTAGAGTCATGAGAAAATCATAGTTGATCAAAGCATTTGAAAGGCATAGGTGAAATCATAAAGAGTACATAAAGAGTATACGTATGTGTGATAGAACCGTAACCAATAATAATATCATATGAGCTATAACATTGAATCTCAATGTCTACTCGTACATCGGCGAAACGATAGGCTACTTGCCAAGGTAGAACTCTATCCCACTAGGTGGGTCATGAAAATGTGTTATATGTGGATCCACTAGCTAGGCCATAAGGCAAATCTACGGTGGCACGTAGTTCTGAGACTAGAGACTTTATATAGGGGCCCCGTAGGTCAAGCCCCCATCTCAAGCCTCATTCGGTGGTAAGTCAAATCTCACGGAATACCTAACATAATAATCATACTTAATGTATAGTCAGAAGCTTGTTCATAAACTTCATATTTCATAGAATAACTCATTTTCATATCATAACTGCAATGTGAGCAAAAGCCTTTCAACATCACAAATCACACTTACATGATACATAACATCAGGTTCCTAGGTCACCAACTAAGGCTCCTAAGTCACCACTTTTCATAACTTGAATGATATTCATATCTTGAACATACTTGAAATCCATAATCATATCTTATACTTGAAATTAGATTAGAAACTTGAATACATGAACAACTTACTTGAAAATCATGAAAATTAGGTTAAAAATATATATGACCATATACTTATACCAACCCATACATAATTTATGAAAATAGTATCAATTAGATGCATAATAGTATCAATAATCATATAATATATCATGAATAAGAAGGCCCAATGCATTATCATAGAATTAGGCTTTTTGAATAAAAGAATCATAGAAAATTTAGAGGGAAAGCTTTGGGATTCCATTAGTGGAAGGTATCCATGGATGAAGTCTCACATACCTTGATGAATTCTAGTCTTGTGATTGAAAAGGAGACTTAATCTTGAAGAAAACCCAAGTAAATTTCTTAATAAAGAAGAAGATTCTTGAGAGGAACCTTGGGAGAGAATATTTTGTGATTTGGGGAGTTAATGAGAGAATGAGAGGGTTAGGATTACTTAGGGTTAGTTAATAGATGAGAATCTAGTCTCACACACGACCACATATATTAATGAAACATAGAGAAAGATCAAAATACCCCTTATTAAATCTGGCCGAACAGACCCTACGACTAGGTCCTTACAAATCATAACTATTCCTACAGGTCGTAGAAACGTCTCATCCTTGCAACCATAAAAACCTGAGCCTATGATCTTCTTCTATGACTCATTACTATGAGTCGTCATTACTTCTATGACTCGTCCTTTTGAGTTATAGCAAAAATCTTGAAACTTGTTATATGCAGAACTCAAGCATACGACTCACTTCTAAGAGTCATCAAAATTTCCACGAGTCATCAACTTGACTCGTAAACTCAGTTCCAGACTTAATCAAATTCCCTTCCTTAGTATCATTCCGACAAGTCACTCATATGACTCATAAGAGTGCCTATGACTCGTAGGTCGATTCGTAGACTCTCAAATAGTCAAATTTTCTTGAAATTTTTTATTCGTTTTGACGTTATAACTTTTGGGGTATTACAATGTTTACATGCACATAAACCCTAGTTGAGTGTTGACATTTCTTATTGATATACATTATTTTAAGATAAAAGAGTTATATATTTCTTGTTTTAAATTGAGAAAGGAGTTTGAGCATGAGTTTTGAAAATTTTTTCATTCACTGATTTTTAGCATGATCATTATCGAGTCTAAATGAGTTTTGATAAATATGCATTTAAATATTTATCTTGAGATTGAGTTGAGAAATCAGAGCTATATTTATGCATTTACTGAAATGAGAAATATAACTATTTTAAAGAGAATATATGAACTTGAGAAGAGTTGAATTGAGCAAATTTTAATGAGACTAATGAGATATTATCCTAAGTATTTTCAGTCACTTGAGTTCATGTGCATAATAATATATTTTAGGAGTAGTATCGAGTACCAATTTGGGAAGAGTTTAAAATAACTCAAACCCCATACACTATGTACTAGCGTAGGATAGGACCGTACCATTGGTTAGCGTGATTCCTCTTTTCAATCCCTGATACAGACTTTTATTGGATCCATGAGATGAGTTTACATCCCTTATAGTTATAGTTGTCAGTTAGAGAAACTCTCCAAAGATTAAAATATTATTTTTATACTGAGTTGCATTCACTATTTGTATTTTCTAAAGCATTGTCTTATTCCTATATTTGCATCCTTTATTGAGTTGAGTTATTTTAGTGTTAATTCATTTGAGTATTCTTGAGTATGTTTCATTTATGCTATTTTACATACCATATATTTCATGTACTGACATCTTTCGACGCTGCATCATGAAATGATGCAGATACAAATGATAGAAATCCTCAACAGGTGTATCATTGAAGATCAATTTCCTTTCAGCTTTTGGTGAGGCCTTCTTGCATTCTAAGTAACTCTTTTAATTATCCATTCTTTATTTTATTAGTCCTTTGAGGTAGCCATATTATCCCGGTACCTACTCAGAGTCAGTTAGAGACTTCATAGACTAGACATAGACAGAGATGGAGATGAGTTGGTCTAACCTTTCACAGTTTGGTTTAAACAACATTTCATTTTATATATTTCAGAGTATTGAGAGTTATTTGAGAAGTTAAATTTGAATTCTTTTGGTTACCCTTCACTGTCCAACTATCATTATTGAGTTGAGTCTTTCGCTGAGTAGTTAGCCAGGCCAAGGGTTCACTTGGTAACCAACAATGGCTTTTAAGTGTCGGACGCGCCTAGAATGTAGACTCGTAGAGTGACATTAATGAGGCACAAAAATAAAATATTTCTCATACACGATGTGGGATAAAGGGTAGAATTTGCACAATAATTATTGTTAATGATAATTGTGCTAATGTGATGAGCTCATATGCGGTGGATAAGTTGGGGATTCCATGTACGAAACATAAAGTCAATTACAAGATTCAATGGCTAAATAAATGTGGAGAGCTCAAGGTGAGTAAACAATGCATGATTTATTTTTCTATTGGGGAGTATTCTGGTGAAGTTCTCTGTGATGTTTTACCAATGCAAGTTTGTCATATTTTTTTAGGCCGATCCTGGTAATATGATAGATATTTTTTTCATGATAGGAGGAGAAATAAGTACTCTCTTGCATATAAGCGGAAGAAGTATATTCTTGCACCCTTAACTCCTTCTCAAGTGTATGAAGACTAATAATGACTAAAAGAAATAATATGAAAACATACAGATGGATCGAAAATAAAGAGTGGAAAAAATGAGAGAGAGGGAAAAAATCAAGTGAGGCGTGAGGAGAGAGAGGGCAGAAATGAGAGGAAAAAAAAGGTTGGAAAGAGTGATAAAAAAAATAGGTGAGGAAAGAGGTTGAAGGTGAAAAAATAGTGAGTGTTTACTTGCAAAAAAAACAGGGGTTTCCCATTGTCCTTCTTACTTATAGGGAAATTACGAACACTAACTATTTAACTCTTTCTTTGCTTAGTATTGTCTCAAAACTTTTTCAAGATTTTGGCGATGTGTTTCCTCCAAATATCCCTAAGGGATTACCTCCTTTGAGAGGAATAGAACATCAAATTGCCTTTGTTCCTGGATCTCACCTTTTGAATAGGCCTGCTTATAATCTCGATGAAACAAGAGAACTAAAAAGTCAAATAGATCAATTACTTAAAAAGGGCTTTGTTAGAGAAAGTTTATGAGCCCATGTTCTATTCACGTGCTCTTGGTACCAAAAAAAGATTAAACTTGGAGAATGTGTGTGGATCGTCATGCCAGCAACAAAATAATGGTAAAGTATCAACATCCTATTCTCCGCCTAGATGATATGCTTGACCAATTGCATGGATCTAAAATATTTTCTAAAATTAATTTAAAAAGTGGATACCACCAAATTCGAATGAATCCTGGAGATGACCGAAAAATTACTTTCAAAACTAAGTATGAATTGTATGAGTGGTTAGTGATGCCATTTGGCCTAACTTAAGCACCTAGTATTTTCATAAGGCTAATGAACTATATCTTTAAGAATTTTCATGGAAAATTTATTGTGGTGTATTTTAATGATATTTTGATCTTTTCTACATCTCTTAAAGAACATGTAGAACACTTTAGGTTAGTTTTTAATGTGATTAGGGAGCAAAAATTATATGCTAATCTATCAAAGTACATGTTTTGTGTTGAAAAAGTCATCTTTCTTGATTTTGTGGTTAGCTCGAATGGTGTTGAAGTTGATGAAGATAAAATTAAAGCAATAAAAGAATGACCTATTCCTAAGAGTGTGACTGAAGTTAGGAGTTTTCATGGACTTGCTAGCTTTTATAGGAGATTTGTGAGGGATTTTAGTACAATTATTGCATCATTAACAGAAGTCATTAAAAAGAATAAGGTGTTGAATTGGAGAAAAGAACAAGAGCATGCATTTAATGTCTTGAAAGATAAGTTATGTTCTTCTCCTTTATTACAATTACCTGATTTTTCCAAATCTTTTAAAGTTGAATGTGATGCTAGTGGAAAAGGTACAAAAGCTATTTTAATGCAAGATTCTAAGTCTATTGCATATTTTGGTGAGAAATTGAGTTGAGCTATATTGAATTATTCTACTTATGATCGTGAATTGTACAAGTAAGGACTTTGGCTACTTGGCAACATTACTTGTGGTCGTATGAGTTTTTGATAAAGACTGACCATGAATTATTGAGGTACTTGAAAATTCAAGGTAAGTTAAGTAAATGATATGCCAAGTGGGTGGAGTTCATTTAGACATTTTCTTATGTGATTTTATACAAACAAGGTAAGAATAACGTGGTGGTTGATGCATCTTCACGAAGGTATGTTAATGTTTCTACTCTTACTTCTAAGTTGATGGGACTTGATTACATTAAAACTTTGTATGTTAATGATTCAACTTTGGGGTTACTTATGTTGCATGTTTGAAGGGAACCTTTGAGAAGTTCACTTTGTGTGATGTATTCCTTTTCAAGAAAAAATAGGTTATATGTGTCAATATGTTCATTGCATGATGTTTTTATAAGAGAGGAACATTGTGGGGGTCTTATGGGACACTTTTGAGTACCAAAAATCTTAGATATATTTGCTGGAAGAAAACATTGGGCTGGCATGCGCAATGATGTAGAAATATTCTGTGCATAATGTTTAAAATGTAAATATGCTAAATCTAGGATTTTACCACACAGATTGTATTCTCCTTGCCTATTTCAATTTCACCTTAGATACATATCTCTATGAATTTTTTTTTAGATTTACCAAAAATGAAGTATGGAAAGAATAGCATCATTGTTGTGGTGGATAGATTCTCCAAGATGCCTCATTTTATTCCATGCTTGAAAACTAATGATGCTTCTCATATGGATGATTTTTTTATTAAGGAGGTTGTGAAATTCCATGGCATACCTAGAACTATTGTTAGTGATAGGGATGTTAAGTTTTTGGCGTGTTTTTTGGAGAAGGTTAGGGACCAAATTGTTGTTTTCTACTTCTTGTCACCCACAAACTGATGGGAAAACTGAGGTAGTGAATAGAACTTTAGGTAACATGTTGAGGGTTGTTTTGAAAGAGAAATTATCTTATTGGGAAGATCACTTGCTTTGGTGGAATTTGATTATAATAAAACTATTCATTCTTCTACTGGGTCTTTTCCCTTTGAAGTTGTTTATGATTTTAACCCCCTTACTCCTCTTGATTTAGTGTCATTTCCTACTAATGATGTTGCTAGTCTTGATGGAAAGAATAAAGATGAGATAATGAAAAGATACATGAGCAGACTAAATTGGCCATTAAAAGGCGAAATAAACATGTTGCCTTGAGAAGAAACAAACAACGAAAATAAGTCATTTTTTAGCCTGAGACTTAGTTTGGATTCACATACGCAAAGAACAATTTCCTTCCAAAAGGAAGTCTAAATTGCATCCTAGAGGCAATAGACCCTTCAAAGTTCTTAAGCAAATTGGAGACGATGTTTGTAATTTGGATCTGCCTGGATATCAAGTAAGTGTTACTTTCAATGTTGCTGACTTGTCCTTGTTTGATGTAGGGTCAAATTCGAGGATGAATTCTTTTCAAGAAGAGGTGGATGGGGGATGATAGCTCCATGAAAAAGGATGACGCTATAGAAGCCCTAAGAAGACAATCATCAAGGTCTTAAGATAAGGAGTTGCAAGCCAAGATTATTGGGCTACAATGAAAACTCGAAAAGATGCTTATCATGGAAGAAAAAATCAAGAATGAGTCCACCAATTATGGTGAAGAATAGACTAAGTACTACATATGTTTTATGTTTCAATTCCAAATACAAATAGAAGAATATTGGGGACCACATAAGGCTGAATTTCTGGCCAAGAAAGGAGCTTAAAATCCTCACCCAAAAAGAAGGAAAAGTCACATGCAAGTGACTTGAGAAGGGGCCACATATTTTGATCAAAGTTGGTAACTTTTTCTTATTTCCCTAGAGAAGAATTTTCGATATTATTTTTATATGCTTTCCTAGTTTAAAGTTTTCTAGTTAGGTTTTATTTATTATTTACATAAAAGTATATTCTGATCTCATTCTATTTGGAATAGTTTTTTCTCTATATAGGGGTAGGCTTTATTATTTTGAGCAGACAACATTATTATTAATTGAGAGTTTTTCTTCCTTACACCTTCATGTGTGACTGCTTGGATTTATCTTACAATCTTATAAGAACAATTCTTAGAAGATAAGATTAATTTTTTAACTTGATATTTTTGGGTTCTTATTCTTAAATTAAAAAAGGTAATTAGTCTTCTAATATTTATTGTCTCTAGTTTCTTCGAAACAGGAGTCTAGATCACTCTTTGATCTAAGTTCTTGAATTGCTCTGTTAGTATCATAAATTAGCTTTAATCCATTATTTTTTGAATACTAAGATCAATTAATGTTCTTAGCACATCTTTTAAATTTCGGAATTTTTTTCTCCAATTTCGCATATCTTTTGATTCTTGTTTTTAATCTATTTATTTTTGCTTCTACATTAGTTTCTTGTTTATTCAAGTAACCCGATTCTTATCAAATATATTGTATAGTATCATTCATGTACCATTGAATGACTTCAAAAATCCTTTATGATATCATCACAGTATATATATAGTATGATGGTATCATTTACTAATTGTACCTGAATATATGATTTTTCCTCAATGATATGTAACATATGTCATATATTGTTATGGTATCATTGAGGATTTGGAAGTTTCACATTAAGGATTGAGGATTGACTTTGTGAAATAGTAATTGTTTCTCAATTATACCATGTCAATATCATGATAATATATGAATATATTGTGGTAATATCATTAATATACCATCGAATGTCTTAGGCAAATCTTCATAATGTCATCACTATATATATATATATATATATATATACTGCGATGGTCTCATTCAATATTTGTGCAATTTTTCTTGATTATTTCTCATTGTACTTTAACAGTATGTTATATACTCTCATGGTATATGATTCAATACAAGTATACAATATATATATATATATATATATATATATATATATATATATATATATATATATATATATATATATATATTGTATAGATATTATACTTGTTTTTGCATGACTCGGGAGTTCTATATTGAAAACCTTCATGAACTAAATGTCGCTTTATAGCTTGTGCTAGAGTGCATTTGTTATTGTAGATTTGATAAACTTGAATTGCTTGCTTGGAGATGTCTGTAATTGTGTCTCGCGAACGCATCTATTCACTAGCAAAATTATCAACATCATCGATGTTACAAAATCTATTTATTTTTCAAAAATTCATAGATTCGTATTTTTTCCAGATGTCTTTGTACAATCAATCATTGGCGTACTTTGATTGGTGTGTGATTGTAATCAATAATTTCAGGCTTCTTCTTCTTCAACTCAATATAGACTTTCACAACCATATCATTAGATATTTTCAATGGCGAGAATCCAGGCGCAATTGCATACTTGATCTCAATGTTTTTGGAAGCAATAGTCTTGAGTTAATTTGAGATTTGTGTGATTAAATTATCGTAATTGAAAGTAAATTCTACTATTATTGCCTAAACATCAAAGTTGATGTACTGGTGCTCTGAATTCCAAATTTCATGATGTTGTAGGAGAACTGCAATTTCCTCCATTGATAAAATGTTGTGGAATCGAGTATAGATTTGAATTGAAGAAGAAGGAGAATTGGAGGAGAAGACGAATTCGGGAAAGGAGCAGAGTTTTCTTCTTCTTTTTTTAATTGTTGAAGGAAGAAAAGCTGCGGCTTGTAAGTTACAGTGGGAGGAAATATCAATTAGGGTATTAATTGTAATTAGTTAGTAAATATTAGTGGTAAAAGGTATATGTCTGAAATTATTTCGCTAGTACATGGGCTTAGATTTCCCCTCAATTAAACATGACCCGGAATCCACCAGATCAAACCTGAAAGAAATAAAATAAAAATCAAATCACCAGATCCCCATTTAGCCTTTTCCCTTCTTTTTCATTCCAATCCCCTCTTTTTTCCCTCTTCAGCACCTCATCCGCCCTTTCAAGAAACCTGTCATAACAATCAAAGAAGAAAAATACATAGCAAAACGCTAATTAAAGAGAAATAGAGAAAAAAAAATCCAAAAATTGAGAAAATCTATTATTTGGATGTCAAGTATTGAAGTATTTTAGAGATGGACTTTCATCTTTGTTTGAGATTTGTTTTCAGAAAACGTATAAGGAGTAGTAGTACTAGAGTTGTTATTGAGGGAACACATGAGTTCAATGAATGCTTCGGAGATTGATGATCTTGTTTTTCGTTTTATTGATTTGTACAGTACTTTTCAAAGAGGATTTGTAAAAATAATAGAAAAAACTGAAGAGATTTTTTAAAACTTATTTGGATGTTGAACTTGAAGAGGGAATTCTTTTTTGTTTGTCGTTTGGATGGCTGGTGGCTTATTTGAGTGGAGGAGAGCACTGGTGGATGAAAGGTGGTTCATGGCGGAGGGAATGGGGGTGATAGCTGGTGTACATGTGAGTTTGAAGGGGAGAAATATAGAGCTCGTTTGAGTGTTTGTTTTTTTCAAAAGATCATCAACATATTAGGTAATCCATATCGCATATTTGGGACAATTGGTGAAGGATTGAATAAGTTTCGAGTCAAAACCTCCCGATCAAAAAAAGATAACGACAAAATGAACCCGGTTCGAATTTTTATCTGGTGAGTCATGGATCAAATTTAATCAAGATCTGTTTGAAATGGGTAGTTTTCAATTGAAATCAGCCAATTGGGGCTTATTTGGGGGAAAGAGTTAATAATTTGGGGGTATATTTGTTGAATTTCGTAACAATAAGGATAAAATTGACCAAATAATATAACAAAGATAAAGTTGACCAATAAAACATTTTGACCCTTTTCCGCATGTAGGAACATGTACACCCTATGTTCACAGCGTAATGCTCTATTCAAAAGACCCAACATCTTCAGCAAGTGGATCTATCAGCGTTAAGTTCATGCCACAAACAAAACAATGTATCAAATAGGTCATTGTCATTGTTAAATCCACCATCCGTCTTCGAGATTTCCAGAAGAGTCCTGAACCATTCCTCATGCAGTGTTGAAAAGTTAGCTCTTCGTTTACATGACCTAAAACTTTCCCCATTCATTTTCTTCATTACTTGCCCTGCACTCGATGCAGATTCAACCACAGTTTTCGGGATTCCAGCCATGAGGGCTACTTGCATCCCATAGCTCTCCGGGCATGCTCCAGAGGCTAGGCGGTAAAGGAACACCAGTTCTTGCTCTGTTGGAGATGAACTTTGAGATTTCATCTTGAAAGAGCAGGCCATGTGTTGTAATGTCACATGAGGATGAGAAGCAAACTCTTTAGTGAGTGGATGATAATGTGTGGCAAACAGTAAGCGGCAGTTCACCATCTCTACAAGGTGCCGGAATACCTGGACAGAATTCATAAAATGTCAAAAAGCACACCTCACAGTTTGAATGTATGAAACAAAACCAAAGATGTCACGACCAAAATGACTCAGACAATCAAGAGTCTCTTTCAGTAAGCAGAGTAATCTTAAAGGCAGCTGAATCCCAAGTTTGTTCCATTTCTTAGCTACAGTAGCTCCATTCTATATCTTGTGATCTTATACCTTTGGAATAGATCACATGCATAAAAACCTAATTCAGATGGCAAAAATGAACGCTTCAGTAATTGCAGATAAACTAATATGGTATGTCACACCACATCTTTAGGTAATACTTATTCTGAGTAACTCAACTAAACTCGAGGCATTGAAATAGAAAGCTGTTAAACTATAATCATGTATACGTGGTAGGCACCTACTATTACACCAGTTTACTGGGAAAGACGGATCAAGTATCAGGTAAACAAATGCAAAAGAAAAAAAAAGACTACCACAATCTATCTCTGGAAAGAAAATAGAACTCTTGCATGCAGCTAATCAATCATCCAATAAAAGAAAACAATGGAGAATCTCACAGCATATGCAATAGCATATCCATCAAAAGTGCTTGTTCCTCTACCCAATTCATCCAAAAGAACAAGGGAATTATATGTAGCATTTTGAAGAACTGATGCGGTCTCCGTGCACTCAATAAAGAAGGTACCTGCAAAATGTACAAGTATGAATGAATACTTGTGCAACACGAGATAATCAAATAAATTTTATCCTCCATGTGCGGCATATATGTTTCTGGCTTGAGCTTTACACAGAACACTAAAAATGTGGATGACAAATGTGAAACCACAATCATCTGGTGTCATTGACTTAAAAATCATCTTTATCTATGATGCAAGCCAAAAACAAAAACGAAACCCTAACAAAGAACAAGAAAAGAAAGATAGATAGCTTGACACAGGAATGGAATTAATTGGAAAATCAAGCCCTTTGATAGCTAAATTCTTCAATTAATGGAATCCAAATAAACACCTAATCTCTTAAGTAAACGTCAAGGGAATTGTATTCACCTTGCAATTCACCTCTCAAACAAGTAGCAACAAGAGCTTTACCAAAGCCTCTCAATTCTCACAATGAGAGCAATATCAATAATCATAAAAAAAAAAAAACAAGGCCTAATTGAGCTATTCTCAGCTATTTATGGTTTAGGCTAATGATCACGCCCTAAAAAGGATAAGCGTTTATCGCAAATATAATCCAGTTTTAAGTCCAGAGTCGATCTCACATAGAACTATTTCAGTTAACTTTCATATCACCAAGAAAAGCAATTTAATCAACTTCTCGAGCTATAATATTTTGAATTTTTTACTAGACTAATAAGGAAGTAATAATCGAGTAATAAAATTATCAAGAAAATAAAACGACTTTTTTTTTATATTAAGAGGTCTAGGACAATGATTTCCCCGAATGTGGGGAATAAATTCTTAGCGTGTTAACTATGACCTCGCCGAACTATTCTTTCTCAATTATGAATCTTTTCTTACCACAAATATCTCTCAATCAAGTATACTAATTTTCTAGAGTTAATCTCTCGAACCAACTCTAGCTAGCCATTTACATTATTCACTAAATCACATCAAAGCATTGTTATCTCTAAACCCACTTTTAAATCTAAGTCGTTAATCTCTTAACAACTTCAAAGTGATGTTCAACTAAAACTTAATCTCACAGTTTTTCTCAAGTAAAGCAAGATATAGCGGCACAGCTAATTGAGGCCCTTCAATTAACTACAATAATTACATACTTGAACAAATAGAGATTATATAAACGACTTAAGTATAATTTTTAAAAGAGTCCCACATTAGATAAAAAGGGACGGGCAGTCTCCCTATATGACCTTGGATAATCCTCCCCTTATGAGCTAGCATTTAGACATGTTTGGAAAGCCACAATGTAATTGAGATTTGGTGTAATTGGTTGTAATTACACTCTTTGGCATGTTTGGTAGACCAAGTTATTACTTGGTAAGAGAGGAACTTGGTGTAATTAAAGAGAAGTAATTACACTCTTCAATTAACAAGGGAGAAAAAGAAATTGGTATAATTACACCATGTAATTACATGAAACTTTTAAAATTCTTGTTATGTTTATATTTTTTCATTTTAATTTATTTTTTTATTTCTATTATTTTTTTAAAATATTTTTATTATTCTAATATTTTCTAAAAATATATTATTTTTTTATTATTATTTATATGTCATTTACTTCTCATTCTCAACCTTTACTTTTTCATGTGATTCCATGCAATTTTTCATATTATTTATTTATTATTCTATTTTTTATTTGCATATTTTGGTAGTATTCTAATTTTTAAAACCATGTTTATGTACGTTGTGTTAAAATTTGATATAAGAGTATTCTGTTAATTATTTTTTTTTTGAATTTACCTTGGAAACAACCTCTGACAGAAATGCAAGGTAAGGCTGCGTACAATAGACCCTTGTGGTAGGGTCCTTCCCCGGACCCTGCGCATAGCGAGAGCTTAATGCACCGAGCTTCCCCTTTGAATTTAGAATTTATGACATATTTTCAATTTCCTTTGTTTTAATAGTATTCACTTGATATTTCACATTGCAAACCATTTATTTTTTAGTTAAACTTGATAGACTATTTTTTTGTCAAATGTTTTAATAATTTTATGGCATTATATTTATAATATTAATTTTTTTGTCCAACATACATTTCATGATGTTCATAAAAATCTTATACTTTCAGTTTTTTTATTAAATTAATTAGAATATACTAATTTAAAATATATAAATACATTATTTTTTATAATATTAGTTAAGAACATATGTTTATTAATTACTATTTAATTTAATATCGTTTATAAAAGTCCTTATTTGTCTAAAATAAATTTTAAATTTTAAATTTTAAATGATTAACTTTTATTTTTAAAATTTAAAATAACCTTATGATTGCACTTGTGCAACCAAACAGTACACTACATTTTGGCAAACAAACGTGTCATTGTAATTACTAGATTGTGTAATTACTAGGCAAGCAATTACTACCCTAGTAATTACACCAATTCCAATTACTAGATGGCTTTCCAAACAGACCCTTAGGGTTGAATCAGGCCCAAGTCCATTTCTTTATATGGTATTAGAGTTAGGCCCAATGTGGCCCCTCAGGAAACCGGACAATTGCAGGGGTGGAAATACCTCGGTCCATGAAATGTGCATGCACCGAATCAGGCAATGGAACCCGCATAAAGAATGTCCGGATCTAGGCGCGACCGGGGTGATGTATGGAATGTCCTACATCGGAGAATGAATGGAATCCTAGGCTTCTTATAAGCCTAGGACAATCTACCTCCCTTGAGAAAGCTATTTGGGGTGTGATTTAGGCCAAGACCTAATTTGACATGGTATCAGAAATCAACTTAGTTTCCAAGTCAAGAAAGAAAACAAGAGGGTGAACACAAGATCTTGAAGGTTAAGGTAACATCTTTTTAACCCTTGGGGTTTGGGTTCTAAGTTTCTTTCCTTTTTAATTTCTACTAACAAAACTCATTCAATCAAGATTTGGTCTTTCACTTTCCTTTTCTAACTCCTTAACTTATCCCTAGAGATTGTGACTTAGGTTTATTACTTTATTTATAAATCTAAAAATTACCAATCAAGAGTCGTTTTGAGAGGAATAAGACGAGAGGTCGGACAAGAGTTGTTTTGAGCGGAATAGTCGACTTTGACAGAGAGATACACTTGTTTGATTTGTATGTTAAGATGTCTCTTTCAGATAGTAATAATGAAACAAGAGTTCATCGAGAGCCTAAACTAAAAGGAAAGAATGACATCAACATGATGACATGTTCCAACAAGTTCAAAGGATGTCGACTCAAATGGATGAGATAAGCACTAATATAGCTGAGATGAGAAGGGTGAATCCCAACAACATAGCCGGTCTAAGGAGGGTTAATCAAAATTTGAGGCCTCCTATTTGCCTATTTGGAGACAAGTTGTAAGAACTCCTTATGTGCAACATGGAGAAGAAGCATTGGAGGACTTTGAGGATGAATTTGAAGAAATTCATGAACTAAGGTGTAGAGAACCACGAGCACGAGCAGAAGATGATCACTTTAGTAGCATCAAGATGGAGATTTCAAATTTAAGGGAACAAGGGATCCAGACGTGTACCTTGATTGGAAGAGAAAAATAGAAGCCATGTTTGATTACCTGACTACTCTGAATGTAACAAGGTTATACTTGATGTAGTTGAATTTTCTGACTATGTTGCTAGTTGGGGGATGAAACTTAGCAGAGACAAACGAGAGACTAGAGAGCCACCCATTGCTACATAAATCGAGATGAAGAGAATTATGAAGAAGTGTTTTGTGCCATCACACTTTCAAAGAGATCTTAAGCAATGTCCTCAAACTCTTAGGAAGGTTCTATGTTTGTAGATGATTACTTTAAAGTAGGGGTGGCAAAACCAAACCCAACCCGTTTAAGTTTTAGGGGTTTATTGACCCGTCCATTTATTAGCTCAACCCATTAAAAATTGAATTGATATGCAACCCAAATTGACTCATGAGAAATCTTGTCAAATTTTTTAATTTTTTTTTATTTGATATGTTATATATATCCATAATTAAAATAAAAATTAGTTACTTACTAAAATATTTTAAAAGAACAAATAAAATAGCTAAACTTAGTAAAATTGGGTTGGGTAGGGTCTTGACCCGTTCTATGACCCATTACCCAACCCATTTTAACCCAAGCAAATTTGGGTTTGGTTGGGTCTTGATCAGTTTGTTATCTTGACCCATTATGACTCATCCAAATTTGACTCAATCAGCCCAATTGTCACCCCTACTTTAAAGCTATGGATAATTGGATATGGCCATGATCTAAGCTAGTGTTAATGAAGATGAGGAAGCCATTATGTCCAGATTTGTTAATGGCTTAAATAGGGATATTTTTGATCTAGTAGAGCTTCAACAATTTGTAATTTAAATGCGTTAATTAATTTGACCGTAAAAGTAGAAAGACAAAATAAGAGAAAGCAGGCAACTAGTTCATGGAGACGCTGCACTACAACACTTACTCCCGAGAAGACTTGACCAACTCAAGGGGACAAATCCATGCCTAAAACTCAAGATGATAAGTTCAAGGAAAAAGAGACCAAAGATGAAGGTAAACCTTTTAACTCAAAAACTTCTACTCCTACACCTTCTAGTTCTATCTAATTTATAAGTGCCAAGGAAGGGGGAAGAGGGCATTTGAATACCCTAGTATGAATTATTCTAATTAGAGAAGATGGGGATTATGCGAGAAAAATGTGAGTCAACTGAAGAACTCAAGGGAGATACAGTTGAGAGTTCGGAAGAGCTAGCTTTTGCGGCTGAGTTACGCCTAAGATCCATTTCTTTACATGGTATAAGAGAAAGACCCCTTCCAATGGATATTTACCAATGATGGGCCCCAGATTAATTTGTCTACAAACTAGATGAACAGCCCTGGCATGAGGTGGGGTGTTGAAGAGTCCATATTGGCTGAAAAAGGGATGGGTAGTCTCCATATATGGTCTTGGGCAATCCTCCCGTTATGAGCTAGCTTTTGGGTTAAGTTAGGCCCAAGATGTTCTTTATAATAATTAAACACAATCACAAGTTCATCCGATTAAAGGTTCGATCAAAATCCAATAAAAGGAATCTAGTTACTCATGATATAGTTAGGAAAGGAATCTAGTTACTCACAACATAGTTTAAGAACATAACACAGAACTCCATAACAAACAAGTAAAAGAACGGAAGAAAATGAACTCCAATTTGAATTCCATTGCTTTGCCATTAGGACTTTTACGACATCCTTATTGCATGATCGTGGGAACAGCCAAGCATTTTATGCTTCATGTGAGGATTTGTTCTTTGTGATTAAAGTTGATTCTTGGATATATAACAAATTTGAGCGTCCTTGGCATGTTGGTAGGTTTGTTACCCCTCATGCTATGAGGTTCTTCTTGTTGTTTGTCCTCCCTATGCATTTGCAAGGTTTGGATTCGAGGACAAATCCTTTTCAAAAAAGGGAGAATGATGCAAGTCAAGTTTCATCAAAACCTTGCACACGAAGCCGAGCTAAGGAGTTTGTAGACATGTCTTTGAGTTCCTACTTTGGAAACCTGGAGGGTGCTTGGAATGAAGAGTTGAAGCTCAAGAACGTGCTAAAGTGGAAGTACAAGGTTCCCTTACAAAACTACTTGGAGAAGGGAGAAAGAGGCTATGTATGCAAAGTGGCTATTCCTAAAATGCAAGCCTCTTGTCTAAGAAGAACCTCATTTCATTAAAGGTATTTTTGTAATAATTAGCCTAGGCTATAAATAGTGGAGAATAGCTCCTTTAGACTTGGCTTATTTTTCATATTATTGGCAATTCACTTGAATAGTGATACTCTTGAGGGAGTTAGGGTTAAGGCCATTGTTTATTGAAATGTTGATGGGATTGCTTGCTTGAGGATCATTCCTCTTGAGGATGTCTCTATAGTATAGGTACTTGTTTGGCGTTCTTCATAGGAGGCTTTGGCTTTAATATAGTCATTGTTGCCTATTAGTCTCATTCTTGTGTCTTGCTTCCTATAGAACTGGTGCTTTTTGAAATCTAGTAATTGGGGGTATTGGTTGTTAGAGTGGGTAAAAAGTCCCACATTGGTTGGGGAATGGACTAGTGGTCTCCTTATATGGACTTGAGCAATCATCCCTCATAAGCTAGCTTTTGGGGTTGTGTTAGGCCCAGATGTCATATCTTTACATGGTATCAGAGCCTAGGGCTCAAACTTTTTGTTTAGAAGTTCGATTAGTTTCCTGGCAGCCTAAGAAAGGTTTGGGTCACTCATTAGGAGTGACAAATTTATCTCACCAGCATCATAAGAAGAGACGGGAGATTTCTGGCCGGAAAGGACATCTCCGTTTAGGGTGGCAGCGAATGAACCTCACGTGCCACCTGCACCTCGTTTCTGTCTTCCACTCACCGGCGTGTGATCCAACATATCTGTTTTTGGCTTACTGCTCCGGCATCTTCCCTTCAATCACAACACATTTTGGTATTCTTCTGGTGTTGAATCTCTTTTTGAAGGTCTGTACTTCATTTTTTCTTCTGGTATTAGTCTTTTGTTGCTGCTGAGACACAAAAATTTGGGTTTCAGAAATCTGAATTTGAGATCTGGTTAAACAGTCATTGTTCAGTCAAATTTAGACATTCTGATTATAGATCATTTGCTGCTTTTGTTGCTCATATCGGCTCTTTGACATGGTTGAATATTATTCGGTTTACTGCCTCGTAATTTTATTTTTCTGATTCTACAAAATATTGTGTATTTCTTCAATCTGGTAGATTTATTTGAGAGGAACTGTTGGATCAGACTTGTTGAACTCCTTTTGCTTTCTGTCAAGAATTACACTAGATATATTTGTGAGAAAAATGACTAAGAAGATAATTCTTGTTTCGGCCGATGAGTATGCAAAATTCTCTCAGTTTCAAAAATCACTTAAGGAACCCATTTCAGTTTCTACATTTGCGGAGTCAAGAAAAACATGTCTTTTCTCCTCATCGAACAAATGGGTGATTGATTCAGGCGCCACAAATCACATGACAGGTAATTCTAATATGTTTTCTAGCTTTCGATCACACAAAGCACTTTCTCCTGTGACGGTAGCTACTGGTTCAACTTGTAACATTGTGGGATCATGGACCGTTAAACCAACCTCAACTATTACCTTGTCATTTGTATTAACTCTACCAAAATTGACCTTTAATTTGATCTCTGTCAGTAGAATTACCAAATACCTTAATTGTTATGTCTTATTCTTTCCCGATCATTGTTTGTTTCGTGATCTTACAACAAATCAGGTAATTGGTAAGGGACATATATCTGATGATCTCTATATTCTTGATGAATGGGAGCCTCGATTTGGTGCCTACTCTTGTGTCGTGTCTCCATTCGAAGCACATTGTCGGTTGGGACATCCTTCTTTACCTATGTTAAAGAAGCTTTATCCTCAATTTCAGAATGTTTCTTCCTTAGACTATGAGTCATGCTAGTTTGCAAAACACCATCGCATCTCGGTAGGTTTGGGTTAATAAGCGGGTTGAGTCAGCTTTTGAATTAGTTCAATCTGATGTTTGGGCGACCATGTCCTATTATTTCCAAAGCTGGGCATAAGTATTTTGTTACTTTTGTGGATGATTTCTCTCGAATGACTTGGATTTATTTTATGAAGTGCATTCCATGTTGAAGTCAAAACTCAATTTAGTGCTTCAGTACGTATTCTAAGGAGTGATAATGCCAAAGAATACATGTCAGAATTGTTTCAGTCATTCATGAGACAACACGATATTCTCCATCAGTCTTCATGTGTTGATACAGCATCTCAAAATGGAGTTGTTGAGAGGAAGAATAGGCATTTACTTTAGACAGCTTGGGCACTTTTGTTCCAAATGAAGGTTCCTAAACAGTTTTGGGCAACGGTCTCTATAGCTTGTTTTTTGATTAATCGGATGCCGTCCAGTGTGCTTGTTGATAGCATGCCTTATAGTGTTCTTTTCCCGAACAAGTCCCTATTTCCAATGGAACCTAAGGTATTTGGAAGTGCATGCTATGTTCTAGATGTTCGACCATCTATTACCAAGTTGGATCCCAAGGCATTGAAATGTGTTTTCCTTGGCTATTCTTGACTTTAGAAGGAATATCGGTGTTATTCTACAGAACTTGGCAAATATTTGGTGTCAACTGATCTGGTATTTTCAGAGACTACCCCATTTTTCTATGCACCTCCCGTTTCTACTAATTAGGAGGAGGAAGATGAGCGGTTAGTCTATCAAGTTACCCATGCTTTGAAAGAACAATTAAATGATGTTCCTCCATCTCCCAGTTTTTCTATTGAGCACCAATCAACTATTGTACCTTCAGAACCTGCACCGTCTGTGCTAGCAAGACCTCCCCATTGCTCTTCGCAAATGTACTCGTACTTGCAAATCCACATATCCCATTGCTAATTTTGTTTCCAATGACCACTTGTCCTCTGCGTCTAGATCTTTGATTGTCTCTCTAGACTCCAGCTCTGTACCCAAAACAGTTAAGGAGGCCTTGCACCATCCTGGATGGTCTGAGGCAATGCTTGAGGAAATACATGCCTTAGAGGAAAATCACACGTGGGATTTGTTCGATTTACCTAAGGGAAAGAAATCAGTGGGATGTAAGTGGATCTTCACAGTTAAAGTCAATCCAGATGGTTTTGTGGCCAAACTTAAGGCCAGACTTGTGGCTAAAGGCTATGCCCAGACTTATGGGGAGGATTATTCAGACACCTTTTCTCCAGCTACTAAACTCACTTCTGTCCGGCTATTCATTTCCCTAGCTGCTTCTGAGAATTGGCCTTTACATCAGTTGGATATCAAGAATGCATTTCTTCATGGTGATCTTCAAGAGGAAGTGTATATGGAGCAACCACCTGATTTTTTTGCTCAGGGGGAGTATAGAAAAGTTTGTCACTGGAAGAAGTCTTTGTATGGCTTGAAGCGGAGTCCCCGAGCTTGGTTTGGAAAGTTCAGTGAGGTAGTTCAGGAGTTTGGACTAAAAATGAGCAAATGTAATCATTTCGTATTCCACCGACAATTTGTAGCTGGCACTATTCTACTTGTTGTATATGTTGATGACATTGTCATCATAGGAAGTGATTACGTGGGGATCTCTGCTCTCAAGTCTTTCCTGCATACTAGGTTTCATACAAAGGACTTGGGTCAGTTGAAGTACTTCTTAGGAGTAGAAGTAAATAGAAGCAAGAAGGGAATTTTTTCTGTCTCAGAGAAAGTATATTCTTGACCTACTTGCAGACACTGGAAAGTTGGCTGCCAAACCTTGCAATACTCCAATGGTCCCCAATGTGCATCTTATGAAAGATGATGGCGATCCTTTTGATAAGCCAGAGAGATATAGGAGGTTAGTTGGGAAGTTAAACTATCTCACTGTGACTCGCCCAGATATTGCCTTTGCAGTAAGTATTGTTAGCCAATTTATGTCAATGCCTACGGTCACACATTGGAAGCTTTACAACAGATTCTTTGTTATTTGAAAGGAGCTCCTGGACATGGCATATTGTATGGCACCCTGTTTGGGCTCTGGGTCCACGCTTTAGTTGGCCTAGGCGTGAAGGGGTTGTCAAAGTGGGTAAAAAGTCTCACATTGGTTGGGGAATGGACTAGTGGCCTCCTTATATGGACTTGGGCAATCATCCGTCGTGAGCTAGCTTTTGGGGTTGAGTTAGACTAAGGTGTCATATCTTTACGGTTGTCATATAGCCATTGTTCTCAACTATGTTGCTCGGACTCTTCATAAATGTCAACCGGTGCGTGTCAGATCCTCCAAATTAGTGCATTTTTGGAGGATTTGACACGGGTACGAAAGCATTTTAGGAGAGTCCGAGTAACATAGGTTCTCAATTCTTATCCATCTTGTGTCATTCTTCTATTTTTTATCTTTGTTCATCTTTGTTCTTGTTCTTAGCGTTAGCGTTTCGATTTCCGCATCTCGATATTGCATCAAAGGTAATAATCATGTTACGGTATCCCTGAGATGGCATCAAAGTGTGTTCAAGTACTTCCATCTTCATGAATAATCCTTGTAGTGCTTAGAGATCTCGAGTTTGACTCCTTGTGAATGGGCTTGATGCAACCTAGCTTGCATCAATGAGAGTAAGGTACTTTCTACTTTCCAGCACAAGTCCACAGCTATACTTCAACTCCTACTTACTATGTGATAAAGTAGGAAGCATATTTACATAAGAAGACTACCTGTAGCACTGAAAAGAACAGGAACCCTTTTATCATTGTGGTAATGATAAGATATTCCCCAAGCTGAGTAGTCACGACGAGGAAGACTATCACTTGAATATTCCAAAAGCAGCCAATTATTGGCCTCTTCAGGTCCAAACTAAATTGTCCTTTACCTCTTTTCTCTTTTATTTTTCTGATTTTTATTTCATGCGGACAATGGTAGGCAGACATCTTAAACTAGAGTTTTCCTAGTAAATTAGAAAACACATCCGTCCAAAGAATGAATGACTGCATAGATATTAAACAGAAGGTAAAGAGAGGTAGGACAGATAGTTCAAATTCTTTTATAGTACTTACTTTCACCAGTCATGATTCGATCAGTGGCTCCAAGACGTGTAAAGATGATGTCCACAAGTGAAAGCACACATGTTTCTCCAGGCACATAGCAACCCAACTGCAGTAAAACAGATATCTTTAAACTCCAGAAGCCAAGTACCATCTAAATCAATAAATGAGAGAATTTCCGAACCTAGAAAAGAATGAACCTGAGCCATTATGACGGCCAGACAAGTGGCACGTAAAAGAGTTGACTTTCCACCCATATTTGGTCCGGTCAACAGTAGAGAACGAGGATAACGGATATTTGCATTCCCTCCAAGATGGAGATTGTTAGGAACATGAAGTCCTCCACTTTCGCCAAGAGCATATGGATGCCACAATCCTTTGATGTTTAGTGTTGGTCCACCAGCCTCTTTGCAGAAATTTGACGGCTTTGAAAGAGGCAAGATCACTGGTCTACACATAACTCCAGAAGAAAATTTTGCAGTAATGGAAAATGATCTTAATACATCAACACAACTTATGGCATAAATGAATTGAGACCACTCAGTAGCCTTCTCAATAAATAACTCCATCAAAATGGATAGCGTTTCAGCATCAAAATCAGTAGCATTATGGTCCTGACACAGCACAAGAAAAATGAATTACTGACGCAGCCCTCTGCAGCATGAGGTTACTTAAACAAAAGGTTCGTCAAAAGGACACACCCTAAGCATTGTATGATTAGGTTTATAATCCATATAACTACGGTTAAGCATCAAACTAAAGTACCAGATCACTACGTAGGGATCAGTGATGGAGCTAAATTCATGAACTGGTAAACTGTTCACTTTTTCCTCTTTTGGAGGGGGAGAGGGGGGGGGATATAATGGTTTTTGACAGCTGTGGGGAAAGGAAGCAATTCCAGTACCAAAATGATGCTTTTATGTGGAAGCAGCAGACTGTTATTCACACTGGGGTTCAAAGACAAACATGACCACCAAACAATGTGCCATATTATACATAAAACTTAACTAGAACCTAACCTGTCCATAGTATTTGTCTCCAATTTACTATTATGCTAGCTAATCCAGAAAAGTTTCAAAAAATAAGCATAAGCAAGAATTTTGATTATAGAAAACAAGAAATAAAGTTATGAACTGTCGAGTATAACAGAAGATATATAGGTCAATCTTACACTATGTTTCCCAAAGCCTTCAAACACCTGCTTCTTCCAAACAATAAAGGACTGTAACAGTTCCTTACCAATCACAAAACTTGAAAATGCAGATTTTAGAAAACTGTGACTAGATTAATGGCCAGACTCTAACACACATAATTAGACAATCAACAAGCAAGCACTTTCTTTTTCTTTAGAGGGTAGAGGGTAGAGGCCAGGCCTACATTCTCTGGAATTTGTATGCCGACTAGAGTCTGACTAGAAGCCCACAGAGGATTTCTCAGATAATTACCAAAAAATAGAGAAAAACAGAAGAAAAGAGAAGTGAGCACATTCTCATCTGTTGAAGATTAAAAGCGATTTAAATATAATGGTCCAAAACATTCTTGACATGGAAAGAGCCAAAAGTATCTTGTATCACCAACCTGAAAATTGGGGAAGTCACTATCAATTGCTGCTTCAAATTGGGTGAGGAACTTATCAAGCCCATTGTCACCATCTAGAACAGGCAAGGATACAACTTTAGCTAGGGAAGAGGTCAGATATTCCTTCTGCAACAATCTTAACAAGTCCAGCCCAATCCGTAGCCCTTTAACGAGCAACCCAAACACTTTCACCTGTATAACAAGAAAACAACCTTAGCTGAAACAGAGGTTATATTGACAACATCAACAGATACGACAAGGTCATTTTTAGGTGATAGAGAAAAAATCTTCCTTGAGGAGAAAAATACCATGGAATGAGTCATGCAAAAGCACATAGAACGTCATACGAATATTCATTATTTAATTCAATGAACATATGAATTTTTTCAATTTTTAATTAAAAAGAGAAGAAAGCTATTAACTTATAACAACCCAAGCCCTTTATTTGAATGCCCCATTTTACGGTTTCAGACTTTGTACAAGTCAACATTGCTATTTGGGACTTGTTGGGATGGTTTGGGTTGGGACCTGAGAGGTCTGGGTGAGTTTTGGGCAAGAAAACCCAGATTTAAACGGTGTAGTTTTATTTTTTTTCCTGGTGCCAATGCGATCACGCATGGAACACGATCATGCTAAAGGATTTCTAGTTTAAGGGCCACGGCGCCATCGCACTGTTGGTCTCAGTTGACCATTGTTAGAATAGGAATAGGTGTACACAATCCTACTTAGAATAGGAATAGAAATAGGAATAGTTTATAGCATCCTACTTGGAAAAGGATTGTTTTATAGTGTCTATAAATAGGGTCTTTGTGTAATATTGTTCTTACGCAATTCAATAATATTTTTCTCCTATATTTCTCACATGGTATCAAAGCATTGGTGAGAAACTTACAAGAAAGAAACCCAGTCAGTTTCTGGTGACCCTTAGAGGCTGGTTTGCGTAGTTTTTTGTTCTGTAAGTGTTGTGTGAAAACCAACAACACCACGAGGTGTGTAACACTCAAGCGAGCAAACCCTAGTGAGCTCCTCTAAGATCTGCTAAGTCACACGCCCTCACGCACCACCAAAAGCCGCAGATCTGCGTTGCCACGCGCTTCACGCGTCGGCGTGTGTAGCAGTTTCCGACCAGTTTTTCTACTTTTTGTTTTTTCCAGTATGGTCGCCTCTGCATCGCAAGGTTGACCATATATTTATATTTTGATTGCGACAGATTTCGGCAGTCAGATCTGTCTTTTCAATTTTCAGCGACTGAACTTTCTCCAAATTTTATATATTTCATATATACAATTTTTCCCGAATTCAGATTCTTGTCTTTTCCAGATTCCTATATATATATTTCATAATGTCTTTCGGGATTGATATTTTTGGCTCCAAAAATATAGGATGTTCAAGCTCTATGATTACTTCGGAACCATTAATGGGAAGCTCAAACTATTTAGCTTGGACTTCCTCGGTTGAGCTGCGGTATAAGGGTCAAGGCGTCCAAGATCACTTAACCAATAATGTTTGTGTGGTAGATAAAAAGGCCAAGGCTAGTGAGGAAGATGCAAAAGTCAAAGCACAATGGGTGAAGGTTGATGCTCAATTATGTAGCTTCCTATGGCGATCTATCGATTCTAAGTTGATGCCCTTGTTTCGTCCATCCTAGACATGTTATTCAGTTTGGGAAAACGCTTGTGCTTTATACACTAATGAAATATCTCGATTCTATGATATGATAGCTCGAATGACCAACTTAAAGAAACAAGATTCCTATATGTCTACTTACTTGGGACAAGTACAATCAGTCATGGAGGAATTTGAAATGTTGATGCCAGTTACAACGAATGTGGAAAAACAACAAAAGCACAGACAGACGTTGTTTCTAGTTCTTACACTTGCTGGACTTCCTACTGACCATGATTCAATGCGTGATCAGATTTTAGCTAGTCCTGTAGTTCCTACAATTGATGAATTATTCTCTCATCTACTACGTCTTGCCGGGCCTCCCAATCACAAAGTAGCCTCATCACCCACCATTGACTCCTCTGTTCTTGCATCTCAAATCATAGAAAAATGAATTATATCAATCTATGGAGAATCGGCGAGGAGGAGGGCGTTTTGGAAAACCACGATCCAAGTGTAGTCATTGTCATAAACTTGGGCACACTCGTGACATATGTTATATTTTGCATGGTCCACCACCCAGTTATTATCCTATTGCTCTAAAGGAATATAATAAGTTCCTTCGAAATCATACAAGTAAGCAGATATCTCCACAAGTAGCATCTGTGGCTCAGCCTAATCAATCATCCAATAATGCTCATATTGCTCATACAGAATATGATGAGTTCCTCCAGTATCGACAAGTAAGAAAACGTTACCACAAGTAGCTTCGGTTGCAAAACCTGATGTTTCTGTTGCGGGTAAGTTTTTCTTTACTGGAAAGCAGTCCTTCACGGATATGGGAGTTTACTCTGTTGTTGCTGGTTTAGTAAGCTAAGCATTTCTTTCGCTTGTGTTTAACAATCTAGTTCTCTTGGTTCATAGGTCATGGACTCAGGCGCTTCTGATCATATCCCTGGTAATAAATCACTTTTGTCTGATATTGTTTATTCACAATCTCTTCCTGCTATTACTTTAGCTAATGGGATCCAAACAAAACCAAAAAGGGTTGGCAAAGCCAAACCCTTATCTTCTGTCACTCTAGACTCTGTTCTTTAAGTCCCTGACTCTCCTTTTAATCTAGCATTCCTTAGTCGTTTGTCGCGTGTCTTACATTATGACATATTCTTTTTTGATGATTTTTTTCTCATGCAGGACCGCAGTACAGGACAGACGATTGGCACAGGGCATGAATCACAAGACATTTACCATCTTACCTCTTCAAATTCCTTCACAGCATGCTCTGTTACAGATCCTCCAGACCTAATTCACAAACGTTTGGGACATCTGAGTCTATCCAAGCTGCAAAAAATGGTGCCTAGTTTGTCTAGCTTAGACTGTGAGTCATGTTAACTTGGGAAATACACTCGTGCTACATTTTCACATAGTACTGAGGGTCTATTCAGGTCTATTTTTTCATTAGTTCATTCTGATATTTGGGGTCCTAGTAGAGTTAGTTCACCCTTAGGATTTCGTTATTTTGTTAGTTTCATTGATGATTATTCAAGATGCACTTGGGTTTTCTTAATGAAAGATCATTCTAAGTTACTTTCTATATTCAAAAGTTTCTGTGCTGAAATACAAAATCAATTTGGTGTTTCTATTCGTACTTTTCGTAGTGATAATGCCTTAGAATACTTATCCTCCCAATTTCAGGAGTTTATGACTCACCATGGAATTATTCACCAAACATCTTGTCCGTACACCCCTCAACAAAATGGCGTAGCAGAAAGGAAGAATAGGCATCTCATTGAGACCGCTTGCACTCTTCTCATTTAATCTCATGTTCCGTTGCGCTTTTGGGGAGATGCAGTCCTTGCGTCTTGTTATTTAATTAATAGAATGCCCTCATCCTCTATTCAGAATCAGGTTCCACAGTCCATACTATTTCCTCAGTCACATCTTTACTTTATCCCCCCTCGTGTTTTTGGAAGCACATACTTTGTTCATAACTTAACCCCAGGAAAAGATAAATTAGCACCTTGTGCCCTCAAATGTGTCTTCCTTGGTTACTCCCGAGTTCAAAAAAGGTATCATTGTTATTCACCCAAACTTCATCAATACCTTATGTCCGCCGATGTCACATTCTTTAAGTCTCAACCTTACTATACATCTTCTAATCATCCTGATGTATCTGAGGTCTTACCCATACCTCAGGTCTTACCTGTACCAACTTTTGAGGAATCTACGGTCTCTCATACATCTCCAGTTGTAGTGCCACCACTCCTGACTTATCATCGTCATCCACGTCCAGTTGTAGTCCCAGATGATTCATGTCATGTGTCGGACCCTGCTCCTACTGCAAACTTGCCTTCTCCTATCCAACCGATTGTACTTCAAAAAGATATACGATCCACTTGAAATGCTAACCCACATTATACTTTCTTGAGTTATCATCGTCTATCCTCACCACACTATGCCTTTGTATCATCTTTGTCTTCTATTTCCATTCCTAAAACTACAAGTGAAGCACTTTCTCATTCTAGATGGAGGGAGGCTATGATTGATGAGATGTCTACTTTATATACGAGTGGTACTTAGGAGCTTGTTTCCCTTCCGGCAGGTAAATCAATTGTTGGTTGTCGTTGGATTTAAGCAGTCAACATTGGCCCAGACGGTCAGGTAGATCGACTGAAGGCTCGCTTGTTGCCAAAGGGTATACTCAGATATTTGGGCTAGATTATAGTGACACTTTGTTCCCGTGGCTAAAATAGCATATGTCCGTCTTTTTCTATCTATGGCTGTCGTTCGTTATTGGCCTCTTCATCAGTTGGACATTAAGAATGTTTTTTCGCATGGTGATCTTGAGGAAGAAATCTATATGGAGCAACCACCTGGTTTTGTTGCTCAAGGAAAGTTTAGTACCCTTGTATGTCGATTGCGTAGGTCACTCTATGGTCTGAAACAGTCTCCTCAAGCCTGGTTTGGGAAGTTCAGCACAGTAATTCAGCAGTTTGGCATGACTCATAGTGGAGCTGATCACTCAGTCTTTTATCGGCATTCTGCACCAAATTTGTGTATTTATTTAGTTGTTTACGTTGATGATATCGTTATCACCGGCAATGATCAAGATGGTATCACTAATTTGAAGCAACATCTCTTTTAGCATTTCCAAACTAAAGACCTCGACAGACTGAAATATTTTCTAGGTATTGAGGTTGCTCAGTCTAGATCAGGTATTGTTATTTCTCAACACAAGTATGCCTTAGACATTCTTGAGACAGGAATGACGGGATGTAGAATGTTAAACTCTTTCCAGGACAGGGGGAGTCACTCCGTAATCCTGAAAGGTATAGACGGCTGGTTGGAAAGTTAAATTATCTCACAGTGACTAGACCTGACATCTCTTTTCCTGTGAATGTTGTAAGTCAATTTATGACTTCTCCTTGTGATAGTCATTGGGATGTAGTTATTCTATTCTGCGATATATAAAGTCAGTTGTTTGTAAAGGACTACTCTTTGAGGACCACGGCCATGAGCATATCACCGGATATACAGATGCTGATTGGGCAGGATCACCCTCTGATAGACGTTCTACATCTGGATATTGTGTTTTAGTAGGAGGTAATTTGGTGTCGTGGAAGAGTAAGAAACAAAGTGTGGTTGCTCGATCTAGTGTAGAAGCAAAATATCGAGCAATGGTTGTGGCAACTTGTGAGCTAGTTTGGATCAAACAGTTGCTGACAGAACTAAAATTTGGAGAAACAGGTCATATGGAACTTGTGTGTGATAATCAAGCGGCCCTTCATATTGCATCAAATCCAGTGTTCATGAGAGGACTAAGCACATTGAGATTGATTGTCACTTTGTCAGAGAAAAGATACTCTCAGGAGATATTGTTACAAAGTTTGTGAAGTCAAGTAATCAACTTGCAGATATCTTTACCAAGTCCCTCACAAGTCCTCGTATTAATTATATTTGTAACAAGCTAGATACATATGATTTGTATGCACAAGCTTGAGGGGAGTGTTAAAATAGGAATAGGTGTACACAACCCTACTTAGAATAGGAATAGAAATAGGAATAGTTTATAGTATCCTACTTGAAAAAGGATTAAATAGAGTCTTTGTGTAATATTGTTCTTACGCAATTCAATAATATTTTTCTCCTATATTTCTCACAACCACCATGAACACAGCTGCTTGGGCACTATAGCGTTAGGATAACTTTTCAGCATAGACCGACCATTCTAAAGGTTGTACATGCATATAAATTTCAGAATCAGGACTTTTTGCTTATTTGTCCATTTATGGATCTTGGGAGCTCAAATCAAGGCAATTTTCAAAGGGGAATTCATCTATAATGTTGGGTAAGCAAGCTAAATGCGGATTTGATTATATTTCATGATTACACATAGAATCTAACACCTAAAAGACGGATTTGAAATGGTGAATTTGGGGATTTCCGAAATTCTGACCTAAGTTTAAGAGTATGTAATTTGGAGATTAGAACATGGAGTTGATGTCAGATTGAAAATCTAATTGAAGGTTCGGACTTATGAGATTATGTTAAACAAAAAAAGAAAAAAAATTATGGTTAAACTGAGAATGTAATTTATTTCGATATTTGACAACGAGGTTTCGGGTAGACCTTTTGGGCTTATTTTGAATTTGACCGAGACAAAAAAATATTTAATTGACATCAATGGATTCGTCTGACAATTCAAGAAGGCTAGAGTTACTTCAGACTGAGGTAAGTTAAGGCTTTGACCTCAGTGAGGGAATTTTCCCAAATTGATATTCCCTTCTAGTCCATATTAAGTGAATTGTTGGAACTTTCTTCATAGTTCAAATAAGTGAATTATTCAAAGTTCAGAAAAATTATTGGAACTTTTTTCCATATTTACCCTCCATTTAATGAGGTTCTTAACTACTTTAGGGGTCGTTTGGTGTGAAGGATAACATCAAATAGTCTCGGGATTAAATTATAGTACCACTTAATTTGTTGTTTGGTTGGCAAATCTGGGATAACTTATCCCGGGATTAATAATTAGTACCGGGATAAGTTATCCCTCCTCTTGGGTGGTATAGTAATCCCGAAATAACTTATCCCGACATAAAATAGAGAAAATGACAAAATATCCTTTTAAACCTTTTTTATACATCATTTTTCACATTAATGTATATTCACATTATTTTTAATACCATGTATAATAGTAACATTTATAATCGTCACTACTTCTTATTTTTATGATAATTCTTTATATTTTTTAATTAAAAGTTAAACTATACAAATATAATTTTTATTTATTAATTTATTTGACTAATTCTTATGTTTATTTATGTTTTGATTTCTATACTACTAAATTATATATTTTTAATTATATTTTTTTAGTCACTTGCAAGCTTGTATTTTATATATCGATTAAAATGAAAACTATAGTATTTTACAATTTAAGAGTGATATGTGCTTAAACGAAGTGATATAAATAATAAATCCTCTTTTATTTTAACAAATTTAAGATGAAAGTTCTATTTTTAAAATAAATAAGATGAAGGTTTTATTTTTAAAACTTTTATTTTTAAGAATGAATAACTAAAGCTTGTAAGAAAATATAAAAAACTAAATAAAAGTGAAGAATATTTTTGTAAACAAACCACTTGTTCTTAAAATTTATGCAATGCATATTATTTTGAATACAACAAACCAAACAAGCAATAAGAAATAATCTCAACATAACTTATGACATCATAACTAATCCCAACACAACTTATCCCATCATAACTTGTATTCAAACCAAACGACCCGTTACATTTCTAGGAGAATAGTGAAAAGTAGCATTTGATTCATGTCATTAAATATTATTCTTAAGGGATGTGTCATACCCCAACAATTGACTTAATATGAACTAAAGGGGAGTATTGTTTTACATATACTATGTATATGGGAGTATCATATATGTGGGGTGACATGCATATATGTGACTACTTGAATTATGATTGTAATGCGGGGTATAGGGTATTGTTGTCATACATGCTTTATATGTTCTTTTTTATATCGTGACTTTTTGAGCAATACACCATGCTAGAATAATATAATAAGCATCGTATTTTCATGCTAAATTAACATTATGAACTATGTGCATGTTTGATTACATGTGTAGCTGTTAGTCATAATACACTGTACATACAAAAACATACCCAGCGTAATCCTATACAATGGGATCTGGGGAGGGTAGTGTGTACTTAGACCTTACTCTACCTCAGAGGTGATGTAGAGAGGTTTCCAATAGACCCCCGGCTCAAGACAAAGACAGTCTAAGAAAAGACTTTATGAAAGAACAAAAGATAATAGATATTAACAAAAATAACAGATAGTAACATAATAGTACTATAACTAAATAATATTACAAATAAACTACATGGAATAATAGGTAGTCATAGAGATCGAAGAACAAGAAACTACAAGAGTAGTCCTACAACTACTAGTAAAGGCAACAAGACAAAGCACTTTTAGCTACTAGTATGGACGCACTCCTACATACTAACTTTCAACCCTAATTTGTGTCTTCCACACTTCCTATTTAAGGTCATGTTTAAGCTGCAATTGCAGCATGTTGTGCCTAATCACCTCTCCCCAATATTTCTTTGGTCTACCTCTACACCTCCTGAATTCATCCATAACCAACCTCTCACACCTCCGCACTAAGGCATCCGTGCATCTCCTCATCACATGTCCAAACCATCTCAACATCGCTTCCCGCATCTTGTCTTTCACCGAAGTCAACCCCATTTTGTCTCGGATATCCTCATTTTAATTCTATCTCTCCTACTATACCCACACATCCATCGCAACATCCTCATCCGCCACTTTCATTTTCTGTCTGTGAGAATTTTTAACTGGCCAACACTCCACACCATACAACATAGGTAGTCTAACTACCACTCTATAGAACTTGCCTTAAAGTCTTGGAAGCACCCTATCACACAAGACTTCGAAAGCAAGCCTCAATTTCATCCACCATGTACCAATACAGTGAGTGACACCTCATCAACCTCTCTATTTCCTTGGATAATCGACTCAAAATACTTGAAAACACCTCTCTTTTAGATGATGTGTATCAAGCCTCACTTCCACATCAACCTCATACATCATGTTACTGAAATTACACTCCAAGTATTAAGTCTTGGTCCTGCTCAACCAAGACCCTTTAGACTCTCGGGTCTGTCTCCAAACCTCCAACTTAGCGTTAACCAATGTTTTGAAAGGTGCTCGCCTCTCGCCAAAGGCGACATGGCGAAGCGAGGCGATGGCTGGTCTTCTTTTCTCTTCTGGGCAAGGCAAGATCCAATAGGCGACGAAATGGCGAGAGGCGACATGGCGAGGCGAAGGCGAGAAGGCACGCCTTTTGATTTTTTAAAAAAAGGATCTAATTTATTAATTAAAAGAAAATTTTAAGGTTTTTTTGCTGCACAAATCGCGACTCGCCCATCAGTTTCTTTCTTCGCACAAGTCAACTGCTCTTGCTCAAGTTGTCTTTCTTCTTCAGCGATTTCTCAACAGGTATGTTCTTCTCTTCAGTTCTTTCTTTTTCTTCTTCTTCTCCTCTTCTTCTTCTTTCTTCTTCTTCTTCTCCTTTTTTCTTCTTCTCTTCTTCAGTTTCTTTCTTCTTCTTCTCTTATAATCGAACTCGACTCAGGCACAGTGCTCTGCGCCTCTGCCTCTGTTTTTCTTTTGGATTGAGTTTTGAGTCACTGTGACTGCAGCAATCCACCAATATTTTTTAAAAAATAATTTTTCTATATTTATTTCTCTCATAATCAATTTAGTCATAATGAAATGGATGTTGATCTTCAAGATTTTGATAATCTTGAAGAAGAATAGACTTTTAGAGTTCTAGTATTGTTTGTCAATTGTCTTATGAATTATTGAATCATTCAAGTTCTAGACATTTAGTATCTACTATTAGTTTTTGAATTGAAATATTTGCTAATATATGTTATTGCTATTGAGATTTTGGATATTTATATATGCAATTAAATATTTTAAGGATTTGGTATTAATTGGCGCCTCAATTCAAAAAGGCGAGCGCCTCGCCGCTAGCCTCGCCGGATGGCGAGGCAGGGCCTTGTTGCCTTTCGCCGTCCAAACCACTGCATTAACTTTGTTGCAAGTCTCATCAATCAAAACTACGTCATCCGTAAATAACATACACCATGACACCTCACCTTGAATTGTTACACTGTTGGCTAATAGAGGATTTTCGAGAAGATATTCTTCATGTCAACATCTGATCCTCTAAGATCTTAGGATTATTGTTGTAATCTAGAATATCATACCTATGATTCTTCTCATGTAAAATACATGATTTCGTATAATCCAAGATTTCATGGAATTTAGGTGATTCTATTCCACAATCTCTTAGGTATATAAAGCCATGTATATGACAGAGAAATATATGAATGAAAATATTGAACTTTCTTTTTTTGATGACAAGGGAAACTCGCAGCTGCTATCCTTTGGGTGTGCACAGGGTAAAAACCCCGCATAGCTCGCAAACCACACAGGAGAGGTAACCCGCACTAGGCAAGCCCGGTGCAACAAGCATGACACAGAAGGTAAACCCCTTGCTTTTGCTTTCAAGGGTTTCGAACTTGAGATCTCCAACATGGAAGTCCAATGCCCTAACCACTGGCCACCCCGAAGGGTAATTATTCAACTACCTTATTCCACGTGGTATTAGAGCTTTAGGCTTATTCCTAACTAGTTTTATTCATCTTGTATTGAAACTGAAACCATTCTAAACTCATGTCCGAAAATGGTACTGCCACAAATATTCCAGCCTCTTGAATTGTTACTGCAACTGTAGAGAATAATTCTACAGTTTCGGCTAGAGATTTGCAAAACATTCAAGCCTCTTATCGACTGAATGAAAAGAATTACCTAAAATGGGCTCAACTAGTTCGCACCTTTTTAAAGGGTAAAGGGAAATTACGACACCTTCTTGGTACAGGACCATCTAAAGAAGATCCCACGTTTAATGCATGGGATGAACATGATGCAATGGTGATGTCTTAGTTAAAAAAGACCCCACGTAATCTATCCGGATAGCGTTATGTTTCTGAGCACCGCTAAGGAAATTTGAGATGCAATGAAGGAGACGTACTCTAAAGTACATGATGCTGCAAGGATCTATGAAATAAAAACAAAACTTTCTACAGCAAAATAGGGAGCTCAACCTATCACTGAATATTCTAACTTTTTACCGAGTTTATGGTAAGAAATGGATCATTATCAATGCATTCAAATGGGTTGTAAAGACGATGATTTGATTTTGAAAAGATTTATTGAAAAAGTAAGGATTTATGATTTTCTTGCTGGACTAAATGTAGAATTTGATTCCGTGAGAGTGCGAATCATAGGAAAAGAAGATTTCCCATCATTAAATGAGACAATGGCCATTATACGGATATAAGAAGGCCAGAGGAGTGTTATGCTTGAAAATCAAATTAATGAAGAATCAGCTCTTGTAGCAAAAGGGACAAGTTCAAGAGAATCTGGAGTTTCACAATGGGAGAACACCATCAAGACCCCGTGTTCATTCAAACTGTCAATTAATATGAACAATCTTTATTGCACCTACTGCAAAAAATATCAGCATACCCGAGAGAGATGCTAGAAAATCAATGGTAGACCTCCAAGCAGAAATATTAGTGATGGAAAGGAGGCACATATAGCTAGCAGCCATCGGACTGATGAAACAAATCCACACTCAGCTTCAACAGGTAGTTGTTCATTGGCCTTCATAGGTATTTCTTGCTCTTTTGTTACTAACGTCTTAGACAAACTTTCTCCAATGTGGGTGGTTGATTCCAGGACAACTGATCATACGACCAGTTCCTCTCATCTCTTCATATCATATTCTCCTTGTACTAGCTATAAAAAAATAACTATAGCCAATGGTTCGGTTATTACTATAGTTGGACAAGGAGACATACCACTGAGAAAGTCCTTGTCTCCTTGATACTTAAAGATGTCCTTCATGTCCCAAAGTTAACTGCAAATCTCATTTCTATCCAGAAACTCACCAAAGATTACAAATGCCAAGTAACTTTATTCTCTTCATATAGCTTATTTCACGAACAGTACACAAAGGAGATGATTGGGCTTGCTAGTGAGAAAGGTAGTCTTTATTGTCTGGATTTCCACAATGGTGAAGATACAACTAAGAATTCCTTATCGAGTTCATTCTTGTCTGAATCTATTATGTCCAATAAAGAGAAAGTATGGCTTTATCATCGTCGGTGTTAGGTCATCCTTCCTTTTATGTAATCAGAATGATGTTTCTATCTTTGTTCAAAGATTTGACTGTTGAGTCTTTTCATTGTGATGATTGTGAAATTGCAAAACCCAAACATGTTTCCTTTCCAATTAGTAACAAAAGACGTCAAACTCCATTTAGCATCAGAAATATTAGGATCCCCAAATATCAAGATCTGATCCTCTATGATCTAAGGATAATTGTTGTAATCTAGAATATCTTATCTATGATTCATTCTCCTTATGTAAAATATATGATTCTGTATAATCCTAGATTTCATGGGATTTAGGTGATTCTGTTCCACAATCTCTTATGTATATAAAGCCATGTATATGACATAGAAAGATATGAATGAAATTATTCAACTATCTTATTCCATACGGTATCAGAGCTTTAGGCTTATTCCTAACCAGTTTTATTCATCTTGTCTTGAAAAATCCCTTTTTTGCTATCTTTATCCGCCCAAATATTGAAACCATTTAACAACCGTGTCCGAAAATGGTACTGCCGCAAATATTCCAGCCTCTAGAAATGTTTCTACAACCATAGAGAATACCTCTGTAGTTTCAGCTGGAGATTTGCAAAACACTCAAGCCTCTTATCTGTTGAATGGAAAAAATTACCTAAAATGGGCTCAACTAGTTTGTACTTTTTAAAGGGTTAAGGGGAATTACGACACCTTCTCGGTACAAGACCATCTAAAGAAGACCCCATGTTTGATTCATGGGATGAACATACCCGGTTTCCACTACTGTATTTCCTTTTCATACCCGGTTTGTTATGCTTTTCTTGAGCCAATGGTCTTTTGGAAGTAGCCTCTCTACCCTCACAAGATTGGGATAAGATCTGCGTACACGCCACCTCCCCAGACCCCACTTGTGGGATTACAATGGGTATGTTGTTGTTGTTATTGTTGCTCATTTGTCTAGAAAGCAAGAAAGATGCGAAAATGAGACAATTTTATCCAATACGCAATGAAGAGATAGTCAGTCCATTTGCCTGGTAAGTAGAAAGGTGTGAAAATTGCAAGAGATGCTCAACTACTAATTATCTGCTAGTCTTCTTCCTGGAAGCAGATTGAACTACTGTGTTTTTAACCACACAAACTAGTAATTCAGGAAGTGAGAACTTCTTTACTGCACCACAGACTAAGAAAACCAAATTCTGATGTCAAATAAAACTTACTCGCTGCTTCAATATTTTGGCACCAATCAAGGGCAGAAGGAGTGCTTCAGAAGATTGAATGCTAGCCTTGACCCGTCCAAGCAGCCTACACAAATCTGGAAGCTTGCAAAGATACTGAGCAGTGGATAATGTGGCGTCTGAATTTTCAACAAGTCTGTCAACCACATCAAGCCTATGGTTGATTTTCTCTACATCTTTGAGGGGATGACAAATCCATCTTCTTAAAAGTCGCTTCCCAGGTGATGTAATACAGTTATCAAGATACATGTATAAAGTACCTGAAACACAGAGAAGAATATAGAATTGCCAGAGCTACCCCTTAGAATGAGTACAGAGTTTTGATTTGACCAAAAAATATTGTACTTGCCTGATGGACTCCCATCGGCATTATTGTTGAAGATTTCAAGATTGACAAGTGTCTGTCCGTCCATTTTGAGGCAACCCTTATAGACTTCATATGATAGAACATCACCATTATGTAAGACCTCATCTAACTGTTAAATTCAGAACAAAGCATTCACCAAAATAATACCATAAGTATTACACACAGAAAATAGGCCACGGTTCTGAGACTTACCATCAATCTCTCTAAATGATTAACAAGAGTCCCAAGAGCACATAAAGCAACATCATGGTTCTCTCCATCAACGGCGTGATCCCACTTATTACAAGATCCTTTAAAGTAACCTTTCAAGTCGAGGAAATTTTTTACTTCTGCAGGATCAACAAACTCAGCACCTGGCTGAACTGGAGATAGGAGTGGTGCTGCAGGACCTAAATGGACAAAGGATATTTATCAAGAGATCTAAGAAAGAAAAAACTCCACCCTCCCTCTCCCCCACCCCCAACTTTTTCTTTTTTCTCAACTTTGCCTTTTGCTTTTCCTATTCTTTTCTTGATTGCCCCATGTAAATCAAAATGATACTGTCAATGAGTTTATGGCAGAATTCAAGGTGAAGAAATTCATCCACATGTCAGCATATTAGAAATGCAGAAACAAAATAAAACTCAGGATTTTTTTATCTAAGAGATCTAATGAAGTGACCACTCCGTCAACAGCATCCCTTCTCTCTATTCCTAATGCTCATTTCTTATCATTTCTTAAATTTCTGAAGTTGGAAGTACCCATATCCAAAAAGCAGTTTCAGCCCTAGAGACTTGCAACAAGAAAATAATTAGGCATAGAAGTGCAATTGAAATTTCGAGATCTTAATTCCCAACTTTTTTGGTGGAAAAGTCAGAAGAATTAGCCTAAACTAGTATACAACAACAACAAAAAAAAAGTTGTGGTTAACTATATGAATCTTTATTGACCATGATTCTCTATTTCAATTCATCTGAGACCACAATAATACAGAAAAAATAAAGAGTACTAGAAGTTCTCTATATTGTTGTAGCACCCTAACATTTTTGGGATCAAGTTGGACCTTTTAGTTATTTTCTCCAATTATTGTTTTCTTATTTTATTAAGTTATATAGAGGTTTTATATATACATACACACACACACACACATATATATATAGAGAGAGAGAGAGTCTATATATACATAAAGATACTGATACACTTAATTAGAAGTATTATTTACGTATGTATAAGATAAATTATAAGAATAGAGACAGACATATAATGAAATAGAGTTTATGCACTAAGCCCAAATCACTATTACAGACTATAAGTTTATGATCTTGCAAAGGAATTAAGCTGAAATGTTTGGTCCATACGTCAGCGGCATAATAGGTCTTGGTTGTCTTCGTACAGGAATTAAGGGAAAGAACAAAGCTGAAAAATACTATGGAAGGTCAGCAATGGAAATGGGAATTTTTGGGGGAAAGGAAACAATTGTATAGCAAACTTAAAGGATTTTACGGAAAGGAAACCAATCAATTGCTTGGTTACAGCAGCAACCAGTGAATGAACAAACTAAGCTCAAGGCACAGATTTGTTCAGGCACCATCAACATAAGGAATTCAAGCTTGGCTACAGTAAGCTTCTGTAACAACTCAACTCTTCGATTTTGAGTATTTGCGTTCCACTTCATGTTTTGAGGCCTTTGATAGGTAGATCTTATGTTTGGAACCTGTTGGTATGGCTTGGGTTGAGACCTGAGGGGTTTGGGTTGGTTTCGGCACACTTTTGAGCTAAAACTAGTGCTGGTGCAGGTCCGAGCCTGGTGCGCTGCAATTGTTAAGAACTTGCTCATGGGCTTGGTCTGCAATTGCGGAGAGGAGGACACATTTGCAAATAACCTGGTCCATGTATAAGAAGGACATAATTTCAGAATTTTTCATTCTTTCACCATTTTTGGACGAACTAGCTATGAGATTAATGGGATTTTAGTTTGGGACCATCATAGAAACTCCAAGGTTCTACACTTACCCATGAAAAGTATACATGATTTTATTCAAAGTTTAGCCATTAAAGTACGGAATTTTGATGGTGGAATTTGGGAGTTTTTGGTCTAAGATTTAGAAATGATAAATTGATGATGAGTTAAATAAATGAATTCAAAATAAAAAATTAATTATAGATTTGGACTCATGGGGCAATGGATAAACTGGATATGAGTTTTGTTCCGATGTTTGACCATGTGGGCTCGTGGTTGACTTTTTTGTTGACTTTAACCTAGACCACATATTAAATTATAGAATTGAGTCCAATGTCATTATTTGAAGCGATTAAATATATTTTTGAATAGAGTTTAGCCGTTTGGAAGGTTCCAAACGTGGAGAAGTAATACGACCTGAAACAAAAATGGAAAAAAACAGTGTCCTAAAGAGCAAATGATTTGAATTGCTCTTAAACAAATCACTCAAGCACCTAAGAGTTCTTAACGAATTAGAGAGAAAGAGAGGAGAGTTATTGACTTGTAATCACCAAAACAAAATGCTTACAATTGCTATAGATTTCATTTATATGCTGAATGAAATAGGGGAGGGAAAGTTGGTTTCAATTAACTTTAGGAAAGGCCAACTAGCTGCGCACACAGGTCACGTGTGATAACTAATTGATTCTGGACAATTTTTCAAACTAATTGCAGATGAAATGAATATGGAAGAAAAATGAGAAATGAAACCCACTCTAATTGTATCATATCAAATACCACCCTCTTCAAAAAAATCCTTGTCCTCAAGGATTAAATGGTGTAATCAGCATTACTTTATTGGTAACAGAAGGAGATCATTACTTTACCGAATATGTCAAACCAAGCTCTAGGGGTTTGCTTCAATCCATACAAGGATTTCTTCCGTCTGCATACCTTTCCTTGACTTTGTTCAGAAAAAAAAACTGAGGAATCTCCATGTACACCTCTTCTTTTAAGTTTCCATGAAGAAATGATTTTTCACATCAAACTATTGTAAGTCCTAATCTAGATTTGTTGCACAAGAGAAAAAAATTATAATGGTGTTCATTTTTGTAGTAGGCGAAGAATCTTTTGATAATCTACTCCATAAGCCTGAGTGAATCCCTTAGCCACCAATCTTACTTTAAATCTTTCAATCGAACGATTAGTGTTATGTTTTACGATGAAGACTCATTTGCAACTAACCAACTTCTCATATGGTGGTCATGTGACAAGTTCCCAAGTTTCTTTTTTTGACAAGGCCTTCATCTCTTCAATAATAGTTTGCTTCCAATAAGAATCTAGAAACGCCTCCCTCCAATCCTGGGGAATAGACATACAAGAAATAGACAAGGCAAAAGCTCTATAGGAGGGAGACAAAATTAGATAAAGGATGTTTGGTGCATGATTTGACTCTATTCTTATGCATAATAGGCAAATCTAACTCATTAGGAAATGTAGATAACTCACCAGCAGCACATTACATGATAGCTTCTTCTGCTCTATTTCTTCTAAAGTTTCAAATCAGGTCTATCCAAACGTCAAGTCTCTCCTTAAATTCTCTCCAATTTCACTTCTCCTTGTGGTAATGGTTTCAGCAATAGAACTAGGAAAAACAATCTCTTTCCCTTATAGATCTTCCCCTAAATAAGTGATGGTGTAATATTGAAAGAGAACTCAGATTCTCAAAAGACAATATCCATGCTGACAAAGCATCTGTTGAAAGGAGGATTAGCTTTTCTACCCTTTCTATGTTGGATAATACCCAATAAAGTCACATTTAAGAGCTCTAGGATCAAGTTTTCCGAAGTTACAATAGTGGACAAAGCAGACACACTCAAATACCTTTGGAGGAACAATACATGTAGTCATCTTACACTTTAAAGCTTCCAAGGGGATCTGAAGAAAAAGGGTTTTGAGTGGCAGCTACTAGAGTGGCATCCCTATAAGGTTTTGGTAGATTCATGATAAACATTAGGGATCTTGTGAGTTCTAACGAATGACTATTTTTCCTTGCAACCACCCATTTTGTTCACTAGTATAAGGACAACTAGTTTGATGGATTATCCCATAAGACTCAAAATGTTTCATCCATGTATTCAGTGCCATTATCAGTTTGAAAGTACTTTATCTTAGGCCTTAAACCAAGTACAAATCATCTTTTGGATCAATAGTATTGGTACTCAGTTTGAGGCTAAGATAAAGATCTTAAGAACTGATAATGGCAAAGAATACATGGATTAAACTTTTGGAGCTTATTTGGAGTCTTATGGGTTACCATCTAATAGGTTATGCTTAAACTAGTGCACAAATGGGGCTGCTGAAAGAAAAAAAAATAGCCATTTGAAAGAAGTGGCAAGATCCCTTACGTTTACCATGCATCTATCAAAACCATACTGGGGATGTCATTGTAGTAGTTGTTATTTCATCAATAGAATGCCCCTTAAACCCCTCGATTTTCAGAGTCCCCTGGATGCTTTAAAGGGTAAGAATGTAGATATTATTTCTCCAAAGGTATTTGGGTGTGTCTCCTTTGTTCACACTAAGAACTCCAAGAAACTTGATCCTCTCATAAATAAGTCTTTATTGGGTATTCTCCCGCACAAAAAGGTGTACAAATGATATCATCCTCCTTCTAGGAGATTGATATTACCTTTCAAGATTCTGAGCTCTATTTCAATATTACACTATCACCTTTTCGGGGGGGGGGTTATAAGGAAGATGAGATGGGTTTTCCCTAGTCCCATTGTTGAAACCACTGCCACAAGGGAAAGTGAAATTGGAGAAAGAATTCAAGGAGAGACATTGGGCATTTGGATGGACCTGATATGAAAACTTACTTTCGGAGAAATAAAGCAGGAGTTTCTACTATGCGATCTGTTGAAGCCAAACCTTCTTCTAATGGTGAGTTATCTACAATTCCTTTTGAATTAGATTTGCCTATAACCCATAGGAAAGAAGAAGTCAGATCTTGCACCAAACACCCGTTATCTAATTTTGTCTCCCTCCAATAGAGCCTCCGCCGGAATTCGAGGGAAGCTTTTGTAGATTTTGAATGGAAGCAAGCTATGATCTAAGAAATTAAGTCCCTTGTCAAAAAAAGAGACTGGGCAAAATGTCACTCTAAAACATAATATTGATGGTTCAACAACAACAACAACAACAACAGAAGACCTAGTATAGTCCCACCATGTGCAGACCTAACCCCCACCTTGAAAGGTAGGGCGGCTGTTTCCGAAAGACCCTCAGCTTAAGAGAGAAGAACAAGGGAGGAGAAACAAGAAAAACAAGACATAGGTCAGTAGAGCCAAGCATATAGAAAGCAATATAAAAATATGAATAATGAGCGCGGTAAAGTCAGGGTATAATATTGATGGTTCAATTGAAAGATTTAAAGCAAAATTGGTGGCTAAGGGATTTACTTGACTTATGGAGTGGATTATCAATAGATATTTGCCTCGTCACAGAATGAACACTATTAGAATTCTTTTGTCTTATGCAGCGAATCTTGATTGGAACTTACTACAGTTTGGTGTGAAAAATGCATTTCTTAATGGAGACTTACAAGAAGAGGTGTACATGGAGATTCCTCCTAAACAAAGTCAAGGAAAGATATGCATACGGAAGGAATCCTTGTACGAACTGAAGCAATCCCCTAGAGCTTGATTATTCAGCAACGCAATGATCTCCTTCGATTACCAACAAAGCAATGTTGATCACACCATTCTCATAAGACATCAAGGATACACTCACTCTTCCCATAAATTATGACAGAGTAATAACAAAAGATAACAAGGAGGAGATGACTCGATTGAAGAAGTTATCGGCACGGGAATTAGAGATCGAGGATCTAGGAGAACTGCAATACTTTTTGGGAATTGAGGTTGCTAGATCAAAAAGAGGAATCGTACTCTCAAAGAAAGTATATTTGCACCTCTTGGAAGAAACCGCTATGAGCCTATGACAAGTCACAAACTAAAAATACTGTCCATTGAAAGCAATCACAAACTACTAAATGGAGTTGGAGAATCAGTTGATAAGTAGAGATATCAGAGGCTTGGAATACTCATTTATCTCTCTCACACTAGACCAGACATAGCCTATTGCGTCGGACTGGTGAGTCAGTTCATGCGCGATCCCCAAGATCCTCATATGCAAGTTGTCTTTCACGTTTTGTGGTATCTGAAGTCTGCTCCAAGGAAAGGTCTACTTTTCTCCGGACATGGTTACCTGCAAATAGAACCTTTATCGATGCGAATTGGCTCAATCTCTAAATGATGGAAGATTTACATTCGATTACTGTACACTCGTAGGAGGAAACCTGATCACTTGAAGAAGCAAAGAGCAAAGTCTAGTTGCTAGAACAAGTGCCAAGGCAGAATATAGAGCTACAACACAGGGTGTTTGCTGACTTCTTTTTGTTACAAAAGCTACTAGAGGAATTGAGATTGTCTGAAAAGGGAATGTTTTTCTTTGAATTGTGACAGCAAGGCTCCAATAAGTATAGCTCATAATACAGTCCAGCATGATCAAACAAAGCATGTCAAAATTGATGGACAGAAAAAGTTACGACTGGTGTCTTGAGTTTATTCCATGTGTCACTCTGAAAAGCAGCTAGTTGATGTGTCTGCCTGAGGCCACAACTAACAGACTTTCCATACACTAGTTTGCAAGTTGAGCATGTGTGACATCTTTGCACCAATTTGAGAGGGAGTGTTGATTGATTGATTAGTGATTTCCAAGCTTAATTACAGTAGTTGATTGATACTGTAATTAAATGTAATTAATTGTGTAATATTGTTTTTCCTTATTTAGTCTTAGGACTCATTGTATAAGTACCCATTCTCATGGATGTAAAATCGTTGAGAAATACAAAGAAGCCTTTTCTTCTTGAAATCTCCACAAACACTCCAAATGATTTTGTAGCTCCAGTAATGCTCCAAAAATATTTTAAGTGTCATTAGGGTTGCAATTAGCCAGAATTAAATATAGAATTTTTACAAGGCTTTACAATTTTCTCCCCACCAGGTCCTATCTCATTGGCAAATGTTAGTTATAGCATTAAAATTGCTAATTGCTCACAAATTCCATTCCAATTAAGAATCAACAGTATTATGGGTCCCATCAATGAACACATACATGGTTTTCAGGGCCAAAGTTAAATGGAACAGTATGAAGATCCAGGCTTTCACATTACACAAACAAAGAACAGATTCTTCAAATGATAGGTAGGACAAACTGCTTTAGATAATCAAGATAGAACTATCAAAATCACAGCTGTTTCATGACACAGTGAGCAACTTATAAGAAACAAGAAAATCCTCACCTGTTGATGAATATTTTTTCAGTGCTTTCTGAGCATCCTTTGACAAACCTGTTAAAATGGAGGCGCGAGACAAGGAAGTCAGGCTCAACATAATTATTTCCAGAGAACAAAATAATCCTCCCAAAGTCTAATTTAAAAAAAATGTGTACCCCTTGCATTGAATATAACTTCCTTCGGTGACACCTACACATGCAACAGAGAGCAACATACAATAATCAACCAAACAAATCACACATCTATTAAGTTACTCAAGAAAGGTATTAGATCTTAAAGTGTCGTACTTGCATCAGCAAAGCCCCCAAACCTGCACAAGATGCATCATCGTCGAAGGAACCAACCCAAACTTTCAGAGCAGCACAGTCGACAAAAGCAAATCCAATAATGATTGAACCATTCCCCAGCTCATTCCAAGTCTATGTCATAGTGAAAGAACATTAAATCATCTGCCTCAGTTGAAGCCTCACGTTGTAACACAAGATAACCATATGGACATCAAAAGATTTTAAAGCTTTCTTTTGATCATTTTACCAGAGAAAGAAAACAACATAAGATTGCATAAAGCTTTACTCTGAACAAACAATAGGTAACTCTACTGCCATGTAGAACTAACAGACTCTATCATGCCAATGTCAAAATTTATTTAAAAAGATGCTGACCTCCTTGACAGCAAGAAGATGAACTGCATCAGGCCCAATATTACCCTCACTTGCTGTAGAAGGGGTGAGTACATGAACTAGTTTTCTACGAATAACCTGAAACCGATATTTCTTATTATCAAATCACTCAATGCCATGATGAACAAAGAGCAGTTTAGTGCTCATTTGAGAAACAGAATAAATTATGAGTTCTAAACGAAAAGATACATAAGAAAATAAAAAATTCAGAAATTTTCAATGCATTAATTGCTTCAATGTATCTTCCGTTGCTTTGTTATCACATTTAGAAAAGTTAAAGGGCTATCACTAACCTCACCGCCCCAAGCATCACAAATGTTTATAAGAACTACGTAAACTCAAAGAATTTATGCTGCACTTACAGAAGTAGAGCCTCTAGATTTTGCTTGCTCAGATGTTTCCAACTGTTCCATCCGTCCAACTTTGTACCTTCAAATTTGTTAAATAAACTCAACATAAATGACAAGATACCATAAGATGAGAATAAGACGCTAAATAAGAAATTATCAACATGGTGGTCAGTTCCTGTTAGAATCCGAGGAATATTCTATAGCATATGTGTAAACATAGTAGGTAGCTTGATTTACTCCGAAATTTACTCCTATTTTAATTAGGTATTGATTTGTATTGATTAGGTATTGATTTCCTTTCCTTTTTAGGACATATATACTTAGCTATTTAACCCCCAATAGCTTGTGGTAATCAAGTTGAGTTCTCTCTCAAACTCTTGTCTTCTCACATGGTATCAGAGCATTGTTTATTGAGAAAACGAGAGTAATACGAGGACAAAATTACTGAGAACTTTTTTTTCCAGCAAAACCTCCACCGTTCCGCGATTCTGACACTCTCCGAGGGTATTGTGTATATACCAGTACCACCATTACGATTGGAATCCTCGCGGTCAGTGTTGTCAAAAGCAAAAAGCGCAAAAAAGCTCTAAGGTCCATTGGGTTTTAAGCACAAAGCGCAAATAAAGCATGGGCTTTAATGAAAAAAGGTGCAAAGGGAGAAAAAGTACAAAATGTATATATGTTTAGTCCAAGACTAATAATTTATAAGCATGAATGACAAATAGATGAACAAAGAAATTGAAAAATAATTACGATAAAGTGAAATATCAATTGTTCAGTGTTGTCTCTTCAAAAGAGGTTCATTGGCAAGGAAAAGTATGTCTTAGAACCTTGATGATGGCATTGAAGCACACATTAAGTGAGGCAAAGCTCTCAACATGTTTTAAGCCTCACTTTAGAGATTAAGCGCGCCTTTGCTAATACTGCTCGCATCGCGGTGTTTTCAACCACTTTTCCGGTAGATTATTTTTTCCGATAACTTTTTTCGACGAGACTGCAAGCAGTTTTCTGATTTTCCAGATCTGTTCTTCAGGTTTTTTCCCAAAATTTACTTTATTTTTGGACACAATCAATCTGCTTTTTCATGTCTCTCGGATCCAATATGTTTAGTACTAAATATGTGGGTTGCAACAGCCCAAACCTTGGTATCACCACAAAACCTTGGACAGGTAAGTACAAACTATTTATCTTGGTTCTCCTCTGTTCAGTTATGGTGCAAGGGACAAGGTGTTCAGGATCACTTGGTTACACCAGCTAAGGATATTACTTAAAAATATAGGGGCGAATTGGAGAAGATTGATGCTCAATTGTGTAGTCTGCTATGGAAATCTATTGAGTCAAAGTTGACGCCATTGTTTTGGCCATTCCAAACTTGCTTCTTAGTTAGGGAAAAGGCTCGTGGGCTATACACAAACGACATATCCCGCTTTTATAATGTGATTTCTCGGTTGACTAACCTTAAAAAGCAGGACTCGAATATGTCAACTTATCTTGGACAAGTTCAAGCAATTATGGAAGAATTTAATGAGTTAATGCCCGCCACTCCAAGTGCTGAAAAGCAATTGGAGCAGCGTCAGAAGATGAATCTAGTTGCTACACTTGCTGGACTTCCATCTGATCTTGACTCAGTGCGAAATCAAATTTTGGCTAGCTCTACTCTTTCGATTATGGATGACTTGTTCGCTCGATTGTTACGACTAGCTGCACCACCTATGTCTTCTAGTCATCTGGTACCACCTACAGATTCTTCTGTTCTAGCATCTCAGACTGCATTTCAGATTGGAAATCGACATGGAGGCCGATATGGGAAACAACGACCAAGATGTGGCTATTGTAACAAATTGGGTTATACCCGTGATGTATGCTACTACTCTCCACATGGTAAACCAAAAATTGCTCATGTTGCTCAAACTGAATCCGCTGGTAATCCAACCAATCAATTGTTCTCTTTGCCTGAGGTGGAATATAATGACTTTCTTCAATATCAAGCAAGTAAGCAAACATCTTCATCAATAGCCTCCGTTGCCCAAGTTTGGTAATCCTGTAATCTTGTTGCTTGTGTATCACAGGCCACCACACTTGGCCCTTGGGTCATGGACTCAAGCGCTTCTGACCACATTTCTGGTAACAAATCTTTATTGTCAAATATTACTTACTCCCAATCCATTCCCACTTTTACATTAGCTAATGATGGTTCTCAACCCATGGCAGTCGGAGTCGGTCAAGCCAATCCCTTACCTTTCTTGACTCTAAATAATGTTTCTTTTTGTCCCTGGTTGTCCCTTTAGCCTCTTGTCAATAAGTAGTTCCACTAAGGCTTTAGTGACTTCTTTGTTATACATGACCTCAGTACGGGAGAGGATGATTGGCGAAGGGCATGAGTCAGAATCTCAATTTTCACAGATCCACTACAGTTTGCTCAGTCTCAAACTCTCCAAATTTAATCCACAGACGATTGGGACACCCTACTTTATCCAAACTTCAAAAAATGGTACCTAGCTTGTCCAAATTGTCTAAGTTAAATTGTGAGTCATGTCAATTGGGGAAGCACACCTAAGCTACTTTTCCACAGTCCTCATAATCGTGCAGTCTCTTTTTCATTTAGTTCATTCTGATATTTGGGGTCCTAGTAGAGTCAGTTCTACATTGGGTTTTAAGTATTTTATTACTTTCATTAATGATTACTCAAGGTGCACTTGGATGTTCGTAATGAAAGATTGTTCTGAATTATTTTCCATATTTCAAACTTTTGTGCTGAAATAAAAAATCAGTTTGGTGTTTATATTCGCACTTTTTGTAGTGATAATGCACGTGAATATTTACCATCCCAAATTAAACAATTTGTCTACCCATGGAATTCTTCATCAGACATCTTGTCCTTACACAAAATAGGATTGCAGAGAGAAAAAATAGGCATATTGTTGAGACTGCACACACTCTTCTCATACAAGCAAATGTTCCTTCGCGTTTTTAGGGGGACGCAGTGCTCACCTCTTGTTATCTGATTAACTGTATGCCTTCCTCTGCTATTCAAAATCAGGTACCACATTTTGTTTTGTTTCCCCAGTCAACCTTATTATCTCTTCCACCACGCATCTTTGGGAGCACATGTTTTGTCCATATACTCACTCCAGGAAAAGATAAATTTGCTCCTCGTGCTCTTAGATGTGTCTTTCTCGATTATTCAAGGTACAGAAGGGATATCGATGCTTCTCACCTAAACTCCAGTGATACCTTATGTCCGCTGATGTTACTTTTTTTGAAGGTCAGACCTACTTTACATCCTCTTCTGCCGAACAATTAGCCATTTCTAAGGTTCTACCAGTTCCATCTTTTGGGAATCCTGTCATAGTCTATCCTTCCACAGCATCTCCTATGACTTTATCTTCATCCTCTTCACCTCCACCACTATTAACCTATCATCGTCGTCTGCGTCCAGATGATTCACGCCCACCACCAGAATCCTTGCCTGTTGAGGTCTTGTCTACACAGAGTCCTTCCATTGCCACTCAAAAAGGTGATCGCTCTACTCGTAACCTACATCCTATCTATACTTGTTTGACCTATCATTGTTTGTCATCGGCCCATTCTGCCTTTGTATCATCATTAACATTTGTGTCTATTCCTAAGACTACAGGTGAAGCTCTTTCTCATCCAGGCTAGCAATAAGCTATAATTGAAGAGATGCCTGCCTTACACTCAAGTGGTACTAGGGAGCTTGCTCCTCTACCTCCAGATAAATCTACACTTGGTTGTCGTTGGGTATATAAAGTGAAGGCTGGTCCTGATGAACAGATTGATCGCCTAAAAGCTCGACTAGTGGCCAAGGGTTATACACAGATTTTTTATCTTGATTATGGAGATACTTTCTCTGTTGTGGCAAGATTGCTTTTCAGTTTGTCTCTTTTTATCCATGGTTGAGGTTTGTCATTGGCCTCTCACCAGTTAGATATTAAAAATGTCTTTCTTCATGGAGATCTCGAAGATGAGGTATAAATGGAGCAACCACCTGATTTTATTGCTCAAAGGGAGTCTAGTAACATGGTTTGCAGAATACGACAAGCACTCTATGGCCTGAAGCAGTCTCCTCAAGCATGGTTTGGGAAGTTTAGCATGGTTTTCAGGAGTTTGGCATGGTGCGAAGTGAAGCTGATCATTTTGTGTTCTATTGTCACTCTGCTTACTTCCATACTATTGTTCGACGAGATGCACGATGGAGTTAACCATAGGCTAGAAGTTTGGAGACAGACTCTAGAATCTAAAGGTTTTAGGTTAAGCAAGACTAAAGAGAGTACCAAGAGTGCATGTTTAATGATGTTATGCATGAGGCGGAGGCGAAGGTGGAGATGAAGATCGATACACAAGTCATACCCAAGAGGGGAAGTTTCAGGTATCTTAGGCTTGTAATTCAAGGAAACAAGGAGATAGATGATGATGTCGTACATCTTATTGGAGTAGATAGATGAAATGACGGTTCGCGTCTAGGGCACTATGTGATTAAAAAAATGTCATCAAGGCTTACAGGTTAATTCTATGGAGTGATGGTTCGACCTACTTTATTGTATGGGATAGAGTCTGGCCAGTCAAGACTGCACACATTTAGAAGATGAACGTGGAGGAGAAGGTAATGCTCAAATGGATTAGTGGGCATAGTAGGAGGGATAGGATTAGGAATGAAATTATATGAACAAGGTGGAATGGCCTCTGTGGCAGACAAGATGAGGGAAGCAAGGCTGAGATTGTTTGGAAATGTGAAGAGGAGGTGTGTGGATGCACCAGTGAGCAGGTATGAGAGGTTGGCTATAACAGGTTTTATGAGGTAGAGGTATGCTGAAAAGAACTGAGGAAGGTGATTAAACATGACATGACATAGACATGACCCTAAATAGGAAAGTATGGAAGTCGAGGATTAGTTTAGAAGGGTAGCAAGTGTCGAGTGTTCTCATACTTTTATGTGGGAAAGGCAGAGGGCTAGTCTCTTCTACTCATCTTCTCCTTATTTTGTAGTATTATTTAGTATTCCCGTAGTATCTTATTTCTCATATTTTACAACTACCATTGTTTCATTTGCTTTGTTTATCTTGCTATTTTGTTGTCGTTATTTCCCTTTAATCCTGCTTTGATTACTTCCTTTGAGCTGAAGGCTTATCGAAAACAATCTCTCTACCCAAAAGGTAGGAGTAAGAGTAAGGTCTACGTATATCCTACCCTCCCTAGACCCAAGTGATTACACTGGCATGTTCATGGTGGTGGTGGTGGTGGTAGTGGTCAGTTGTAAACTGTTACTAAAATAAGTCATAAGTCATGCTGAAAAGTGACATAGTTATGACCATGAGTGATCACTTGTTAAAAAATGACAAGTACGAAGAAACAGATCAGCAATTCTAATTACGGATAAACTAGCAGAGTCATTAGTAAGCAGGAACTTGGAGATCGGTAGCAGCAAAAGCTGTTAGCCTGTTCCCCTGAAAAAAGATACAGCTCTCGAAAATGAGACTTCTAACTCTTACCCTCGCGCTAGGAGCTTCTGAACAGCTTCATCAATTCCACTTTCAGATATACCAACCTGAAAGAAAAGCATGAAAATAAGTACATGAATCAGATTCAGAAGACTAAACTAAACCTGAAAATGATCAAAACTCTCTCTTCAGATATCCCAAGTGAGCTACGTATAGCATACCTGTCGACATTTTCCCACACCACTTAGTGTCATTTTCCAATCAAGCTCCTTGTGACCAATTTCAGCATCTAGCTCATACAACTCATAAAATTTTCCCTTTTAAAGCATCAATACTTTAGAGAAAGCTATAATCATATAAGGAGCCTTGTGCACAATTGTTTCGAATTGAAGGAAAATAAACAGATAAACTTATTGCAGTATTAAAAATCAAACAAAGACGAACTAACTCACTAAAGGTAAATATTCTCTTCTTCTCAAGTCTAACCATATATAGGGTATCTATCCAAGCACTTACGGTGCAAGTATCTTCACCTATATTTCCCTTGAACTATTAGGAGTAGATCCACATTACATTCCAAACACGTGTTCCCTGTTTTTTCTCCAAAAATAAATTGCAAAATGTCTTAAACAATTCAAATATGTCTTAAGCCATCAACAACGAATGAATACATGTTCCCAAAGGATTTTCACAAATAAATCCTCTCATAAAATTGGTTGGAAAATTCACATCTAATAAATATTTAGACCCACGAGTCATGCTTTCTATGTTTTCCCCGTGAAATATTTTAGACCCACAAGTAATGCTTTGCATGATCAAAATGTACATGTTTCCAGCTTCAAATGAAGTTTTTACTATGCAAAGGCTTTTACATGAATTTATAAGATTCTATGGCTTTCAAAATGTTAAAAGTAAAGGTTCATGAAATGAGAAGGGAATGTTAATATATTATGAGTTCTTCCTGATGTTTTCATATTTATGGAACTACGATATTTGATTCGTTGATTGATCATACATGATTTTATGAGTTTTCCACTAAAAATGCAACATGATTTGAAACCTAAAGACCTTTATGGGCAAGGAGCCGAATGCTATGATTTTTCAAACAGGCCAAAGGTGCCAACCATATAATATATGTTTTGGGATCCCTACTTAGTTGACTGAGAGGGTATTGTCCACAGGGCAAACCAGAGGGCGAAGCAACTAAAGCAAAATCTTTAGGACCCAAAATGTTTGGGGCCCCATTTTTTTTATTTTTCCATACAATGTTTGATATTTGTATTGTGGGCCCCGATTAATTCAGATTCCCACACTTAACGACCATTAAAGAGAGAAGCGCTTTCTAGAAAGATTAATTTCCATTCTGGAGCTCGAGCCCAAAACTTTTGAAGATGAGGCTCATTGTTTACCAATAATAGATTTATCAGTTAATATTTGTTTTAAAGAATATTGAGCATTTAAAAGTAGAAAAGTATTTTGTTTATTGAAAAAAAACTATGCATTCATTTTTTCTTTTTGTTCATTTTCTCGGGTTTCAAGCATTGAAACAACGGAAAAGAGTCAAAAATGTCCTCAAAATGTCCGAGCCAGCTATACCATCATTTTTTTTAAAGAAAATGATGGCTCTTCTACAAAGAATATAGTTAGTCAAAGATTTAGAGATTGGATCAAAACTAAAAAGCCAAAGCCATGTCTTATGTGTTCCTAATAGTTTAAAAAAAGTTCACTCCCTACGGACTCTACATGAACAAACTTATAAGATTATCATCAAGTGGTTCATAATCAAATCCATGATAGATAAGGACTTTGGGTAGTTATTGCCATCGGCACCACACAATAAGAAGTTACTCTAAAACAACTAATAAAGGCAACAAAAATAAAAATAACTAGGAAAAAAATTGTGAAAATACAAAGATGATGTTTTGAGAAAAATACCAATGTGTAATAATTTATTATCATTTCCAAATATATGAAACAATACTTATGCAAATAGTAATAAAGAAACTTAACCAAAAAATTATCTGAAACAACTAATGCACAACTTGAATTGTATCTTAATTGTTATAGTAAGTATCACTGTGCAGTGCATAAGGGTCCACTCATATGACAAAAATATCAAAAGCACAAGAGATAAAATTTTCCCAGTGGCTTTAAAACTTTAAAGTTCTTTTCTAAGGGTATACTCCAGGGCATGTAACAAGTGTAACCATATTGCCATTGCCCTGAGTACACAGACCAAGTCCTACCATAATGATATAGAAAAATCTACATCTCAGATAATAATTATGGTTGTTTTCCAAGTTCCATTTAGAAGCCTTAAGGTAATTTAGTTACTCAATATTCACAAGCCTATCCATCTGAATCATTACTATTTTCAGTTGTCCTATAGCTCAACTTCTTAAATATGATGAAGTAAAATAAGCACTAATACTATCTAAAAGCAAAACCCCATGAAACAAAAACTGGTCGCACTAGAAAGAAAAAGAAATGAACAAGCATACAATTACGGGGGAAAGACACTTTTGTCCAGTAAGTTGATGACAGACAGCAGCTTGAAGGGAGAATATACAAGAGGGAAAAGCAGAACTAACCACTTTAAAGAAAAGCACAATGTCAATGTATTTACATTTGACATCCCAGTACTGCTTCTGAGAAGCGGACATTTTTCTCCACGCATCAGGAGGAATATACAGTGTTTGCTTATCATAGAGTGGGTCCCCTGGCCTTCTACCATTCGCATCCTTGATTTGATATGGATGAAGCCACTCAAACTTGCTAGTCATTTCAAACTCCTCGTCAAGGTTCTTCCTTTCAAAATTCAAGCCCTCAAGACTTTTAATTCTCTTGCTCGCATTCAATGAAAAGCAATCACTCCTATCCCCTGAGGAACAAATGTTGTCATGGACTCGCTTTAATCCAGGTACAAAAGGTTGCATACTTGGTGTTTCTGGCCTAAAACCATGATCATCACTTGGTATAAGAGATACTAATCCTTTACCCTCTTGATTACTGTTTCCATTAGAACTAACAAAACTTCTATTAGTGCCTGATTGTAAGGAAACAGAAGCATTTCCCAATCTGTCTGATCCTTCATTTTTTGTACAAACAGAGGAGATCTTACAAGGATCATCTTTCGCTAGATCCCTGTACACAACATCAAAAGTAGTTAATGTCACAAACCATCTCACAAGACAGTATTAATATTTTGCAGATACAATAAAATCAAATGACGGACAACATTTTCAGCTGTAACATAATAAATAGCCAACAAAATAGCTAGGAAGCAGTGTGCATTCCATCACTCACAAGAAAAAATAAACAGAACCAAAATCTAAGAACATGGTTATTGCAACAACTGAAAAATATTAACAACTAAGCATAACGACACCACCTTTAGGACTGAAATGTAAACCCTTGTTCTCAGTGGATAAGGCAGGAAGACATTAGCAAATAGGAATAACAAAAAGCAGTAAGTCAGGCAAATTTACATAATTTTGACCAGGCTTATATTAATTAATTAGAAAGGAAGCCAAAAATTGTAACACACGGTAGCTCCAGTTAAAGCAGAGAGACGGGATAATTAAGAATTTACAAAGTATAGTATGAATAAGATCATGCAGAGCAGTGACAAAGCGGAGACTGGAAGTTCAAAATTACAAGCAATCAAATGCTTTTAAAATAGGAAAACCCCAAAAGTGATACCGTGGTTTTTCTCTGCTATGGACCTTGATAAACTTGTGCTTAATAGAAGAGAAAACAGAAGACTTATTTTCATCATGTCGATTGTTGAACGGGAGCGGCCCCTTCTCAGGAGGAGTTTCAGTTCCCAATATTTCTTCCTTAACGTCTATGGTGGAAAAAATCGGAACTGCAGTTTTACTTTGAAATTTCCGGCCATTGATTGTGTTATCGCTGGAGCTTTGGTCCTCCGGCGCAGGTTTCTTGAGGTACGAAAGTAAAGTTTTCTGCCGCTGCATTTTCAATCGTCGGCGATGTAGGGAGGAGGTGGGAAAGAGACAAAGGAGAATTGGCGCCAAATGGCCTTTTTTTGCTTTTGGAAAATTGAGAGGGGGAATACAATTTTGCAAACTGTCAACGCCAAAATCCCAAAGCTTAAAGAACCGTTTGGATGAGCTTAAAAAAAGTAATTTTTATGTATGAAGTGTTTTTAGAATTTTGAAGTGCTAAAAGTTATTTTTATAAATAAACAGTTGAATGTTTGGATAAAAGTGTTTATGTTGAAAATAAGTGTTTGAATTTTAGGGTTAAAAGAATAAAAATGGTAGTTTGGGAATTTAGTTAAAATATAAGGGATATAAAAGTAATTTTCATGGTCAAACAAAATGGCTTTAAATACTTAGAAAAAAAAAGTTAGAAATCCTAACTTTTCATTTTTGACTGACTTTAAAAACTTTATGGCTTAAAGTTAGCATTAGACAAACACATTCAAAAGCTAAAAAGGGGCTTATAAGTTGGTTTGACCAACTTAAAGCTCTTTGGGCTCTAAATCCTAAACCCTTTGGTTCGAGATTGCTCAGGACTTCCACAGTCGCCTCAAGAATATTTATGCCCCATCTTAAAGAAAAAAATAGGCATAAATTAGTCGATGTTTTTTCATTTTTCTATTTTTAAATTATATGCTAACTCCCAATACACATTCAATTCATTCTTGAAATTTGACCTTAAAATTTAATTAAAGAAGGGTAAAATAGAAAAAAATTCCAATATCTATCATGAAAAAAGAACAATTCAATTATTTTGAACACTAAAAAATATTCCAAGAATTCAATTATTTAAAGCCCGCTTGGATTGGCTTATAAGTTACTTATAAGTTGTTTTTAACTTTTTGATTGTTTAGCTGGCCAATTTAAAGTTATTTTGAGCTTAAAATAAGTCTCAATAAATAATTGAATTTGTTTGGATGGACTTATTTTAAACAGTTTAGTTGAAAATAACTTGTAACTCAAAAAAAATAAGTTAGGTTGCACCTACTTATTTTTTTAACTTACAAGCATTTTTCAATTTATAATTTTTTTAAAATAAATTCATCCAATCAGGCTCTTAGTAAGGTTGTGTATCATTTGGTTCGGTTCGATTTTGAAATTATCGATTTGACTTATCAGTTATTGGTTTATAGACGTGCCAAATCGTTACAGAATCACTAAGATATTGGCTTATCATTATCGGTTTATCGATTATTAATTATTATCGGTTCGATTATCGATTTAACCGTTAAGATTTGATACAAAAAATTCATTTAAAATCACTTAGAAACAAAGTGACAAACCAAATGAACCATGCAAATGAGTTGATAAATTGCGTTTTGCTCAAAAACAAATGTAAAACATTGGATAATAACCAAGAGTTTGAGACAATAAGAAATAAAAGTATGAAAACAAAACTTTAAATGAAGGACTTTATATACCTAATGGTAATAAATATAAATTATCAAGTTACTATCGGGTTATCGGTTAACCCGTTAAGAAAAAATCTTAGACCGTTGAGAACCGATAACTCAATAATAAAAAAATTAAAATTATTACCCGAATAGTTAAACCAGTAACCCATTACCGATAAACCTATAAAAAAAATTCAATTCAATTTTAAACAGCCCTACTATTTAGTCTATTTAAAGTTTGGGCAAATTTCATAAATATACAATAAACTAATTTATTACAATAAATATATATAGTCATGTTTTCATTTAAATTCTTAAAAAAGCCCAAAATTAGATATCGTATAAATGTGTCATCCTGAAAGAAATTTGGGATAGTTTCAAAAACCTTCCTCCATATTTGCCTTGATAACACTGACTTCCCTAATGATTTGAGATATTACAATAACCTCCCTTATATATATACTTTCGTAACAAAACTTGTTTTAATGATAACTAATATACGTACCTGCGTGATGAACGGATAATAGTAGTATATTATTTTTAAGAATTTTAGATTGAAATGTTTTGACCATGTTAAATGATATTAGCTTAAAAAAAGTCTCGCTATCATATTTTTCCTCAATTAAATGTACCCCCAACCCTGCACTCCCCCCCCATCTCCATAATCATATTTATATGAATATGAATATAGACAACGAATCACATAATTATCAAATAATATTTATGTTTCATATTTTTCTTTATTACATTAGTCACAATTTAAAATTATTAGATAGTTAATATTGATTTTTATTAGCTTATCACTTGGCTTAATATAATTTATCAATTTTTTTTCTTATTAATATGACAAATCTATTTATTTTGTTTACTCCTAAATTTTTTGAATTTTTTTTATATGTTCACATATCTTCAATTAAAGTTTATATACAATAATATATGTAATATCTCAATTAAAGTTTATGGAAAGCAAGCACATGCAATATACTTTGACAATTATTCAAAAAAAATCTTATGTGCATAACCTATAAAATATTTTTACTCCTGATAAAAATTCTCTATGCCAATAAAATATATATCATGTAACATCTCCTAAAAATATTGTATTTGATGTTTCAATTTTCGATACAGCTTCTGTATTTTGGGTATATTTTTTAATAAGATGATTCAAATTAGGTGATTCAAATTTCTGAATAACCCTAACATCATTACCTAAAACTTTAGTGGACCATATTTTAAGTTTCGGAGGTTAAGTAGGTCAAATAAATTAATTGTTGCAAGACATTGTGTAGTGACGAAATGGAGTGTTTGTAAAAGAAAAATTAAATCTCACTGTAAGATGCTCCAAATCGGTTGATTCTTGAACAACATGAAAGTAGACTCCTAGAGCAACAATTCATATGAGACACCAAATCCTAATGAGGAAGTTATATTTTTCAAACACAACTTCGAAAAAGGGTATTCCGTTAAAAGAAGTTTCATCTCACCAACAATGGAAAGATCTAGATCTATTTGACATCACCATGACATCAATAGTCCTCCATTTGACATCATCCATGACATCACAATCTTCCATTAAATTTTCAGATTTTTCTTTATAATTATTTTAATTATTATTAGGTCACTTCTTCACACTAATAAATACTCACCTTATTTAATCATTTTATTTATCAAACTTTCTCAAGCAACTCTTTTCTCTATACACTTCTTTACTCATTCTTAAAATATAGTTTTAGTTCTTAGTAGTATAGAAATACTATTTCGGTGATTCATATACTCCAGGTAATACATAAAACGCTCTAGCGAGGATAAAAGGCTAGGATTCAAGAGTGTTCATTAAATCTTTCGATTCTGAGTAACGTTTGGGATTCCAGGTATGTAAGGCTTCAATGAGAGTATTTCTTCCACTCTAATGCCTAAAGTATTTTGATTATATGATAAATTATATTTATTTTCTTTAAGTTTTACTCTAAGTTATGTGGGTGTTTATACATGAGTTCTTCCACCCATGTAATCCAAAAATCTTTCAACTAAGTTTCTTGATTTCAAACAAGATTTTCTTATGGGTAATTCTTATTTCTACTTAATATCATGAATCATGGTTAAACTAATGATTATTGATCTATTTTGATGTAAAATAATTTTATATGTATGAATTGATGGTTTGCAAGTAATTTATCTATTTATCTTTTTAAAGGTTCTTGAAATAAATGGTGGATTGTTTAAAGAATGTTTTTTAATTAATGAATTTCAAAGTATTTATGCATAATTTTAGTTACATACATGTTTGTAAGTTGAAGTGATTTGAACCATCTAGTTTTACTATATTTTCAATGAAGTTTGACTTGAAAGCTTTGACTCCAAATTAATATTTATGAAAACAATGTCTATAATTAAAAAGGAGTCTTATGAAATAAAAGAATGATGAAATGATATGAATAATGGTTTTTTTATGCAATAAGGACAATTATTGCATATTTGAATAACTAAATGTTTTAATGAGCTATCCACCGAATATGATGTTTTGAATTCTCAAGTTATATGCTATGAATATTTTGAAGTATTAAACTATTTCGTGGGATTGATTTAGCACCGAATGGGGCATTGAGGTGGGATTCAGTAAGGGAATCCTAGAAGCAACCCTTTGTCTCATCCTAGAAGAACTTTGAAATTTATTCTTTGGTCTATTATTAACCCGATTTTAGCTATTCAAGGGTCTAACTTCAAGAAAATTTTGTGAAGAATCCATTGGTGTGCTCGGAATCTTGAGGGGAGGCCTCATGTGAGGTAAACTTACAAAACTAGCTGCTGTTTTTTGACATTTTTGAATTTGAGGTGTGTTGAATTTTGAGGCCTTATTTCTTGATCATTTTAGGCTAGTTTTCTGCGATTCAAGAGCCTATTTTGTGGAGTTTTATGCAAGGAACATTGTGATATGATTAGTGTCACACCCCGAGAGGGTATCCTAGACGTCGCCGGCACTCGAAGACCATTTTTGGTCCCTAAGCAAACCACTTGGTACAATCACACATCCATTCATTATCAATCAATCAGTGGAAAGTTTGAAATAAAGAAATAATCTGGTAGGCAATCCAAATCAACGATCTAACTCAAGAAAGAATGTCCATGGGCCAACAAATCAAACTCCACTCTTTGTCATTAAAATAGTTTGACAAGAACAATTCAAGAAAAGAAAATACTCAATCGACCCTTGTGGTCAGGCCCTTCCCCGGACCCCGCGCATAGCGGGAGCTTTAGTGCACCGGGCTGCCCTTTTAAAATACTCAATCGACCCATCATTATCTAGTCTATGAAGTCTCTATCACTACTATCTAATTAGTGCCAACGACATGTTCATGGCTACCTCAAATCAATATGAAAAGGGCTAAACTCAATGCAAGAATAACATAAGTGGTGTCCTCCGAATGTAGGGGAGGACTCACCAATAAGCTGAGTGTAAATGGATCCTCAATGGTGCACCTATCGACGATCTCTTAAACTTGTCTCTGCATCATGAAATGATGCAAGTCCAAATAGACGTCAGTACATGGAATGTATGAGTATGTAATATGGCAGAATGAAACATACCTCAAGGTAGAATAATACCGGTTCAAATATCTCGAATCATGAGATACGAGAGACTCAATCAAAGTATCATAAGTCTAAAGTAAGAATACATTTTTTAGACAAAGACCAAATCATATACCATAAATCCAATCCAATCATATATAATCAACTCAACAATCAAGTCAAAGGACTCAACTCAATAAATATGCAAATTAGAACTTAATAATGTTATGTAATCCAACTCAATTAGCAACAAGCTCAATCAAACCAATTAAATCATACACAATCCACTCAATTTGGGAGTTTCTCTAACCGACAACAATCCCACCACCTATAAATAGGTGATGCACAATGAGCCACGTCGTTGCCACATCCGTTCATACTTGCCAGGATATGAACGAATCAACCAATCATGGATCCATCAATCAATCAAGTCCTATCATTTTAGGACAATGAAATAGGGAAACATCCAATACGGTATAATCCCTTCCTACATTGGCGACGTAGTTTATGGAATTCGAGTATGGACTACACTCTTACCCAATTCGGTTCTCAATACTCCTCCCAAGACTCAATATGCACATATCCATCAAGTGAGCAAAATACTCATTTAGTCTCTTAGGACTTATTTTCAAATCAACTCATTTAGTCTCATGGACTCTTTTCAAACTCAAATCATGCTTAAACTCTTTTTAAAATCAAAGATGAAAATAATCATTCTTTAAACTCAAAATAGTGTATAAATAGTTTATGCAAAAATCTTCACAAATCATTTATTTAAAACTCCTTCTCAAACAATAATTCATATGACTCCAAGCAAATCGAATTATGCAAATCACATATCGTGTAGTCACATTAGACTCCAATCCATTTCACCTCAAACATCATCATCCACATCATCATCAAACATCATCATTCATATCATTATCAAACATCTTGCTCCAAAATTCATATTTAATTTTATATTACATTTATAGAAATAAAATGACATTCTAGCTCTACTAATGTTTCATTTCTTTTTATGCCATTCACATTCATAACTATTCCAATTCATTCTTTTCATTCCAATCAATACATATACACAAACCATCCATCTCAAACTCAAGACAAATTATGACCAAAAAGAAATCTCATCTTGGGTTCATGTGGATGAATACATGAATCCATAATCTCAACAAAACTCAACTCAAGAACACCATCAATACATATGAATTTATATACAAAAATTTATTTGCAGTCAATAATATGAAATATAACTATTTAGTCATTCAAGTCATGAAAATCATCATTCAATTAATAATATAAAAAAAATATTCTATAGTTTAGGAAAAATTCAAGAAAATCTTCATAGAAGTTTCAAATCTTTCACAATCTTCATCCAACACATCTATGGGCATATGGAAGAACTCAATCTATATTTTAGGTTAGCCTTACATACCTTAGAGTAGATTTTAAAGAAACCTTATTGTTGGGTCTTTAATGGGAAGCTTGAATCCTTGAACTTTTGAGGGCAAATCTTGTTGGAGATGATTTGAGAGAAGAGGGTGAAGGTTAGGGTTTCTTTGGAATTGAGGAGGCTGAAAAAAATGAGCCTAAAACGTCCTATGTTAGTGTATATATGTTTAGGGAAAATGTTCAAGTTGCCCCTCTTCAAAATCTGAAAAACTGGGCAAAAAATCTTGCTGGCGCTATAGTGGCGCGTCGCGCCACTGCAGTGCCAAGCCAAAATAGGCTTAAAATCCTGCACATCTAATAGTGGCGCATCGCGCCAAGGACCAAACTACTGAGGCTATTTTCTGGCGCTATAGTGGCGCCGGACGCCACTGGAGTGCCAAGCCTAAATTTCCTGCAGTGGTCGCCTAGGCCTGAAATTTTTACAGTACTAGTCTGTAGTAAAATGGTCATAACTTGTGACTCCAAACTCTAAAAATTGCAATCTTAGTGGCGTTAGAAAGAAGACTCAAAGACCTTTAATTTGGTAGGTCGTGGACTACCCAGTTCATTATATTCAAAGAGATATGGTCATTTGAAGTTGACCCTTATACTAACTCCTCCGAAAACTTAATCTATTGGAAATCTTTGGACTCGACTTGGTGTTAGAGATCCCTTATGACCCCTAAACACATCTAACACACTTTAAATACTTAGAAATTAATCCTAACTCACATATAAAATTACAAGTCATACAGTTTGAGTCTACATACACGTGAAGAAATGTTCGAGTTTTTACAAAAAAAAATTTGGGTGTTACAATTAGTCTCGTCCGTTGAAGCATCATTTGAGGTAAATTCCATCCCTAAGGGACTGCACTCCTTTTTGAATTATCCTTTAATGATGAAGTTATGCATGAGCTAATTTTCGTCCTTTTCGAGAATCGAATTGTTCTTGTCTGACCTTGTTCTATGTTTTTATTGAGCCGAGGGTCTTTCGGAAACAGCCGTCCTACATTGGTAGGAGTCAGGTCTGCGTACACTCTACCCTCCCCAGACCCCACGATGTGGGATTTCACTGGGTTGTTGTTGTTGTTCGAGAATCGAATTGTGCTATAAGTTGGAACTCAAGTTCTCTAAGCTCAAATGTACTTTTTTACGGAGTCGAATTCGAGATTCCTAATGTGGGTCTCATAATCCCATTTTAGATCCAATTTTGGATCTGTCTCCAAAAAATGTGAATTAGGTGTCAAAACATTTGTACTGATATTGTGATTGATATTTCATTAGCATGACGGCGATTGGAGGTGATTCAAAGGTCGAGAGCTTCATTTTGGTGGATTCAGAGCGAGCGTGATCAGTTTCGAGGTAGGCTACAGTCTCCCCCTTTGACTGAGTTTTATTAGATATCATTTAATATATATTGCATGTGATTTAGGTTGGCATTGATCGGGTTTAGGGCCTCCCTCCTTTCTATTCCATTTCCTTGACTCTAGTTGAACCTTAGACTAGAGTAGTCTCTTGAGATCCTCATTTTTGAGTTTGTGGTTTCGCTTGTGTTTTGGTTGGGTGACATTATCCTTCTTAGAATTGGTACTGATGGACTTAGGCTAGGTTTGAGACTTAGATGCTTTAGTTTGTATTTCGATGCCTTTGTAGCTAGGCATAGTGTCACGATCCGACCTAGGACCTAGTTGTAACACGGTGATTGAAATCTCGGAAGGCTCCAACCAAGCCTCTTGTACATATCATAAGCATTCATAAGGTAAAGAAAAAGCAAAAATATCATAAGAGAGTCTAAACAATAAATAGTAAATGAAGAATGTCACATGACAACATAGACTTGAAACATTTGTCCAACTAGATGGCTCTACACATGAGTATGGGCGGGGGCTAAGACATGTCTCTAGCTCACCCTCAATATGAAACATAACAAAAAGTTTTTGAAATAAAAAACCAACTCGATGACTAGTCCCCGATAAATGAGGACTCACCACAAACACCGTCGGATAGAAAAGCTTAACTAGCCACGTGGACAAATATGATCTTCAACCTCAACCCCTACATTATGAGATAATATAGGCAAAAAGTATGCATTAGTACGTTAGAATGTAGTAAGTATGAGGCAATGCAATGCATAGAAAATCATAAGAGTATCATATAAAGTAAAAGATAAGATTAGTCATTTAAAACATAACAAGGACCATGGATATGTGGGATAGAAACCATAACCGACAATAAGACCATGCGAGCTATAACATGGAATCCCAATATTTCCCCTTCATCGAAAGAAAGGGGAATCTACTTGCCAATGTAGTCTCTACCCCGCTAGGCAGGTCATGCATATTCTATATGTGGATCCACTAGCTAGGCCGTGAAGGCAATCCTACGGTGGCACGTAGTTATGAGACAAGAGATTTTATATAAGGACCCCGTATTTGAGCCCCCACCTCAAGTCCACATTTGGTGCTAAGTCAAATCCCACGGAATACATACATAGCATCGAAATCATAATTTCATAGATCACAGTCATGATCATAGGTTTGAAATCATAGAGTAGCTCATTTTCATAAAATAAGTGCAATGCGGGCATTGTCCTCCTACATTACAAATCATACATACGTAGACATAATTTATACTTGGAAATTCATGATCACAGCTTATACTTGAAATTTAGATAAGACATGAATGCATGATCAATTGATTTGAAAATCTTGAAATTCACTTGAAAACATGCATGATCATAAACTTTCTTTCGGCCCATACATAGTTCATATAGATAATATCATTAGGAAGTATAATTGAAAATATTCATATTTTACATTATAAACCCTAGAAATCAAAATAGGAGTACTCATGGAAAAACTCTTCAATTTAATGCAATAACCATCAATTTATATCAAAATAGACTCATAATCATAATTTAAATTATAATTCATGCAATAGGAGTAGAGATCGTAAAACCCATAAAATATCATACTTTAATTTGATAGAAGACTTAAGAAGTTGATTGGGCTTCATGGATGAAAGGATCCATGAATCAATATCCACATACCTTAAGTGAGAACATCAAATAATTTGGAAGAACTTGATAGTTTTAATGGAGATCTTGAGTGAATTTACTTAGAGTCTTTAATGGAGTCCTTGAGAGTCTTTTGTAGAGAGAGAAATATTTGAGTAGGTGAATTATAGAAGAATGAATAGAATTAGAGGTTTAAGTTAATTTATAGAGTTGAATTAGGTTCTAAAAACATCTAGGTTCATTAGCTAACAATTTGAAGAAAAGTCTAAAACACCCTTACTAAAAATCCAACTCGGCCAGAAAACCCTTGCCAGGTCCGTGACGCGGACCTTTCTGTTTTGTGCAGTTTCTTGAAAAATCTATTTTTCGATCTATGGGTCCTAAAAATCTACCAAAACTATTTTTCTACAGGTTTTGACCTCCTGATCGATAATCCAAACTCAGATTTTCCAAAAAGAATAAGGATAATGTGTTACATGAGCGGCCAAATCCCAAAGCATTCTTAAGGCACTTGTAAGAATTTTGAGGGATGTTACACGTAGCTTTCGGTAGGTCTTGAGATGGCTGGTGTGACTCAGTGTTAGTGTCGAAGGCCTCTGTGGCTTGTTGTAGCCATAGGTTTGGCTTAGCTGTGCTCTTTGGGAGCTGAGATGGCATATATTGGGGTAAGGCGTCGATCCTAAGGATATTTCTCCCCCTGTCTGATTCTGACCTATGTCTTGATTATTCGCTCTTGTTCAGCAGTACACTTAGGATGCCTCTATATCTATTATCTATTGATTAGATCCAAGGCCGTGCTCGAGGAGCGATTGGATCCCAGGTTAGTCCCTTCTTGCCTTGACTGTGTGGTTTAGCTCGATGTTACTTTTTGTATTATGTGTTTCTTGTTTGGATGCTGGTGGTGGCATATTTGAATTGATTGAGCATATTCACGTATTTTGTAGTAAGATCCTGCCATTTCATTGGATCTTCGATACTACTTTTTAGAGGACATTCTCACATTTTTTCTACTTTTAAATTAGTTTTAAATGAAAGTCTTACCACCTGGACTACTTTGATAAAATGGTTTGAGATTTATGAGGCGTCGAGGACGTGCTCTACTTTATATTAACAGTTCAGAGGCATCGAGGATGCGCTCAGTTTCTATTGATATCCAGTGCGGTGTCACCCTTTTATACTTTGGCTGCATCTGGGATGCCTTTAGCCTGTACTTGACTATCTGGCGCGGCATCACCCTTTTCTACATTGGCTTGGCCACTCACTCTTTGGTAACACTACGGGATACTATATGTCTATGTAAGACCTGATTTGGGCCCAGACAGTGTATACAGACTTCCCGCATCTCCTATGGGCCCTTTTGACCAGTGCACCATAAAATTGGATGAGGGAGTCGCATGGGTCCCATCTGGCAGGCACAGGGCTGGGTCTATACACTTATTGTAGTTGTTGTTTGCTGAGAGCCACCGATGATGTTTCTAGTTTTTACTACAAACTTGCATTCATTAGCATCGCCTATTACCAGTATGCTTGTTTGGTGTGGTCCCCGATTTATGGGGGCCGGGGGGGGGGTATGTTTTGTTATTGTTTATACCTTCCGGGGGTATGGGCGTCCGATCGATTATTGTCTGATTATACCTGTTCTTATATCTTGTCGTACTTGTAATTAGTTTGCAGGGTTTTTTAGTCTAGGTTGTTGTTGGGGTTTTTCTGTTAGATTAAGTTGGTTTGGTTCTTTGTTGATATGTGGTTAGCTGTGATAGACAGTGTTTCCGTCCTTGATTAGTTGTCTCCTTTATTGCTTCTTTCTGTAAATAGGTTGTGGCTTGCGTGTGCAGGTGCGTTTTTTGACTCTGTCTTTTATAGTTATATATATCCTACCTCTTTACTCTCATTTCCTGCTTTACCTTGTGTTAGATCTTATTTGTTTACTTGTGCTATATTTTACTTGTGATTTATACTTGCCTTATCTGTGGAGCTTAGTCGTCCTATGCATACTGAGTACCATTCATTTGGTACTCATACTACACTTCTGCCCCCTGCAGATCATAGTATGGGTTCTCGCCGTTGATTTAGACTAGTGCGGAGCAGCTTCTGATTCAGAGATTTGGTGAGCTCCTGGCGTTCAGAGTTGCCGATTTCTATCTGTGACAGACCAAGACTAGTCTTTACTTGCTTTCGAAGACTGCCTGTACTTATTTTGTATTTTAAAGAGCCTTGTATTCGTATTTTAATTTAGATGCTCGATTACTGACTGATGCCAGGTCTTGGGGTGGTTTCTTGTGTGTGTTTTAGTTGTTCTCTTTCTTCTCATTATCCCTTACTTTTCGCTTTATCTATTCATCTTCCGCTTGATAGCCCGTTGCCTCTGGTTTCGAGGTAAGAGTTAAGGATTAGGCTTACCTGCTGGTGGGTGTTAGCAGGTGCCATCACGGCCTGAGAAGTTGGGTCGTGACAATAGATTATATTATTATTATTATTATTATTATTATTATTATTATTATTATTATTATTATTATTTTTGTAACGAAACTTACTTAAAGGATAGTATTTTATTTCTTCCTAATCAATCCTTTTGTGACATTAGATTTGCTCTCTCACACATAGTAGAACACGAATTATCTATATAAAAAAAACATGAACTCAGCAGAAAAAATGAAGTCTAGATGCCAAATACACCAGAATTCTTCTCTCTTTTTTCTAACTAGATAAAACTCTTATTCAAATACTTTTGGATCTAATTAAAAAGGTTCCCACATGAGCTTTTAAACTCTATACGCATTTTCTAAATCCAATTATGAGAATCATCATTACATTATATTTACTCATGGTTAGCTTACAAATGATTAAATTTCTTCCAAAAGTGTTTGATCTAATTTCATGTCGCTATACATTTGGCCTGTTTTGCTTCGTTAATAAATTGTGTTGCACATTTCTGTGAAGACTTTTGTGCATTATTGTATTAAATTATTGAGATGGAATTGATAATAATTAAAATGGCTAACATTAAGAGGTTGATATTATTAATTATTTGTTTCATTAATTGATCACTTTGATTGGAAAACTCAGTTCTTTCATGATTTAATTAAAGTATATCTCCATATTTTAATAGGGCTGGACATTCAATCGGTTCGGTTTGATCGGTTTGATTTACAAAATTCAGTTCGATTTTTCGATTTTCAATTTGGTGAAAATGTTAATCCAAACCAAACTAAAATAAATTCGATTTGGTTCGATTTTACAATTTTGGTTCTATTTTTGGTTTGTCAGATTTTTCCACTTGCCTCGAAATGATATATCTTCTCTTGTGAACAAGCACTTTACATTTGACAAGTATGATTTTCTCAATAATACCTCATTACACTTTCTGAAAGACTGTCTCAAAGGTATTGAAAATATGACTAAGAAATAATAGAGAAAGCTTACAAATAATACAGAGCATATTAACCCACCCCCAACTTAGAAATCAACAAATAAATAGATAAATAACAGGAGGAAGATGAGGCAAGGCATAACTTAAACTGTAATAAGAAAGAGAGGAAGCAACAGTCAGCTGCTGCTTCTTGTTGCAACAGTCAACTGCTGCTGACTTTCTCCTTGTTGCAAGCTATGCCTGGAAGGCTGGAACTTGGAAGAATCCCAACATTCTCTCCAATATCATTTATCACTTCAATAATAGTCAGCTGCTGCTGACAAAAACCCAAATTGATTTCCAAGCAGGGGAATAAAAGGGGAAGTACAAGCTGTGCCAGTTGCTATCTATACCCAAACAACAGCAACAGCTAAAGCATTGTTAAAAATAAAAGCATCATTTTTCCTTCACACAAAAGAACTCAAATGTAAAGCATCATTTTTCCATCACACAAAAGAACTAAAGTATGATGCAAAATAGGGCTTAAAGCTGCACAGAGGTCCTGTAATCAACAGCAGCATTGCTCCTAGTCTTTTCAGATGAAGAGGTACATACCAAGCACTTCTATTCTATATTCTATAGCTAAGAAAATAACAAAATATTTTTCCTTCTATAGCTTCCAGCCTTCCAGTAGGCAGCACCGCATCATCAACAACCAAAACTCCAAAAGACCAATAAGGCAACAAACATAATGCACTTCTATAGCTTCTAGTTCCAGCAGACAACAACTTAGAAAGCAACAACACAATGATGTACATTTATAGCTCAATCAAACAGCCACTGCAAATCTGCAATAGCATTCAAATTGCGAGAAAATGAAATCCTTTAGACAAATAATAGACAATTCATAATAAAATATATAAACCTACCAAATAATCTATGCATAGAATTATTTTACTTACCACACGTCACTAGTTGATAGGTGTAACTACATATCCACAATACTAGATTCATTTTCACCAAAAGCCATATCTAAAAAAAATAAAAGAACTTGTTAATTGTTATGAAACACAAGTAAGAAAATTATTTTTGATATAATGAATTGAAAATACAAAATTCTTATCAAGTTCAAGTTGCTCAAGATACTCCAAATCTTCCTCAATATTATTGGAATAGGCTCACTTCTAAGCCAATCTTGAAGACAAATAACAAATTGCACAAGTTTAGAAGTCAATGAACTCCTAAAGGGATCAAGAATGCGACCACCTATGCTGAAGGCACATTCTGATGCGACGCTTGAAATAGGAATGTCTAACACATCATGAGCCATCTACGCAAGAATGAGAAATCTCGTCTCATTAACTTTCCACCACAATAATATATCAAAGCCATCACTATTTGACTTAATATCATCGGCAATATATCTATCCAGTTCTGATTTACTCCCTGATCCTCCACTAACTTCTTTATGCTTCTCAAATTGTTGTTTTGTTCTCATTGTTCCTTTTTTTTGAAAGTTGCGATAGTCACTCACAATAGATTTACTTGATGAGTTGCCAAATGATGTAGGTGAAGATGATGGAAATAAAGAGCCTTTTGATGACTTCTTAACTTAATAACCAAACAAAGCTTCCATGTATATTTTCACTGATTCAATTAGCTTGTCCCCAATATCTTTTTCAAACACATCCACAATTGCAAAAGGAACATAATCAAGCTTGTTATGGGGATCTAACACAGATAAAATAAAGATCATCTTGTTCATTTTCTCCGGTTCACCCCAATACTTTCTGAACTTTATCCTCATATTTTTTTGCCATTTATTACAAATTACCATCTTCATTTTCCATCATCTCTTGCAAAATAAGATCAAGTTCAGCAATTTCCACAAAATGCACAGTGTTAGTGACATACTTTGAACTAGAGACCTTCAAAGTAAAAAGATAAAAAGTTTCAAGAAACTTTACCATTGACCTCACTTTTTCCCAATCATCAAAAGTAAGAATACATGCACTAGTTCCATCTTCACAAGGATAGGTACGAAGATGATCCATGAATCCAATATCATAAAAACTATATCTTTCAAAAGCAAGCTCAAAATGTTGTTCTGTATCAAGCATCAAGTATGTAGAATTCCATAGAGTAGGAACATCTAAACATAATGATTTCTTACAAGTTATCAATTGAGATTCACAACATTCTTTGAACTTTCTAATTCTTGAGGGAGATTGTTTAATGCATTTCACAGCTTGTCTCACTCGCTTGATAGACTTACCAATTTCTTTAGACCCATCTTGCACAATTAGATTAAGAATATGTGCCATACATCTCACATGAAGGTGTTCACCCCCTATTATGTTAGTTCCCCAATTACTCGATTGCTTAGACATTTCTTTCACCGTAATATCATTAGAACTAGAATTATCAACTATAATGGTAAACATATTATCCAACCTCCCATTCAAGGAAACATTTAGTAATGGAAATCACCATATCCTCGCCCTTATCACTAGAAATAGGACAAAAGTTTACTGTTCTTTTATGCAAAGTCCAGTTTCTATCTATAAAGTGGGCTTTCAGACACATGTAGGTGATTCTTTGTATAGAGGTCCAAGTATCTGTTGTAAGACAATCTTTTGGACGTGCTTCTTTGAAAACCTTCTTTAAAACTTGTCTTTGCCACTATAGAGTTCACAAAAACCTCTAGTCAAGGTTTTACAAGAAGGAATATGAAATTGTGGCACCGTTACTTTCATGAAGTTTTTAAAACCTTCTTTCTCAACAAAACTAAATGGTAGCTCGTCAACAATTACCATTTGTGCTAAAGCTCTTCTACTTTGTGCTTGGTCAAATTTCCAGGTACTAATCACCCCTTCCTTTGCTTTCGTTGAAGATGATAGAAAACTTAATAATTTTTCACCATCATCTACGGTCCGAAGAAGATTAGGACACTTATTCAACAAATGATTATTCATTGTCATAGTACCATTACCTTTTGTAGCAGCTGCATAAATTTTCCCACAATACTTGCATTTTGCTTTTGGAGCTTCAATTCGTTAGTAAACTTACCAAAATGCTTCCAACAAGCAGCCCTATGTTCCATGAATTTTCTTTGAAGTATCAACATTAAATTCGACTTCATTTGGAGATGAAGTGTTAGGTAAGCTTTCATTTGAATCCCCACCTTCACTTACCCTACTTCCAATTTCTTCCATCTGTGAAAAGTGAAACAAACAGGAAGAATTAAAACACAATAAGATGGCATGGAATAACAATGGGTGAAATTCATCAAGAGACAAAAACAGTGTGTTCAATCAAGAAATACAATTCAATGGGCTCAAAACCTTGGTTTATTAATAAACCAGTAGTAAGTACACACTCATTTTGTTACTATGAATAGTACACACTCTTTTTGTTCAATCATATATTTTCTTAAGACAAAAGTTCAAACTTGTAATCTTTTATTTATCCATACCAATTATTGTTCGATACTCATCTTGACATACACTATTGCAAAATAGAATCCAAACTTGTATGTATTTTACTCATGCCCACTTGCTCAAATCATCCAACTTAAGGTATAGAATAAAGTTACCCCCAAAGTGTTAGTTGATGAATATGCATAGCTTATCTACTTACAATACAGTGTTAATCGTTAGGTCAAGTAAAGTCTATTTTGTAAATAATTATTATTACTTCATTAATTAACAAAGACACCAATTCTTAAAATCATATATGTAACAAAAATTAAAAGTTCCAAGCAATCGATGATTAACAGAAAAATTACGCACCTTGAAATGAACTCGGAGACATGAACCCCTGGATTTGCAAGCTAATGCCAGAACACAAACAAAACTCAAAACGAGCAATTCTTGATGTAGCAGACGAGCAGTCGACTGCGAGTTTGATCCTTGATATTGCGACAGCCGTGTGGAGACAGACTGAAGTGACGAGTGAGAGAGAGTGGGAGAGACGAGTTGACGACTTAGTTTGAGAGACTAACGAGAGAGTTTAGAGTTTAGCTGTTTAGGGATTTGAATTTGAGATTTTGGGATATTATGGAATTGGGTTTGAATTGGGCGACCGGCCACACCTTTCATAAATGAATTGTGACGTATATGGATGGAGTTGGACTGTGGACTAGGGCTGTTCATCCTAAGAAAAGCAGTTTTCACTGGGTACAACTATTCTATGCTAGCATTAACATAGCATGCTTCTACTTTTGTTGTGTTGCAAATTCCGGATCAGAAACAATCCGATTTATAAAATTCGATTCGATTTTTCGATTTTCAATTTGGTGAAAATGTTAATCCAAACCAAACTAAAATAAATTCGATTTGGTTCGATTTTACAATTTTGGTTCTATTTTTGGTTTGTCAGATTTTTCCACTTGCCTCGAAATGATATATCTTCTCTTGTGAACAAGCACTTTACATTTGACAAGTATGATTTTCTCAATAATACCTCATTACACTTTCTGAAAGACTGTCTCAAAGGTATTGAAAATATGACTAAGAAATAATAGAGAAAGCTTACAAATAATACAGAGCATATTAACCCACCCCCAACTTAGAAATCAACAAATAAATAGATAAATAACAGGAGGAAGATGAGGCAAGGCATAACTTAAACTGTAATAAGAAAGAGAGGAAGCAACAGTCAGCTGCTGCTTCTTGTTGCAACAGTCAACTGCTGCTGACTTTCTCCTTGTTGCAAGCTATGCCTGGAAGGCTGGAACTTGGAAGAATCCCAACATTCTCTCCAATATCATTTATCACTTCAATAATAGTCAGCTGCTGCTGACAAAAACCCAAATTGATTTCCAAGCAGGGGAATAAAAGGGGAAGTACAAGCTGTGCCAGTTGCTATCTATACCCAAACAGGAGTAGCAAGAACTAAAGCATTGCTAAAAAAAGCATCATTGTTCCTTCACACAAAAGAACTCAAATGTAAAGCATAATTTTTCCATTACACAAAAGAACTAAAGTATAATGCAAAACAAGGCTTAAAGCTGCACAAAGGTCTTGTAATCAACAGCAGCATTGCTCCTAGTTATTTCATATGAAGAGGTACTTACAAAGCACTTCTATTCTATATTCTGTCAGCTATGAAAATAACAAAATATTTTTCTTTCTATAGCTTCCAGCGTTCCAGTAGGCAGCACCGCAGCATCAGCAACCAAAACTCCAAAAGACCAATAAGGCAACAAACATAATGCACTTCTATAACCTCTAGTTCCACTAGGCAGCAACTTAGAAAACAACAACACAGTGATGTACGTTTATAGCTCAACCAAACAACCACTGCAAATCTGTAATAACATCCAAATTACGAGAAAATGAACTCTTTAGACAAATAATAGACATTTCATAATAAAATATATAAAATTACCAAATAAGCTATGCATAGAAGTGTTTTACTTACCACACGTCACTAGTTGATAGGTGTAACTACATATCCACAATACTAGATTCATTTTTACTACAAGCCATATCAAAAAAAATGAAAGAACTTGTTAATTGTTATGAAACACAAGTAAGAAAATTATTTTCGATATAATGAATTGAAAATACAAAATTCTTACCAAGTTCAAGTTGCTCAAGATACTCTAAATCTTCCTCAATATTGATTGGAATAGGCTCACTTTTAAGCCAATCTTGAAGACAAATAGGAGATTGCACAAGTTTATGAGTCAATGAACTGCTAAAGGGATCAAGAATGCGACCACCTGTGTTGAATGCGCATTCTGATGCAACGCTTGAAATAGAAATGGCAAACACATCACGAGCCATCTACGCAAAAATGGAAAATCTCGGCTCATTAACTTTCCACCACATTAATATATCAAAGCCATCACTATCTGACTTAATATCTTCGGAAATATCTCTATCCAATTCCGATTTACTACCTGAACCTCCACTAACTTCTTCATGCTTCTCAAATTATTGTTTTGTTCTCATTGTTCCTTTTTTTGAAAGTTCTCATAATAACTCACAATAGATTTACTTGATGAATTGCCAGATGATGTAGGTGAAGATTATGGAAATAAAGAGCCTTTTATTACTTCTTAACATAATAACCAAATAAAGCTTTCATGCATATTTTCACTGATTCAATTCGCTTGTTCCCAATATCTTTTCCAAACATATCCTTAATTGCAAAAGAAATATAATCAAGCTTGTTACGGGGATCCAACACAGATGAAATAAAGATCATCCTGTTCATTTTCTCTGATTCACCCCAATACTTTCTGAATTTTATCCTCATATTTTTTTCCATTTCTTTCACATTACCATCTTCATTCTCCATCATCTCTTTCAAAATAAGATCAAGTTCAAATATTTCCACAAAATGCACATTGTTAGTGACATACTTTGCACCAGAGACCTTTAAAGCAAGATGATAAAAAGTTTCAAGAATATTTACCATTGACCTCACATTTTCCCAATCATCACTTGTAAGAATAGCTGTACTAGTTCCATCTTCACAAGGATAGGTACGAAGATGATCCAAGAATCCAATATCATAAAAACTATATCTTTCCAAAGCAAGCTCAAAATATTGTGCTGTATCAAGCATAAAGTATGTAGAATTCCACCGAATAGGAACATCTAAACATAATGATTTCTTACAAGTTATCAATTAAGATTCACAACATTCTTTGAACTTTCTAATTCTTGAGGGAGATTATTTAATGTATTTCACAGCTTGTCTCACTCGTTTGATAGACTTACCAATTTCTTTCAACCCATCTTGCACAATAAGATTAAGAATATGTGCCATACATCTCACATGATGGTGTTCAACCCCCCCCCCCCCCCATTATGTTAGTTCCTCAATTACTCAATTTCTTAGACATTTCTTTCACCGTAACATCATTAGAACTAGCATTATCAATTGTAATAGTAAACACATTATCCAAACCCTATTCAGGCAAACATTTAGTAATGGAAACCGCCATATCCTCGCCCTTATCACTAGAAATAGGACAAAAGTTTACTGTTCTTTTATGCAAAGTCCAGTTTCTATCTATAAAGTGGGCTTTCAGACACATGTAGGTGATTCTTTGTATAGAGGTCCAAGTATCTGTTGTAAGACAATCTTTTGGACGTGCTTCTTTGAAAACCTTCTTTAAAACTTGTCTTTGCCACTATAGAGTTCACAAAAACCTCTAGTCAAGGTTTTACAAGAAGGAATATGAAATTGTGGCACCGTTACTTTCATGAAGTTTTTAAAACCTTCTTTCTCAACAAAACTAAATGGTAGCTCGTCAACAATTACCATTTGTGCTAAAGCTCTTCTACTTTGTGCTTGGTCAAATTTCCAGGTACTAATCACCCCTTCCTTTGCTTTCGTTGAAGATGATAGAAAACTTAATAATTTTTCACCATCATCTACGGTCCGAAGAAGATTAGGACACTTATTCAACAAATGATTATTCATTGTCATAGTACCATTACCTTTTGTAGCAGCTGCATAAATTTTCCCACAATACTTGCATTTTGCTTTTGGAGCTTCAATTCGTTAGTAAACTTACCAAAATGCTTCCAACAAGCAGCCCTATGTTCCATGAATTTTCTTTGAAGTATCAACATTAAATTCGACTTCATTTGGAGATGAAGTGTTAGGTAAGCTTTCATTTGAATCCCCACCTTCACTTACCCTACTTCCAATTTCTTCCATCTGTGAAAAGTGAAACAAACAGGAAGAATTAAAACACAATAAGATGGCATGGAATAACAATGGGTGAAATTCATCAAGAGACACAAACAGTGTGTTCAATCAAGAAATACAATACAGTGGGTTCGAAACCTTGCTTCATTGATAAACAGTAGTAAGTACATACACTTTTTGTTCAAACTCATTTTGTTACTATGAATAGTACACACTCTTTTTGTTCAATCATATATTTACTTAAGACAAAAGTTCAAACTTGTAATCTTTTATTTATCCATACCAGTTATTATTCGATACTCATCTTGGCATACACTATGGAAAAATAGAATCCAAACTTGTATGTATTTTACTTATGCCCACTTGCTCGAATCATCCAACTTAAGTTATAGAATAAAGTTACCCCCAAAGTATTCGTTGATGAATATGCATAACTTATCTACATACAATACAGTGTTAATCATTAAGTCAAGTAAAGTCTAGTTTGTAAATAATTATTGTTACTTAGAGCCCGTTTGGATTGGCTTTAAGTTGGTCAAAACCAACTTAAAACCCCTTTTCAGCTTTTGGACGTGTTTGCCTAATGCTAACTTTAAGTCAGAAAGTTCTTAAAGTCAGTCAAAAATGAAAAGTTAGGATTCCTAACTTTTTTTTTCTAAGTGCTTAAAGTCATTTTCTTTGACCATGGAAATTACTTTTATATCACTTATATTTTAACTAAATACCCAAACTACCCTTTTTATTCTTTTAACCCTAAAATTCACATGATTTTCCTCATTTAAGCATTTTTATCCAAACACTCAACTACTTATTTATAAAAATAACTTTCAGCACTTTAAACTTCTAAAAGCATTTCATACATAAAAGTTACTTTTTTTAAGCCCATCCAAACGGGCTCTTAACTAATTAAAAAAGGCACCAATTCTTACAATCATCTATGTAACAAAAACTAAAAGCTCCAAGCAATCGATGATGAACAAAAAAATTACGCACCTTGAAATGAACTCGGAGACTTGTACCCTTGGATTTGAAAGCTGATGCCAGAACACAAAAATAATCCAAAACGAGCAGTCCTTGATGTAGTAGACGAGCAGTCCGAAATCCTAAGACCACTGCAAATTTTCTCCTTGATGTACGCCGGCCGAGTGGAGATGGATTGAAGTGATGAGTGAGGGAGAGAGGGATAGTCGGAGAATCGGAGAGACGAATCGAAGACTGAGAGTGAGTGACTAAGGAGAGAGTTAAGAGTTTAGCTGTTATGTATTTGAATTTAGGAATTTGGCATATTATGGAATTGGGTTTGAATTGGGCCACCGGCCACACATTTCATTATTGAATTGGGCCGTGTATTGATGGTATTTGGCTGTGGACTAGGGCTGGGCGTTCGGTCGGTTCGGTGCAGTTTACAAAATTCAGTTCTATTTTTTGATTTTCTGTTTGGTGAAAATGTTAATCCAAATCAAACTAAAATAAATTTGATTTTGTTCGGTTTATTACGATACGGTTTTTGGTTTGTGAGATTTTTCCACTAGCCCTCGAAATGATATATCTTCTCTCGTCAACAAGAACCTTACATTTGACAAGTATGATTTTCTCAACAATACCACGTTACACTTTCCGAAAGACTGTCTCCAAGGCATAGAAAATATGACTAACTAATAATATAGAAAGGTTACAGATAATACAGAGCAGAAAACCCACCCCCAACATAGAAATCAACAAATAAATAGATAAATAACAGGAGGAAGATGAGGCAAGGCATAACTTAGATTGTAAAAAGAATGAGAGGAAGCAACAGTCAGCTGCTGCTCCTTGTTACAATAGTCAACTGCTGCTGACTTTCTCCTTGTTGCACGCTAAGCCTGGAAGGCGGGAACTTCGGAGAATCGTAATATTCTCCAAATATCATTTATCACTTCAATAATAATCCGCTACTGCTGACTAAAACACAAACTGATATCAAAATAGGGGAATAAAAGGGAAAGTATAAGCTGTGCCAGTTGCTATCTATACTTAAAGAGCTGCAGCAAGAACTAAAGCATTGCTTAAAAAAAGCATCATTTTTCCTTCACACAAAAGAACTCAAATGTAAAGCATCATTTTTTCATCACACAAAAGAACTAAAGTATGATGCAAAACAAGGCTTAAAACTGCACAGAGGTCCTGTAATCAACATCAGCATTGCTCCTAGTCTTTTCAGATGAAGAGGTACTTACCAAGCGCTTCTATTCTATATTCTATAGCTTTGAAAATAACAAAATATTTTTCCTTTTATAGCTTCCAGCCTTCCAGTAGGCAACACCACAACATCAACAACCAAAACTCCAAAAGATTAACAAGGAAACAAACATAATGAACTTCTATAGCTTCAATGATGTACGTTTATAGGTCAACTAAACAACCACTGCAAATCTGCAATAACATCCAAATTGCGAGAAAATGAAACTCTCTAGACAAATAATAAATATTTCATAGTAAAATATATAAAACTACCAAATAACCTATACATAAAAGTGTTATACTTACCACACATAGATGTAACTACATATCCACAATACTAGATTCATTTCCACTACAAGCCATATCTAAAAAAATGAAAGAACTTGTTAATTGTTATGAAACACAAGTAAGAAAATTATTTTCACTATAATGAATTGAAAATATAAAATTTTTACCAAGTTGTAGTTGCTCAAATTATTCCAAATAGTCCTCAATATTGATTGGAATCGGCTCACTTCTAAGCCAATCTTAAAGATAAATAATAGGTTTCACACGTTTAGGAGTCAATGATCTCCTAAAGGGATCAAGAATGCGACTACCTGTGTTGAATGTGCATTCTGATGCGACGCTTCAAAATAGGAATGGTTAATAAATCACGAGCCATCTCCACAAGAATGGGAAGTCTCGGCTCATTAATTTTCCACCACATTAATATATCAAAGCCATCACTATCTGACTTAATATCTTCTACAAGATATCTATCCAATTCCATTTTATTACCTGAACCTCCACTAACTTCTTTATGCTTCTCAAATTGTTGTTTTGTTCTCATTGTTCCTTTTTTTTGAAAGTTGCCATAATCACTCACAATAGATTTCCTTGATGAGTTGGCAGATGATGTAGGTGAAGATGATGAAAATAAAGAGAATTTTGATGAATTCTTAACATAATAACAAAACAAAGATTTCATGTATGTTTTCACTGATTCAATTAGCTTGTTCCCAATATCTTTTCCAAACATATCCACAATTGCAAAAGGAACATAATCAAGCTTGTTACGGGGATCCAACAAGACGAAATAAAGATCATCTTGTTCATTTCTCAGGTTCACCCCAATACTTCTTGAACTTTATCCTCATATTTTTTGCCATTTCTTTTAAATTATCATCTTCATTTTCGATCATCTCTTACAAAATAAGATTAAGTTCAGCAATTTCCACAAAATGTACATTGATAGTGATATACTTTGAACTAGAGACCTTCAAAGTAAGAAGATAAAAAGTTTCAAGTAACTTTACCATTGACCTCACATTTTCCCAATCATCACTTGTAAGAATACCTGCACTAGTTCCAACTTCACAAGGATAGGTACGAAGATGATCCAAGAATCCAATATCATAAAAACTATATCTTTCAAAAGCAAGCTCAAAATATTGTGCTGTATCAAGTATCAAGTATGTAGAATTCCACAGAGTAGGAACATTTAAACATAATGAGTTCTTACAAGTTATCAATTGAGATTCACAACATTCTTTGAACTTTCTAATTCTTGAGGGAGATTGTTTAATGTATTTCACAGCTTGTCTCACTCGTTTGATAGACTTACCAATTTCTTTCAACCCATATTGCACAATAAAATTAAGAATTTGTGCCATACATCTCACATGAAGGTGTTCACCCCCTATTATGTTAGTTCCCCAATTACTCAATTGCTTAGATATTTCTTTCACCGTAACATCATTAGAACTAACATTATCAGCTGTAATAGTAAACATTATCCAAACCCCTTTCAACAAACATTTAGTAACAGAAACCGCCATATCCTCGCCCTTATGACTAGAAGTAGGACAAAAGTTTATTATTCTTTTATGCAAAGTCTAATTTCTTTCTATAAAGTGGGCTGTCAGACACATGTAGGTTATTCTTTGTATAGAGGTCTAAGTATCTGTCGTAAGACAAACTTTTGGACGTGCTTCTTTGAAAACCTTCTTCAAAACTTGTCTTTGTTCACTATAGAGTTCATAACAATCTCTAGTCAAGGTTTTACGAGAAGGAATATGAAATTGTGGCACTGTTACTTTCATGAACTTTTTAAAACTTTCTTTTTCAACAAAACTAACTAGTAGCTCGTCAACAATTACCATTTGTGCCAAAGCTCTCCTACTTTGTGCTTAGTCAAATTTCCAAGTCCTAATCACCCCTTTCTTCGCTTTCGTTGAAGATGGTAGAAAGCTTATTGATTTTTAACCATCATCTACGGTCCTGGGAAGTTTAGGACACTTATTCAACAAATGGTTATTCATTGTCGTAGTACCATTACTTTTTGTTTTAGTTGCATAAATTTTCCCACAATACTTACATTTTGCTTTCGGAGCTCCAATTTTGTCAGTGAACTTATCAAAATGCTTCCAACAAGCAGCCCTAGGTTCCTTGACTTTTCTTTTCTTTGAAGTATCAACATTAACTTCAACTTCATTTGGAGATGAAGTGTTAGGTAGGCTTTCATTTGAAGCCTCACCTTCACCTACTTCCAATTTCTTCCCTATGTGAAAAGTGAAACAAACAGGAAGAATTAAAATAATAAGATGGCATGGAATAACTATGGGTGAAATTCATCAAGAGACACAAATAGTGTGTTCAATCAAGAAGTACAATACAATGGGTTCGAAACCTTGCTTCATTGATAAACCAGTAGTAAGTTCACACTCTTTTTGTTCAAATTCTTTTATTTACTATGGACAGTACACACTATTTTTGTTCAATCATATATCTGCTTAAGACAACAGTTCAAACTTGTAATCTTTTATTTATCCAAACCAGTTATTGTTTGATATTCATCTTGACTTGTACTATGGCGAAATAGAATCCAAACTTGTATGTATTTTACTCATGCCCACTTGCTCAAATAATCCAATTAAGGTATAGAATAAAGTTACTCTCAAAGTGTTAGTTGATGAATATGCATAGCTTATCTACTTACTATGCAGTGTTAATCGTTAGGTCAAGTAAAGTCTAGTTTGTAAATAATTATTATTGCTTAATTAATTAAAAAAGACACCAATTCTTAAAATCATATATGTAACAAAAATTAAAAGTTCCAAGCAATCGATGATTAACATAAAAATTACGCACCTTGAAATGAACTCGGAGACATGAACCCCTGGATTTGCAAGCTAATGCCAGAACACCAACAAAACTCAAAACGAGCAGTCCTTAATCTCGAGACCACTGTGAGTTTGCACCTTGATTTTGCGACAGCCAAGTGAAGTCAGACTAAAGTGACGAGTGAGGGAGAGCGGGAGAGCCAGAGAGTCGGAGAGACTAGTCGACGACTGAGTGTGAGTAACTGACGAGAGAGTTCAGAGTTTAGTTGTTTAGGGATTTGAATTTGGGAATTTGGCATATTATGAAATTGGGCCACCGGCCATAGCTTTCATAATTTAATTGGGGTGTATGGATGGTATTAGACCATGGACTTTTATATTTTGGGTATTAATTAATTTTAATTTTTTCGTTAATCGAAATAAAATAATTAAAAATCAAAAATTGAACCGAATTATTAATTTTTTAAAATTAAAAACCAAACCAAAATCGAAATTAAAAAAATTCAGTTCGGTCAGTTTTTTCGGTTTGAACCAAATTATGCCCATCTCTACTGTGGACTATTATATTTTGGGTTTTAATTAATTTCGATATTTTTGTTAACCGAAATAAAATAATTAAAAACCAAAAATCGAATTGAATTATCAATTTTTTAAAATTTAAAAACTGAAATCGAAATTAAAAAAAATTCAGTTCAATCGATTTTTTTGATTTGAACCAAATTATGCCTAGCCCTATATTTTAAATTTGCCTTTCTTTGTTTCGGTTTAATTCATGTACCACTTTGTGAGAGAGAGCATAAAGATAGTTTAGGAAGAACAGAGAAAAAAATATCATTTAAAGAAGTTTTGTTACAAAAATATCTATATAAGGGATGTTAGTGTAATATCTCAAATAATAAGGAAGTTAAGTGTTATTAATATAAATTTGGAGTGAGGTCACTGAAATTATTTCTAAAGTTTAATATTAGAAAAAGATAAATTAGTCAAAATATAATTACTTACATTAAAAATAAATAGATTAAAAGAATTGTTACAACAAAAAATTAAAACAAGGGAGATTTTCATAATATTATAAACTACGAGAGTGGTCAGTGTGATTGAGCGAAATCTGAGGGGAAGTCTGTGAAATTATCTCAAATTTTTTTTATGGAGGAGCAAAGGTTCAACAACTTGATTACAGTTGCTAGTCTCTTTATGAGGTAGTGTATAGAAAGTATACAATGCATTTTTCTGGTACTTCTTAATTAGGACTCCTTAATTATTGATTTTCTTAGTACTTCTTACCATATTTTTTTTCTCTTTCCATATATTTAAGGACTCCTTAATTATAAATTCTTTTAACATTTCTCATCATATATTTTCCTTTTTCCATATTTTTTAGGTGTAATGACCCTCCAGATCATTTCTTTCATCTTTCGATCTTTTCAGATTTTAGACCTTTTCCATAGCGACCCCAAGTCATTTATAACTTGCTGGCACTGACTGCTCAGTGGCCTGGTTGTCCGTTTGGGTTTTATGTCCGTTTTTCCATTTTAGAGCTTTTTTAACTTGAAAAGTTGACTTTGGTCATAAATTCAGGTAAACGACCTCAGAACGAAATTCTGACGGTTCTATCAGCTTTAGAATTGACAAATTAGGCTAGTAGCATAGTCAGCAGGAGCATCGAGGCAATCGATACGAGTTTGGGGCAATTTGACACTTTTATCTTTGAAATTTGGCTTATGGTTGACTTTGGTCAAAATTCTTAGAAAATGCGCTTGAATTAAAATTTTGTCAGCGCGTTAGCTCCAGAATATTGAGTTTGGTCTAGAACAACCCTTCATTAGCTTTCTAAGGCTTTTGGTCTAATTTCGAGGCCCGTTAGAGTATTAGACTCAAAATGACACTTGGGTGTGGGACTCACTTTCAGTCGTAACAAACTCGTTTGGAAATGTTGACTGCGCCATTGAGTTCAGAACATCGAATTTGGTGGGGTAGCATATCTCGTTTGTGAGCACGAGATTCTGAACGAATTTCGAGCACATTGTCGGGGATTTTGAACTTGCTAAAACAACTGATGCAACACCTTGCTAGTGCAGGGATATTTTACCCTTCGAGTTCGTGGGATTAGGGCCATGTTCATGGAGGCCAGGTGAATTGGTCTTTGCGTTCGCGGAACCCTTGTCGTGTTCGCGGGGTTCAAAGGAGTAAGCCTCTGCGTTCGCAGGCCAGTGGCCGCATTCGCGAAGCTATGTATCCTTCCCCTCTGCATTCAAGTGACTCTCCCCATGTTCGCAGAGGTCTTGCTCTTTTCCTTTCGTGATCGCAGGACACTTAGGCCGCATTCGAGAAGGTCAAATCCTTGATCTTTTAATGAGAGACCAAGGACGAACTCAGCCATTGGCATTCTGAAACATCGATTTCTCCTTCGATTCGCAGTCAAATTTGGTGATTCAAGGGTCTAACTTCAAGAGAATTTCAAGGGAAACACATTGGTGAGTTTGGGGAATGATTTGAAGCTTCATTTGAGGTAAATTTGATGTTTTAGCTGCTGGTTGTTACATTTTCGAGCTAAGATTGCTTTGGTTTTTGAAGTCTTATTTTGTGACCATTTTAGGTCCATTTCCAGCAATTCTTTGGGCTAAGATATTGGTTTTCCACAAGGAACGTCGCACTGTGATTAGTTTTGTCTACTGAAGCGTCATTTGACGTAAATTCCGTCCTTACGGGACTGCTCTTCTTCTTGAATTATCCTTTAATGGTGAGATTTATATGGGCTGATTTTTGTACTTTTTGAGCATAAAATTGTGCTATAAGTTTGACCACAAGTTTGTTAAGCTCAAATACACCTTTTCACGAAGTCGAATTTGGGATTCCTGATAGGGTCCCACAATCCCGTTTTAGACCCAATTCTGGGTCCTTCTCCAAAAAATATAAATTTTGTGTCAAAACATCCGTATTGACAAGGTGATTACTATTTTATCAGCGTGATAGAAATTGGAGGTATTTTGGAGGTCGGGATCTTCAAATTGAAGGATTTAGAGTGCGTGTTTTGCTTTGAGGTAGACTACAGTCTCCCCCTTTTGGCTGGACTCTATTAGATATTGTCTAGTATATTCTACATGTGACATAGGTGAGTATTTGCTGAGATTAGGGTTCTCCTCACCCTATCCCATTCTCTTGTTTTCCGGGTGATATTTAGGCTAGAATAGTCTTGTGAAATTCTTAGATTAGGCTGTGGGCCTTGGTTGTGCGTCGACTTAGCATTATTATCCTATTTAGAATTGCTATTTATGGTCTTAGGCTAGGTTTGAGCCTTAGGTGCTTTGTTAGGTGTTTATTGCCCTCTTAGCTAGGCATAGCTTCCGGTAGGGCTTATTATGGATATGATACCTATTATGCTAGTGCCTGAGACCTCTGGGCTCGTCATAGCCATAGGTTTGTCTTATCTATGCTTGTTGGGAGTTGAGGTGTCATATTTTAGGGTAAGATGTCGATCCTAGATATATTTCTCCCCCTATCTGATTCTGAGCCATGTCTCGATTGTTTTGCTTTTTGTTTAGCGGTAGGCTTATGATGCCATCTTACCTGTTATCTGTTGACACCCAATTTTGGCTTGACTTTTGTAAAATTAATACTTTTAATCTTTATTTTGTTAAATAGTTCAAAGTGCATTTTTACAATTTCAAATCAATCTTATTTATAATTATCCTTAGATTAAAATTTTATTAGTTTATTTTATTTAGTTTCAATTTTAGTTGTTGTTATCGCAGTTCATTATTTTACATTTTTACATTCCGTTTGTTATATTTATTCATATTTATTTTAGTATTTTTAGTGTAATCTAAAAATAAATTGAAATAAAAATAAATATTAAATTACTCAGATATTCAATTGACTTATTATTTAGGCTCCATATTTTTGTAAAGGGAGTAGTTTTAATTTTTGAGTAATATATAAAGGGAGCCACATTTGCCCTAAAAGGGGGACTCCCTCTATCTCTACTCTTCACCTTCTCCAAGAGAAGAGACAACAACCGCCGCCTCACACCCCTATACTCCTCTCGATCTCCCTCTTTCTCTTCTTTTTCCTTTCTTCTCTGACGAGAACCACCAACCTTTGCCGTCGCCTCTCCGTGTGAGCTGGACAACAACAACACAAACAACAGCAGCTCCACCGGCAGCAATGTCGACAGCAACAGCTCTTCAACCGGCAGCAGCTCTTCAACCTACGAAACACACCTCACAGACCCATGACGCACCAACTCACCATTTTCCTCCTCTCCTCGAGCTGCTGCTACTGGCAGCATCTTTGTCGGCGAGCTCCAGGTAAGGTTTTACCTTCTAATTTGAAGTTTATGGAGTTGTTATGTAGTGTGTTTTACAACTTTTATGTTGCTGGAAGTATAAAAAAAATAGTTAAATTATAGTCGAAATGGGGTGTTGTACGTGTGGGGTGCTGCTGCAGGGGTGTGATGTGTTGTTGCAGGGCCTAAATACATTCTAATATTGGATAGGGTGCTGCTTTTTGAATCCACATGACCCCTCGTTTTGTATGGTTAAAGGCGTTACAAAATAAAGGCTAGACGCCCTATTGTGATATCATATTTTTGAATAAGTCGTTAGGAGTTTATGTTGTATATTGTTGGTGTGAATTGCTGCAGGTCATTGTTGTTGGTTGGCTGTAGGTCTTATGGAACTAATTGAAAATTTGGATAGGGCACATTATAGGGGAGGTGCTGCCCAATTTTCATCAATGCCTTAGCAAATAACAGAACTAGTCGGGGAAACGACTAAGGAAATAGATTCCATTAATACTAAGGTGTAACCTAAGATGCTGGAAAGTTAAGAAGGGTTGATATTCATATTACTTTCATGTTGAATAGGTTCAAAGGACGGCGAGGCAAACAGGATAAGGAATAATTCAGACAAGGTATGTGAAGCTTTCTTTTGGCGTATTTTTGTAATAAGTATGTAGAACTATTTTTCTTTTCTTTTGGCATGTCTTAGATGTAAGCTATAAATGATATGTATATGAAATTTGGGATTCAATCCATTCGTAAAGACCTGAGTATGATTCGAGACTCTCGTTTACTTCTTGATATTAGAACTCCTGCAATAACTGAGTCATTGCCTTTAAGTCTTATATGTGATGAAAACTAGTACATGTAAAGCCTATCTCTTCTTTCCTTTGGAATGAATTAATTTTAAGTGAAATGATATATGATATAGGTTTAGAGAAAATTCCAATTATGAGCTCTGAGTATAATTCGTGACTTGTAGTCACTTCTGACCATTAAATCTCTGAAAGTAGTCTAACTATTATTCTCGAGCCTGCTATATAGTGAATAGTAAGTGGAGATACAAGCTCCTTTTCTTGAAGGCTCTAAAACGATCAATGTCTCTGATTGCATAATTGTATCTCTGATTGCATAACTGTGTCTCTGATTGTATAAACCATGTTTCTGATTGCATAAGCTATGTGTCATTGTCTTGATGTATGCCTGTGATTCCTAAGGCCCCAATTGATGTAACCCCTACTGACATCTAAAGGGCACTTCGGATAAGTACCTTCCTAGTCTTCAGGAGACGGTTCACTTGAGTGTTTTATTGAGTCTCAGAGGGTGACTTAGTTGCATATAGTTTTTCATTACTCTACTCGTGCATGCTATAACCCTTTTTTCTTCGCATCCTATGATGGGCCGGATATTATGTCGGGCGCAGCTTTACTACTTCTTTCACCATATCCCAGGCCGGATGTTTATAGTTCCATGCACGAGGAGATGATGTCGTACGTGAGGTGTGATTTATGTTATATGTTATGACGATACGATTATTCACTGAGTCCCGGGCCGGCTATAATATGATAGTATATGTGGCAAAATAAGGAAGGAACTCCGAGTCCCGAGCCGGCTGTAATATGATAGTATATGTGGCAAAATAAGGAAGGAACACCGAGTCCCTCCTTAGAGGGCCGGGTATGGTATATATATTATGATGGTACGCTATAGATGTACACCACTCCATTCACCGAGTCCCTCACTAAAGGGGTCAGACACTTTATATAGGCATGCATATGAGATTAGAGTGATGCATTTGCGACCCCGAGCCCTGTAGTAAACCAGATGTAATACGATAACATACATGATAAAATTATACCATATATGATGATATGATACCGTATATGATGATATTATGAAATGAAAGACATGATGATACGATGACATGTGAATATGAGAAAATGATTATGACACCGAGTTTACTAGAGGGCCGGGCACAATATATGATGATGTGTATGATTTACGTGTCCTAAGGTGTAGGTACAGTAATTAGTTAAGTTGTTATACTTGTCCCCTGCATTCCTATTTCAGTTATGGTCTCAGTTACGATGTGTTATGCTTTACATACTCAGTACATATATCGTACTGACCCACCTTTTTTCAGGGGGCTGCATTTCATGCCCGCAGGTACAGATTTTCATCCGTCAGCTTAGGAGTTCCTCTCAGTTATGTCGGAAGAGCTTTACTGTTCTGGAGCCTAATTTTTGATACTAGCCACTAAATGTATATATTTGTACATTCAAGGGTACGACGGGGGCCCTGTCCCGCCATATGTTCCTATTACTATTCCTAGAGGTCTATAGATATATGGATGTGGGTTGTTTGCGAGTTCATTTCTGTTGTGCCTATATGGCATGTTGTGAATGTTTTTTTGTTATAGCAACCTTGTCGGCTTGCATGCCCTTATGTGTTATGAGTCGAGTGAAAGAGGCCATACGTACATGAAAAAGTTTTAAACTATTGAGGTTTTTGTGTATAGTATCACATCACACACAGTTCAACTTAAGTGTAGATGATAAATACGCATAAGAGGGTCCAGGTTGGACCCCAATCGCGGCCTATGGGGTTGGGTCGTGACAACTTGTTGGAAACTCGGGCACTTAGAAACAAAGTCTCCGATGATTCTCTTCATACCATTCCACTAATAGACTTCTCTCAAATCATGGTAATTTTTGTAGAACCTGGATGAATTGAATATCTGGATCTATGAGCCTTTGCCATTATTCCATATTGGATACCATCAATGTTCGGAACACATGGTCTACCTTGATGACTTAACACACCATCTTCCCCTTTGACAAAAGTCATCACTTTCTACTTGTGAACATCTTCCTTCAGCTGAAGTAGAATAGGATCTTAGTCTTGCTTTTCCTTCACTTCCACAACTTGTGAATAATTCGCACTATCCTAAACTATGACACCACCCTCATTTTAATCCAAAAGGAAAACTCCCAAACATGCAAGTCTATGCACTTTCTTAGTCAATTCCTTCTTTTCCTCCTTAACACAAGCAACACTCCCCATGTACTACCTACTAAGATAATTAGCAACAATATTAGCTTTACATGGGTACTAGAGAATCCCCATGTCATAATATTTTAGAAACTGAAGCCATTTCCTCTGCCTTATGTTCACCTCTTTCTAGCTAAAAACATAATATAGGCTCTTTTGATAAGTGAAAACATCTACATGCATGCCATAGAGATAGCAATGCCATATCTTCAAGGAAAATACTACCGCTGTTAACTCGAAATCATGAATCGGATAATTTCTCTCTTGAATCTTAAGAAATCTAAATCATAAGTTATGACTTTACCTCTCTGCATCAATACCAAACCCAAACCAACTCTGGAAGCATCACAATAGATAACAAACCCATATGTTCTATTAGGTGGTGACAATACTGGAGTAGTAGGCAATCTAGTTTTCAACTCTTGAAAACTTTTCTCACAAGCATCGGATCATTGGAGCTTAGTCTTCTTCTAAGTCAACTCAGTTAATGGAGAAAATATAGATGAGAATATCTCAACAAATCTTCTATAATAACTGGCCAAACCCAAGAAACTCCTTTTGTCAGTCGGGGATATGGATCTGGACCAATACTTTACTGTTCAATCTTTGGTGAATCTACTCATATACCATCACCAAAAATAATGTGGCCTAAGAATGACAAATATGCAATCTAGAAGTCACACTTAGAAAATTTTACATACAACTCTCAGTCCTTAAGAGTCTAGAGAATAATTCTAGGATGGTTGGCATGCTCCTCCTTATTTCAGTAATATATCGGAATATCATCGATGAATATGATAAAAAACATATCTAGGTATTCTTGAACACTCTATTTATGAGGTCCATGAATGCTGCAGGAGTGTTAGTCACACCCAAAAAATATAACAAGAAACTAATAATGATCATATTGGGTTTTTAAGGCTGTCTTTGAAATGTCACTTTCTATCACTTTCAACTGATGATAGCCTTATTTGAGGTCTATCTTAGAGAAACAAGTGGCATCCTAAAGTTGATCAAATAGATCATTGATTCTAAGATGAGGATACTTTTTCTTTATGGAGACCTTATTCAATATACGGTAGTCAATACATATTCTAAGGGAACTATTTTTCTTTTGTATGAATATGACAAGCGTGCCCCAAGGTGAGACATTTAGCCTAATGAATCCATTATCCAAGAGATCTTTCAACTTCTCTTATAACTCTTTTAACTCAGCTAGAGCCATTCTATATAGTGGGATAGATATAGGCTGAGTATCAAGAAGAATATCTATTCCAGAGTTTATCTCCCTATTGGGAGGAACTCTAGGTAGATCATCAGGGAAGATTTCAGGAACTCATTTATGACTAGAACTGACTGAAGGGATGGTGTCTCCACATTATCATCTCTAACTCAAACAATGTGGTAGATATACCTATTAGAGACTAATTTTTTGGCCTTAAGGTATGAAATGAAATGACCCTTAGGTATTGTTGGGTTACTCTTCTACTCAATGACTGGCTTATTCAAAAACTAGAATTTGACAACTCGAGCTCTCCAATCGATTGAGGTATAACAAGCATAAAGCCAATCCATACCTAGAATGAAATCAAATTCTACCATGTCTAACTCAATTATTTCTTCTAAAGTATCTTTATGATATATAGAAAATGAAAAATATCATCGACTCTCTTAGCTATAATAGACTCACCAACAGGGCTTGAAACACTAAATGGCTCTAAAAAATATTCGAGAAAGATTCCAAACTTAAAAACTACATGAGCGGTCAAAAAAGTAATGTTGCACATGAATCAAATAACACATAAACATCATAAGAAATAAATTGAAGCGTACCAGTGAAAATGTCTAGCCAGTTCTCTTGGTCTTGGTGACTAGCCATAGCATACAGACAGATTGAACTTTTACCTATCCCAGAAGTAGTACCCTTCTAGTTAACTCTAAATGATGGTGCTATTGAAGAATATTGGGTATTGTTGCCCCGATTACCTTATATGTATGATGGGAAGTCTCTTATAAAGTGACCTATATGACCAGACCTGTAGCAACCACTAGTTCCACCACGACACTCTCCCAAATATAGTTTACCATACTTACCACACAATGGCTTATGTAAGGAACCTTGGTCCACACTTCCCTTAGATTGAGAACCTTAAGCTCTGAAGTTCTAATTACTTTGAGATCTCTTGTCATTCCTATTGTTCAAGGCCGACCCACTTGCTGATAATGGTGCATAACCAGAAGACCTCCCCTGAAAGAAAAGCTGGTTGTCATTACCACTCTTTTAGAGATTAGTCTCATTACTTGCAGACCTTGCTTTCTTATACTAGTGTTTCTCCCTATCCTTCATCTTGTTCTCCTCAACTTATTGAGCATACACCATAAGTCTGGATATATCTATGTCCAAAATCAACAATGCAGCCTGGCACTCTTTCTTCACTTATTTGCCAAGGCTAAAGACAAACTTTCTCATCTTAGCTCTAACATTAAGAAGCATGTCTAGAGTATACCTGGATAGCTGGATGAACTTAAGGAGTTTTTTTTTCACAATAAACCCCTCTTGTTTTAGGTTAACAAACTCCTCAACTTTATCTTCCCTCGGATCTCAGGGAAAGAAGTGGTCTCAAAATGCACTCTCTAACTCATCCCAACTACTAGGCTAAACATTACTCACCACGACTCTCCTCCCACTAATTATACCAGAAATCTACAATATACTTAAGCTTATAGGAAACAAGCTCAACTCTCTCGATCTTAGTTTCATGCATAGCTTTGAGGATTTTCCATACCTCATCAATGATGTTTTGGGGATACTCCTCAAATTTGGATCCAGTGAAGATTGGTAGGTTCATCCTCAAATAGTTCCTAATAATTATAGTAGTAGATGGCTCTTGATTACTCAAGATACAGATTGGAGTGCTTTGATGGCCTAACTGGGCAGCCATTATTTGAGTGAGCATAGTGATCACTCCTCTAAACTCACCCTCAGAAGTGAGGGTAGCTTAGCAATTTGTGGAACCTCTAGAGTTACATCATTATTATCAAGCTCAGCTGCTCTGTATGATATCTTATCTGTATTCCAGATGGTGGTGGAATCTAATTATTAGCGATGTTCCTTTGGTTGAGAGTGCAGTTTGAAGGCATGATCTAAAAATGTGAAATACATGAATTAAAATGAGATTTTATGGAGTTTAACTCTATTACACGAGCTTGTAGTATGAAAGAAGTGAAATAATTACTAAAGTCATGTAGCCTCACCATTATAAATGTGGCGCGCTTCACATTAATAAGGAGGAATCTACTAGACTCAGCTTCATAGACGTCCTAGGACTCTTGAACTCTATTCTATAATACCTAGTTTATCACACCTCAAGTCTACACCCTAGGCCGACACACAAAAAACATTGTTTGTTCCTAAAAGAACCCTTGGTTTGTCTAACTACTCAATGAAAGACTCAACTCAATAATGATAGTTTACAATGACGGGCATGGAAAAGAATATATTTAACTCCTCAAAATAAGTCTCAATACTCTGAAATATATAATGAAATATTGCTTAAAACAAACTATGAAAAGATAAACCATCTCAACTCTATCTGTGTCTACATCTATGAAGCCTCTAATGACTTTACATAAGTATCGGGAAAGGCCCACGGCTACATCAAAAGACTAATAAATGATAATTAAAATAAACAAAAGAATTCCTATGAATACAAAGAGGTCTTACAAATATCTTGAAGGAGCTGATTTTCAATGATACGCCTGTTGAGGATCTCTAACACTTATATCTGCATCATGAAATGATGAAGCGTTAAAAAACGTTAGTATGTGAAATGTTTGGTATGTTAAATAGATGAAAGCAAACATGCTTAAAAAATACTCAAATAATTGTATGGGATAAATATTGACATAATTTAACTTAATGAAGTATGCAATATAATTATAAAATAATGCTTTACGCTTGTAAATAAGTAAATGTGACTCAGTATAAAATAATATTTACTCTTTGGAGAGTTTCTCTAATAGGAAACTATCAGTATAAGCCTCGTGATAATATAATAAACCATTGTTATTTCCACAACCATCCAATACCTTGCCAGGGTAAGGGACGCAAACTCATTTCATGGATCCAAATTTTTTTTGTATTAGGGACTAAAGTGAGGAGTTGCCCAAACTAATGGTACGATCCTGTCCTATGCTCAATACTATCCTCTAAATATATTATTATGTTAATGAACTCAAGTGAGTGAAAATACTCAAAATAATATTTTATTAGTCTCTTAGGAGTTTACTCTATTTTACTCAACACTTCTTAATTCATTGCATATTTGAATCACCAAAGGTTTTAATGAGTTATTCTATCGAATGTGATATTTTGAATTCTTAAGCTATATATTATGACTATATTGAAGTATTAAACTATTTCGTGGGATTGATTTGGCATCGAATGGGGCATTGATGTGGGATTCAGTAAGGGAATCCTGGTAGAAATCTCTTCTCTCCTTAACTATGTGCCAACATAGGAGCCCTTGTACTCTTAGGATAGTGGATCCACAAAAGCCCTTGAAGTTAAAGTTAAAGAATGAATGTAAATTTAATGAAGTTCTACCCTAGGCAAGTAGACTCCTCATCCAACATAGGGGGTTATGTTGGATTCCATGTAATAGGTCACATGGTCTTAATATTGGTTATAGTCAACTTCCCACAAATGAATATTCTAAATTCTATTTACATGATTATTCATGCATGTATATATCCACATATGTATGATTTAAATGCTATCTACTTGATTTATCATGCATGCACTTATCTTTTTACTTTACCTTTCTAAATGTTTTACATTGTATTTCATACCTACATACTTAGTATATTCAAAGTACTAGTGCATACTTTTACCTACATGATATCACCATGTAGGAACCGGTGCTCCTTCTTATTCTCCTCCATGTGGCTAATTGAAATTTCATTTAAAGGCTACTTTTGGTGAGTTTCCATATTTCAGGAATAATACTCCTTTGTCTTTCTAGCTTATGATATGTTGAGACCTTTAGACACTTCCTATGGTAGTTTATTCTATTTTGATTGAGTGTGAGCTAGAGACTTGTCTTAGCCCCCGCTAAATCTAAAAGTTAGAGGTATTGTTAGAATATGTAAGGTAAAGATTTACTATTATGGTTTTCAATTGTTTATTTATTGTCATTACCTATGAAAGGCTAAATGAATCTAAGAGGCTTGTTTGAGGTACTTTCGGGCTCTTCATTCATTGTTTCATGTCTAGGCCCTAGGCTTAGGTTGTGATAAACTTGGTATCAGAGTCTAAGGCTTTGATTGGTCTTTGGAGTCCAACATACCACATCGAATAGGGTCTTATTCATGATTATGACGCACACCACAATTGTCAATCAGAGACTATGAGTCAATTAGGAAAAGTTTCCCTTCTTTCATGATTCATATTACGCCTTAGACTTTTTCTAAGACTTTCTTTATCTAACAAATCGTTTCATGTTCTCTATATAATGCCTCCAAGAAGGGTACCTCAACTTAGAGCAATGGATGCTAATGAGGACCAAGCTCCTTTAATTCCCGAGGATCCACATAATGAGGGAGTTACATATGTGATGTTTTGAAATATCATCACTTTGTTGGCCCAAGTCGTGGACAACCAAGATATTCAGTTTGTAGCTTATCCTCCTCCTCAAGTGTTTACTCCGGCTACTAGGATTCGGGAATTTAAGAAGATGAATCCACCCGAATTTGATGGTTCCAAGGTAGATAAGGATCTAATGGAGTTTATTGAAGAAGTTTATTGAATTATGGAAATTATGAGAGTACCTCCAAATGAAAATACCGGGGTAGTGGCCTATCAAATCAAGGGTATAGAAAGTGTTTGGTTTGAACAATGGGTGGTTGATAAGGGTGAAGGTATGGGACTCATAGAGTGGGAAGATTTCAAGGGTGCCTTCTTAGATCACTTCTTTCCTTTGGAGCTAAGGGAGGCAAAGTTTCAAGAGTTCATCAATCTTCGCCAAGGGAGAATGAATGTGAGGGAGTATGCCCTAAAATTCACCAAATTATCTAAGTATGCTCCTTTCATGGTTTCCGATCGAAGGGAAAGAATGAGCAAATTCATCTCTCGTGTTTCTAGTTTAATTTTCAAAGAATGCAAGATGGCCATGTTGATCAAAGTGATGGACATATCCCAACTTATGACATATGCAGAACAAATTGAGAATGAGAAATTGAGAGAGAGGTCAAGAGTATTTAAGAAGGCCAGAGGTGATGGTGGAGAGTTCACTCACCAAAAGTCTGTTTATAGTGGTAGGGAAAAGGTCCAAGGTTGGAAAAGATTCATGGGGCAAGGTCTATACTCCTCTTACAAGGTTCAACAAGGACAAAAGTGCTAATCTTATAGTTCCAAGGGAGAATGTGGGTGCTCAAACTCTCTCCGCTTGTAATAAGTGTGGGAAGACTTACAAAGGGGTATGCTAGGCCGACTCTAATGCATGCTTCAAGTTTTGTAAACCCAAACACCATGCTAGAGATTGTAGAAGTGGTGGAAGTAACCTTCAAGGCCAAATTTCTCATGGTAGATAAGCTCAAAGGAGTGGCTAATGCACCAATCGATTTTCTACTTTGTATGAGAGATAAGAAATTGAGGAAGCACCCGATGTCGTCACTGATACCTTAAAGCCTTTTGATTTTGATGTGTATGAATTGTTAGATCTGGGTGCCAATTTGTCATTTGTTACTCCATTTCTTTTTCACAGGTTTGATGTGTTACCTAAAATATTATTGGAACCCTATTTGGTGTCTACCCCTGTTGATGAGTCAGTTGTTTCTAGAAAAATCTATAAGGGTTATCCCGTGTTTATCATGCAGAAAGTTGTTTCTTGTGATCTCATTGAGCTTGACATGGTAGATTTTGAATTTATTTTTGGGATGGATTGGTTGCATGCGTCATATGCTTCTATAGATTATAGAACTCATAGAGTCAAGTTTCAATTCCCAAGTGAGCCTATTCTTGAATGGAAGGGTCATGATTCAGTAGTAAAGGTTATGTTCATTTCTTTTCATAAGGCCCGAAAATTGATTTCTAAGGGTTTTATTTATCATATTGTGAGGGTTAGGGATGTCAACTCTGAAAGTACTTCTCTTGAGTAAGTCGATGTGGTTAAGGAGTTTTTCGATGTCTTTCCCGATGACCACCATAGTGTCCATCCCAAAAGGGAGATTGATTTTGGTATTGATCTCCTCTCCGATACCAACCTATCTCTATTTCTTGCTACCGAATGGCCCAGGAAGAATTTAAGGAGTTAAAGAAAGAATTAAATGACTTTTTGGAAAAAGGATTCATAAGGCCAAGTAATTCACCATGGGGTGCTCTCGTATTGTTTGAGAGAAAGAAAGATGGGTCGCTTTAGATGTGCATAGACTACCGTCAATTAAATAAAGTGACCATTAAGAACAAGTATCCAATTATTAGAATTGATGATTTATTTGACCAATTGCAAGGGGCAAGTCATTTCTCAAAGATTGATCTCTGGTCTGACTATGATCAATTAAGATTAAGGGAGTGTGATATTCCTAAGACGATATTTCGAACAAGGTATGGTCACTTTGAGTTTGATGTCGTTTGGATTGACGAATGCATCGGTGGTATTTATGGATCTAATGAATAGGGTGTTCAAGCCTTACCTTGATATATTTGTATAGGTTTTCATTGACGGTATCTTTATTTACTCTTGGGGTGAGGAAGAACATAAGGGTCATTTGAGAATTGTGCTTCAAACTTTGAGGGATTGAAGATTGTTTTTCAAATTTAGTAAGTGCAAATTTTGGATGAAAAAAGTTGCTTTCCTTGTTCACATAGTGTCCGGAGTGGAAATTAAGGTTGATCCTAAGAAGACGGAGGTAGTACGAAAATGGCCTAAACCATTGTCTCCTTCGAATATTAGGAGCTTTTTGGGTCTAGCTGGATATTATAGAAGGTTCATCGATGGTTTCTCTTCCATCTTATCTCCAATAATGAAGTTGAATCAAAAGAAGGCAAAGTTCTTATGGACGGATGAGTGTGAGAGGAGTTTCCAAACATTGAAAGATTGACTTACCTCCTCTCCTATCTTGACTTTACCAGAAGGAATTAAAGGGTTCGTTGTATATTATGATGCTTTGAGGGTCAGTTTCGATTGTATTTTGATGAAAAACGACAAGTTTATAGCCTATGCTTCTAGGCAATTAAAAGTAAACGAGCATAACTACCCTACCCATGATCTTGAGTTAGCGACTGTTGTGTTTGCTTCTAAAGATTTAGAGGCATTACCTCTATAGGGTAATTTAGATGTACTTACCGATCCAAAAAGTACAATATGTGTTCACACAAAAAGACATCAACCTAAGGCAAATGAGGTGCCTTGGAATCCTCAAGGATTATGACAAAGTGTGCATTATCATCCTGGTAAGGCGAATGTTGTTGTCGATGCGCTTAGTAGGTTGTCTATAGGGAGGGTGGCTCATGTTGATAAAGAGAAGAGAGAGTTGGCAAGGGATGTTCACCAGTTGGATAGATTGGGAGTGAAGTTGAGTGGTTCCAATGATGGTAGCGTATGTGCGCAAATTGGGTCCGAATAGTCTTTGGTAGTAGATGTTTAGTCAAAACAAGACCTTGATCCAATATTTGTGGAGTTAAAGAAATTGGTGAAAGAGAAGTAATTATAAGTCTTTTCATAAGGGGGAGATGGAGTACCTCATCACCAAGGTCGGTTATGTGTTCCGAACGTGGATGGCCTAAGGGGATTGATTTAGACGGAGGCACATAATATTTCATATTCTATTCATCCCGATTTGACCAAAATGTATAGAGACTTAAAAGAGGTGTATTGATGGGGTGGTATGAAGAGGAACATAGTAGATTTCATGGCCAAGTGCCCAAATTGTCAACAATTCAAGGTCGAACACCAAAGGCTGGGTGGCCTAGCACAAGATATTGAAATCCCTACTTGGAAGTGGGAAGATGTGAACATGGACTTTGTAGTAGGATTGCCTCATACTCAGAAATATCATGTATTGATTTGGGTGGTTTTTGATAAGATGATAAGGTCGGCTCACTTTTTACCGGTCAATACTTCTCATAGGGGCGAGGATTATGGTAAGTTATGCATTTGGGAATCGATAAGGTTGCGTGGTGTGCCATTGTCAATTATTTCAAATCATGGAACCCAATTCACTTCTCATTTTTGGAAATTATTTCAAAGGGGAATTGATACTAAAGTGATGCTAAGTACCTCATTCCATCCTCAAACCGATGGGCAAGCCGAGTGGACAATTCAAACACTAGAGGACATCTACCACTTATTGGGATGTCCATCTACCGCTTATTGAGTTCGCTTACAACAATAGCTACCACTCAAGTATTGGGATGGTGCTGTTTGAGTAGAATTTGACCTTGGAATTAAGAAAGGATACTTGCTCTTGAAGAAATCATAGCCAAACATGATAAAAAAGGTGAACTTTTGAAGAAATCATTGAGAGAGAAGTCTTAAAGTTGATTGGGAATTAATGTGGAAAAAGAATATGTTTAAGATTATTTAGGACAATTTCGTAATGAATCTAGTCCCAAAAATGTCCACATACATTAATGAAAAAATAGGGAAATGATTAGATTACCCCTTATTAAATTGGAGCGAGGACTCACCATGGAGGACCTATCACAGTCCATGATGCTCATCACGGCCCGTGGTGGTGTCCGTGATGTTAGCCTTGGACTTGTAATCTAAGAGTTATGAAGGAAAGTTTCTGAACTTCTTCCATGGAACCGTTCATGGTCCGTAGAGTGCAACATGGTCCATGGACCATGCTCATGGTGCAGGCTCTATAGGGTAGCCTATAGGAGTGACCACCTCGGCAATCACCACAGTCCGTGAAGAGATACATAGACCACTGTGGTTAATCATGGACATAGCTTTGGAATCTTTTTCTGAGGTCTCAAGGGAGGGGTTACCATGGAGGGCTTCACGGCTTGTAGTGCTCACCACGGTCTGTGGTCCCTTTTCGTGGATCTCACCCTACAGTACTGAGCTTTAGGGTTACCACCATGGTGGTTCACTATAGAGTGTGGTGCGTGCCACAACTCGTGATGGCCTTCCGTGGTCATCATCTGGTGCAAAGAAATGTAGGTTTCAGAATTTTCATGTTTTGATCCTCGTTTTTTGACTTTCCATATTTTGGGGTCTTACAGCACCTTTGATTCCACTTCACAATCCAACACCACCAAATCTACGGGTAAAATGAATTTATCTACTTTGACTAGCATGTTAAATAGGATACCAACCGGTCTCTTGATAGAATGATCTGTCTTTAATAGCCTCATTGGAGTGGGTTTGGGGTTCCCAAGAACCAACTTATTGAAGATTATTAGGGGCATCAAATTGATGCTTGCCCTTAAATCACATAAGGCCTTATAAATATTTACATCCTGATGGTGCACGAAATAGTGAAAGCTCCCAGATTTTCTTTCTTTATGGCTAATATACTAGACATTACGCATTATATGATTACAAAACTTCAATGAATCCCACATTTACCACTCTATTCTTTTTCAGCAGCTCTTTCATGAACTTTGAATACCAAGCATCAATTAAAGGGATATTCATGGATAACTTGATCAGCTGATGTACAAATTTTTGGAAGTACTCGTCTTTATTCTTCTTGATCACTCTGTGAAGGTATGGATGGGGACACTTAGGCTTTTCACCCTTAGCAGATTTATCCCTTGTTTTTTCTTCACTATCAATTAATATTGTAGGAGGGTCAACCCCTTATTTTTCATCCACAAATAACTTGTCTTCATTTGGTGAATTCTCATCATCTTTCACTTGGATGGGCGCATTTGGATTCACCATGTCATTTCTAGTTTCATCAACTACCTTCCTAGGTTCAAACTTGTCTTATTAAACTACCTTAAATCTTGTCACTATTTCCATACAATAGCGATCATTCTTTGGATTTGGGAGAATGTTACTTAGGAGTGTGCTTGTGGCTCTTGGAATCATGTGAGCCGATAAATGTATCATTTGAGTTTCTAAATACTTGATTGAAGTGGAGTGAGATCTAATGGTTTGAGTAAAATTTGATACATCACTCTTGATATACTTGACTCCATTGTTTGTAGATTCGACCCTCTTAAGAACACGATTAAGCATCTCTTTAATTTTAGAGCTAGCTGGGTCACTCACACTAGATTGTCCATAGGGAGCTTTAGATTTTTGGGTGGTACATATGGATTTGATCTTCGATGGTTGTACGTATCATTACCTCTAACTTGATTTTGCTAGCTCCATTGTTTAGCATGGTCTCTTAATTGACCTTCATAATCTCCCTAACCTTGATTTTTATCCCTAGAATGCCAAGGACCTTGATAGCTTGCTTGGTACCACGGACAAGAACCCAATCCTTGGTTTTCCAAGTGCCTCACATCTTTATCAAAGGTAGTATAAGTTGCATATTCATCACTCAGAGTTGAAGTGTGTGCTTTAATGGCATTCACATTCTTTGTTTTGTACTCATCACATGCTTTTCTAAGAGGTCAATGCTTGTCAATATCTTTGCCATTTGTTCATCACACTCCTCCTCTTTCCTCCATACTTTATTGGTTACCGTTGATATAGATGTTGATCTCCCACTTGATTTCACTCTATCTCGGGTATGCCATGCCATGTTAATATTGACTATTTGATTTAAGAAAGTAGACACTTGAAGATAAGTGTGATTCATGAATAAACTTCCCTGCCAAGTTATTTACTACTACTTGGTTGACTTCATCCAATGAGCGATGGAAAATTTAAAATAGCACTTGGTTGAATAAACCATGATTTAAGCACTTGGTCTCTTTCTTCTTGAACCTTAGCCATACTTCATGTATAGTTTCACCTACCATTTGGTCAAAATTATTACTCCTCCCTGAATTTCAGCATTCGTGAGGGTGGGAAAAATCTTTTGAGGAGAACTCTCTTCAACTCATCCAATGTAGTGATTGACCCATGGGATAACTTTGCAAGCCATGTGGTGTCTTCACTAGTGAGTGAAAATGGGAATAATCACATATCTTGAAAGAGAGACACATTTCTACAAAATTACACAAGTTCTTGTTTGCATCCTCTACCGCTTGGCCATCAAATAAGTCTTTCATTTGTAGAAGATGGAGCATACGACTGGTGATTTGAACCACCACATTTCCCATCTTTGGGTAAGAGCATTGATCTGGCTACACCCATATCTGTGGGTGCTTCATTTGCAGTAAGTTCATTTGCAAAGATCACATCTCCTATTCTCTCTTTATCCACAACTTGCTCCATGTTGCCCTATTTTTGGAAAACAACAACAAAAACACCATGCAACAAGAACACAAATTGCACACAAGCTTGAATATAAGAATTAATCAAAGATGATCATTAACCAGTCCCAACAATGACACAATCTTTGATGAATGTTGAACTATGTCTCATTTTTCAGAGCATAGGCGATTGTTTGCAAAATATTACACAACTTATTAGGTTGGGGTCAAACCTCGGGACTCTTCTTCAATTGATTCGTCAATTCAAAACAAGTTAGTAATTATAGTTCTCAATAAATAATAATATATAAAATTGGGAGTCTTAGCTAGTAACTATGATTTATCTGTATCAAGTATTGAAAACAGGGATTTAACAATAATTTTATAAACTAGGATTGGAAATGACTAGGGTTGTGTGCATGAAGATTGTGGTTTCAACTCGAATAGGCTATGATTAACCTCAACAAAAGATATTGGTACATATAGATTCTTTGGTCTAGGTTATGCTTTGATATTCTCAACTATCAAGCTATGTCCCTTGATTTCTTCTGAACACCAAGACCCTGTCAAACAAAATACCAAACATTGCTTGAGTAAATGGAATATCCCTAGATCAAATTGTTAAGTAAAAAATTACTCGGATTATCCCATCCTTGGCCAAAATTCATAGAGTAATTTCAACAAATCCTCACAATTGAATCTTACCCAACTCAATTATTTTTTCCCAAGCCAAGATGAGTTAGAGATATCAATCAATGCTTCCAACCACTAATTTTTATATTTAAACTTCGTGAGAACAATAGATCCATGTCACACAATCAATTTTTGGAAAGATTAATCAAAATCCATTCGGAGTTTTACACCCTTATCAAGCACACACACTCCCAGCTATGGATTTAGCTACTCATAAAATAGGGCATAAAGAACTCACCCATAAAGGAATCTTCATTCCTGTTATACCTCATATGTTTACAAGTCAAATTATTTACAAGCAAGTTGACTTAAATTAAAGGCAGTGATATATTTCGTATTTTTGGTACATTGGACTATCCATGAGCTAATGCACATAAATTCAAGGATTTTTAATTTTGAATTTTAAATGGCTCGACTTGTTTGTAAATTTCAATTAGTGTAAAAAAAATATTAGTTGAGAATAGGGATTAATTAACCATGATTGGATTATTAAGTGGGAATTTGGGATTAATTAAGATGAATTAATCTAATAATGGGATAAAAAGTGCCCCCCACTTCCACATGGACAATTATGATTGGCCCATGTGTTAGTAGGGGACAAGTAGGCTTATTGGGAAGCCACTTGGTCTCCTTGTTGATTAAAAATCTATAACACTTGGTCTTTTTGTTGAAAAACAAATCTGCAGCATTGTTCTCTCCAACTCTAGAAAGCTCTCCAAGAAGAAAGAGACTCTCATCTTCATCAAATGGAGATAGAGAGAAGTAATGAGAGAGAGAGCCATGGCCAACCATGGAAGCTCCATCAAGAATGGTCAGTTCCTCTATTTTCTTATACCATTAAATCCCTAAAGTGTTCCACATATCCACCATTAAGTTTCAATTGAAGAAGAAACCACAAAAATGTCGTGGAAGATCTTGAAAGCTCACGGCCATGGCCATGGCAGAAACTACAAGTTTGGAAATTAAAGGTTAGTTATCTTCAAGTATTCTAACAAATTGGAAGGTCTACAGTAATGTGAAGCATCCATTGGAGCAACCAAAAATATTCATCCTTTCAATCCTCAAATTTCAGCAAACTAAGGAGCTAAGTATCATGGTAAGAGTTGATTAGTTTCTATAAGTTTTAGGGTGAGTTTGGATATTTTTTGAGTATATAAAAATGAATTATATATATGAAATCATGTGTGTTGATGCTGAAATATTGGTAAAACATTGGGGGCTGTTTGGCGTAGATGATGGTGAACTAATTTTTCTTAGTATTTTGATTGTTATTGTTATGGATTTTATGATGAGAATGAAGGTATATAGTGGTTAAAGTTGAAGCTAAATTTATTGTGGGCTATTGTAAGGATTTTAGTGATAATAATGTAGTTTACTTGCATATGAATAGGTGATATAATGGTCTTGTGGCTTCTAGTATGTCTCACGAAAATTTGATAAAAAGTTAGTATGAAATAGGGTGTAAAAATCGTATGTGGGTTCTTTAGTGTGACCACAAGTATTCGCAAGGTTTCGAGCATCCTTATGTTGTTAATTAGGGGCTATTTTGATATGTTGTTGTTGTTTTTGTTGAGCTTGGAAGATTAATGATAATTAAGATTATACTTTATGTTGTATGTTGGTTGGGTTATTATAGAAATGTTCCGATGAAAACGTTAAGACTATGGTTCATTAAAGATAACTTGAAGAGGTAGTAGTTGTATATGGATTTGAATTATTGTCGAATGTTATGAAAGTGGGCTGCCTTAATCTAGAAATAATGTTATAATGAAGAGATTAATTTGTATTAAATGGAATTGGAAGTAAGAAAACTCCATGATTAGTGTTGGTGTTGAAATGGACAAAATTGGAGTTGCTTGAATTAGATTGGGTTGATTGTTGTTGTTGATATTATTGTTATGGATTATGTGTTAAAGGTGAAAAAACTGTATATGTTAATGTTAAATCTCTTTTGGGACTTATTGGGGTTGTTCTAATCTAAAACTGGTGTATTAATGTCGATTAATATTGTGGTTGTTATTGTGGATGATTACATAATAAAAATGAAAGCATTCAACATGTCAAGTTGGAGTGGTAATTGATTTAAGGGCTGCTTGTAGTGTGTGGCTGCTTGTGTTGATTTGAAGGATTAAGTGTAGTTATGATTATGCATTGTATGGTTAATTTTTGGGATGTTATAAATCATTTTGATAAGGTGTGGTGGATACAACCTATTAGGAATAATCTGATAGCATCGTAGTCGTTATGTTGATAATTAACGAAAGTTGAATGTTATTTAGACTGTTCGGAGTATTTTGAATCTCGTTTTAGCTAGTTTTGACTTGGTATTTTAATGTATGATTATTGATGTTGATTGGTGTTTGTATGCTGATTTGGAGAAGAAGAGAGTGAGCATTATAGGGGAGGTGTTGTCCAATTGTTTTTCTAGAAATAACCTACTAACGATAAAGTACGTTTTATGCCTTTCCATAGCTTAACCGTAGTGCTTAACATCTTTATATAGGTTGAGACACTATGGGGCAGCATATATATATATATATATTGTGTTCGAATAAACGCTAAAGGTATGTAAATCCTATCCCTTCTTTCTTTTGGGCATGTCTTAGATATAAGTGACGAATGCTATGTATATGAAATTTGATGTAGTTCTATTCATGAGATTCGAGCGTGATTCATAATTTTTATTCATTTCTTGATGTTAGAACTCTTACAATAATTGAGCTATTGCTGCTCAAGTCTTCTATACATTGGGAAGTAGTCAGTATGTAAAGCTAACCTTTCTTTCTTTTGTCATGATCCATATGAAACAAACGAACGATGAATGTATAAATTTTAAATAAGCTCTTATTCTTAGATGCACTAGGATGGCTAATGTTCTTGATTTCCAAAAATTATATCATTATGTCTTGATACATGTGTATGATTCTAGCCTTCTTATTTTGGTATACTTCATATTTGGTATAATTCATAATGACGATTAAAGAGTACTTGAAATGACTACTGTCTTGATTTTTATTTTGATTAGTCAATTAAGTCTCAGATGATGATCAAATTACACATGGTTGCTAATGATATCCTATTCATGCATATTTTTATTGTATTATCCACTGATTTCTACAATAGGCCGAGTATGTTATCATGTATAGATTCAACTATATTATTCACTGAGTCCCTTACTAGAGGGCCGGGTAAGGTATATGATGATATGATTATGGCACCGAGTCCCACGACGGGCTAGGTACGGTATATGTGTACAAAACGTTATCCACTGAGTCCCTTACTAGAGGGCCTAGTATGGTATATGTATATGATAATATGATAATATGATGATACGACTTTATTCACCGAGTCCCATAATGGATCGGGTGTGACATATGACAAAGATATGTATGACTTTGTTGATAAAATACAGGTACAATGATTTCTTGATTTACATGCTTGTCTCTTGAATTTCTACTTCAGATGTGATCTCCTTAATGGTATTTTATGCTTTACACACTCAGTACATATGTCATACTGACCCCCTCTCTCTGGGGTGCGTTTCATGTCCGTAGGTATAGATACTTATTCGGGGATCCGCCAGCGTAGGATTTCCACTCAGCTATTTTATAGTTCCCCATTATCCTAGAGCCTATATTTTTGGTACCGAATTTTTGATGTATATATTTATTTATCCAGGGGTACGACGGGGCCCTGTCTCATCATATGTTATTGTTGAAATTCTTAGAGGTTTGTAGATATATATGTGGGTTGTATATAGATGTTGTCCAGCTATGTTAACGACTTATGGTTCAGGGATGTTCCCTTTGTAGTGGCAGCTTTGTTGGCCTGCGTATGTATAGTTGGGACATTCCTACATATTATGATAATCTTGTTGGCTTACGTACTATGTTATCTTTCGATGTTGTAACTCCTCAGGAGACAGTTTGCGTTAATATAAATATGGGACAGTTTTGAAATGACATTATATTTCCTTATGTCCCACATCATGTTTTGTTGCGAAATGATTATGGATAACAGGTATGTACACGAGTGTCCAGTTCGGGCACTAGTCACGACCCACAGGGTTGGTTTGTGACAATTCCAAGCTAAAATGATGAAGAAAATCTAAATCCAAGCCTTGGAGTATACAATTTTGAAGTTTACTTGTCACTTAGCTAAGAGTTTTTGAATATGAAGATGAAGGTTCTATTTCTCACTCTAGAAACTTCTTTCTTCTCTCTACAATAAGATATATTTTGATAAATGGGAATAATGGTACATAATTGTATAAATCCCTATTTTAGTCCTCGGAGCTTTCCGAAGGAAGCACTAATAAATACATTTTTGGTCCATCAGCTTCCGCATCAAGAATTGCGCTGGACAAGCAAACCATTGATCAACTATTGTGAGACGCCAAACGCTTCCTCACTTTAACCCTTAGTGCTTCCACACAGGGACCAGTAAACCATTGATCCATTATTACCTGCGCTGATTGTAGCACAGGTACAATTGTAGCTTGCTCTTGTCTATCTGGTGTTTAGCGGTGAGATGCCTGTCAACTTTTTTTAGGGGCTAGTTCCTTCTCCAGTGTGCTTCAGTGGTTTTTAGCTTCAAAATATTTGATCTTGCTTTTCTTAAGGAATGCCCGCACATAAGAGAACTAGGGCCTAAAATCCCTTAAATTAACATTAAAACATGGCAACAGTACAAGAATTTGAGTCCAATAAATTTGTAAAATACAACTCATCACATAAACAATGTAAACTATAGCATGGAGTCCAGTGTCTTCACACATAAAAAAAGGTGTTCCTTTTTGCCAATTAAGGACCATGAACATGAGTGATTTGCACATCCATTACCTTAAGTTTATTCCAATTGGCAAAAACTACATGGTACATAATTATGGGACTAAGAGATTGCTACTAAAGAATATTGCCTCTACTAACGGGTGAGCCTTCATCCCAAAGTCCTCTCAGTTCTAAGTAAACTCTTTCCGAAATATCATACATAAACATATCATAATCTTTTAAGATGGTAAGAATATAATAATACCAAGTTCATCATAAATACATAAATCATAAGAATAGCTCCTTTAAACATATCATAATTTCATAACATTCATAAAAGACACTTAGCATCTACTAAGGTTTTCATAGAAAAATCATGGAAATCCTTCATGATGAGAATACTTCAATTTGATGCAACCTTGTTTTCTTAAAATTAAATTTGATACTTCATTTAAAATAATCCTAAAATCATGTTTCATCAATCATGATGCAAGCATAAATTCTCACAATGTAGTCCATAATCATAAAATAAACATAATGCATGGGTTCATGTAAAAATACTTGAAAATATATCATTGAGATCAAATCATGCATAATAAGATCAAAAGAAGTGAATAAAACAATAATTGATTGAACCCGGTGCATAATCATCAAAAACCCTAGATTTTTGGTAGAAATAATAAAAAGAATTTAAATATTCTATGGGAATCCATAGATTGAAAGGGATACATGGATTAAATTCCCACAAACCTAGACTCAAAGCCCTAGGATAGCTATTCAATGGAGAGTTGAAACTTGAAGAACCCTAGCTCACCTTGAGGGATCCGTGGAGAAGAAGACTTGAGTTCTTTTGGGGTTTTGAGTGAATGAGAGGGAATGGGGGAATTTTGAAGGGTAAAAGTAGTTATAGGTCTTAGGAATAGTCTAGAAATAATATATTTTAGCCATTAAAAGGGTAGGAAGAGACCTAATAGCCCTGGAAATAACTACCGAATATGACCCTTCGAATCGACCTATGTACCGTAGGTCCTTCTGCTGATCATCCTGTTCATCCATAGAACAATGATCATAGACGCAAATTTCCATACCAAACCTTACGAACCACCTTATGGTCCATAGACCACTCTATGGGTCATAGGATGCCTCATCCTTCTAACCCTCACTTTCCAAAACTCTAAACTTCATCCTACAACCACTCCTATGGGCTATACATCCCATTTACAGACCGTCCTATTGGTCCCTAAGAACTCCTCTGAGACTTGTTATTTTTCCAACTTCAGGATCCCTTCTATGATGTCCTTCTAGGGACTACAAGATGTTGTACAGTTCGTAGGTTGGCTCTTATAACAACTCTTGAAACTCAACATTTTTTCTAAGTGTTGGACTAACCTACGACATGCTTCCCATAGACCGTAGGACCTTATACGGTCCATAGGTAGCCTCGTGGATCCTTGAACCAACAAATTATTTTTGAACTATTCTCTTCAATCACACTTTCCAACTTCCGAGGTGTTATAATATCTCTCCCTTGGGAACAATGGAGTAGGAAAAGAGATCTAACAACCCAACATGTATTCAAAACATATTAAAATATATAAAACTAAGGAGTAATCAACCCCAAGCTATGATATGAACTTAAACCGGATTTCAAGAAATGCATGAATTCAAAAGAGTAAAAATGAGGAACTAATACATCAAGCTGAAACTAAAGTAGAGGGAAAGAGATAAAGATAATAGGACATCATATCATCTTCAGCCCCCCAAGTAGCACCCTTACAAACTCATTCCTCCAAAGGACTTTCTTGGAAGCAACTTCTTTATTTCTCAACTTCCGTACTTGACAATCTAGAATCTCAATTGGAACTTCTTCATAAGATAGACTTTCTTTAACACAAACACTCTTCAATGGAATAATTGAAGTAGGATCACCAATACACTTCTTCAACAAGAAAACATGAAACACCGGATGCACCAATGCTAATTTCAATGGAAAATCGAACTCATAAACTACCTTACCAAAACACCCTAAAATCTTAAATAGACCTACATAATGGGGACTATGCTTTCCTTTCTTACCAAAATGTATCACACCCTTCATAGTTGAGATTTTCATAAACTCAATTCAAATTAAATCTCTCATCTTCTCACATCCACATAGGATTTCTATTGACTTTAGGTCACCCTCTATCAATCCCTAATAAGTCTAATCTTTTCCATAAACTCATGAAATGACTTAGGGCCTATCAAAGCGACCGCACTAGCATCAAACCAATCGATAGGAGACTTACACCTCCTACCATAAACTGCCTCAAACAGAGCTCGATAAAGACTCGAGTGATAGCTATTATTAAGCAAACACAATCAAAGGTAAATGATCATCCTAATAACCTTGAATTCAATCACACGAGCTCTGAACATATCTTCCAAATTCTGAATAGTGTACTCGACTTGACCATTAGTTTTTGTGTGAAAAACAATACTAAGCCTAACTTTAGTACCATGAGCCTTCTAAAATGATCTACCAAATTAAGAAGTAAACTGATTACCTCTTTCAGAATGGTAGACAATGGAACACACTACAACTTAACCAACTCTTGAATGTAAAGTGTAGTATAATCCTTATCTTAGTTAGAAGTCTTAAAGGCAAAAAATGCACCAACTTAGTCATTTGATCTACAACAACCCAAATCGAATCATGTTGTCGATGTGTACGAGGTGAACCCATAATGAAGTCCATATTCAAATGTTCCCACTTCCAAGTAGGAATGCTAATATATTCAGCCAAACCTACTAATTTTTGATCCCCAACTTTTACTTGTTGGCAATTCGGACACTTATCCATAATTTTGCAATATCTTTCTTCATTCTCTTTAACCAATAGACTTCATGTAAGTCACAATACATCTGAGTAGATACTGGGTGAATAGAATATTAGAAATTATGACTTTTTGATAATATTTGTTGCCTCAAACCATCAATACCGAACACATAAGTGACCTTGGTAACAAAGCTCTCCACCTCCCTCTTGAGAGAAAGCCTCAATAGGCTTTTCTTAAACTGCTTTCTTAAATTTAACCAAAGTCAGGTCACTATCTTTTTTCTCCTTCACATTTGATATAAAAGATGATTCTGAGTCATTTTGCACAATAAAACCACCATCCTTAGAATCAACCAAACAAACTCCTAAACGAGATAATCTCTACACATCTCGAACCACCTCTTTTTTCTCATCCTCAGTATGAGCAACGTTATTCATAGATAATCTACTAAGAGCATCGACAACCATATTTGCCTTTTTTGGATGGTAGATAACACTCATGTCATAATCTTTCAAAATTTTAAGCCATCTTCTTTGGTGAAGATTCAAATCTTTTTGCTTAAAAACATATTGCAAACTCATATGATCGGTGAACACATCCATATGATTACCATAGAGATGGTGTCTCCATATTTTCAAAGCAAACACCACTACAGCTAACTCTAAATCATGAGTCGGGTAATTCTTTTCATGAACTTTAAGTTTCCTAAAAGTATAGGAAATTACCTTACCATTTTGCATCTAAACACAACAAAGACCAATCCTTCAAGCATTATAATACAACAAAACCATCAAGTCCTTCTAGTAAAGTTAAAACTGAGGTGGAAGTAAGTCGATTCTTTAACTCTTAGAAACTATTTTCACAAGCTTCCGACCATTGAAATTTCACCTTCTTTAGAGTCAAAGGCAAAGAAGTAGATGAAAATCCTTTCACAAACTATCTATAGTAACCAGCTAAACCCAAAAAGCTCTAATATCTAAGGGATAAAGAGGTCTAAGACAATTCTTAACCACTTCAGTCTTCTTAAGATTAACTCTAATACACTTACCAAAGATAATATCGCCAAGAAGCGCAACTGACCTCAATAAAATATCACACTTGCTAAACTTAGCAAACAACTGGCGATCCTTGAGAACTTGTAGGAAAAACCTCAAATGATTGACATGCTAATATTGGCTTTGAGAATAGGTCAAAATATCATCGATACACAATAATGAACATATCAAAATATTGCTTGAATGCCCTGTTCATCAAATCCATAAAAGCTGTAGGAGCATTCGTTGGTCTAAATGAAATTACCAAAAATTCATAGTGACCATATTGATTCCTAAAAGCCATCTTTAGAATGTCACAGTCTCTCACTCTAAGTTGATGATAACCTGATCGAAGATCAATTTTTTAAAAGAACTAGAACTCTAACGCTGATCGAATAAGTCATCATTCTTTGGAATGGGATTTTATTCCTAATAGTGACCTTATTCAGCTATCATTAATTGATCCACATATGGAGAAAATCATCTTTCTTATGAACAAAGAGAACTGTAGTACCCCATGAAGAGATACTCGGTCTAATGAAACCCTTATATCAAAGGTTCTTTAAATGATCTTACAGATCTTTAAGTTCTACTGGAGCCATTCTACAAGGAGGAATAGAAATAGCTTGGGTATCTAGAAGAATGTCTATTTCTTTGCAAAACTTTGATCAATTTCATATGTGGCAATTCTGCAATGATCTCTTCGTTAGTTGGGGGAAGAATCCGCTCGAATAGAATTTTTTGAAGAATATATCATGCCAAAATTAATATTCATATGGGGAGAAATAACACAAAGTTCCTCAATAAACACTTTTGAAAACTCATTCACAACAGAAAGTGAATCAAGAGTAGGGGTTTCGAAATTCGTATTCCTAACCTATACTAGATGATAGATACAACCCTTGGAAAACATCTTTCTAGCTTTAATTAACGAGATAAACTAACCCTTAAATGCTGAATTACTATCCTTTCACTATATGACTGGCTCATTCGAAAACTAAAACTTAACCATTCGAGTTCTACATTCAATAAAGGCATAACAAGTATAAACCCAATCTATACCAAGAATAATATCAAATTCAGTCATATCTAACACTACTAGGTCACCTAATGTGATTTTAAAAAAAATTGAGACTGAGCAATTTCTAAAAATCTGTTAAGCTAAAACTGAATCACTGAGAGGAGTACAGACCTAGAAAGGTTCTAATAAGATTTAGGCACTGACATGAAAATTTATAGCGACATAGGGACTCACTAAAGAAAGATTCATTCTAGGATCAAATAATGCATAAACATTAAATTAAAATACTCGTAACATACCAGTGACTAGATCAGTAGAATCCTTCTAAATCTGTCAAGTCTATAGAGCATAACTCTTGTTTTGACGCTGACCACCACCAGCACTAGATGAAGTACCCTGTTGAGTTGGATAACCTAAAGAAGTTGACTGAGTCTGTTGATGACCATACTTACCCTTGCTACCAAGCGAAGGTCAATCTATCACCTTATAACTTATCTTACCACAACCATAACCTACATTGGATCCAATAAGCAATCTTCTCAACGGTTCTTCTCATACCTCATACATGTTGGGACAATTTGGCCACTATGAGCATCTCCTTAAGGATTAAGATTCGATACCCTATCTTTGTTGAACTTCTTAACTGGAGCACTCTATGAAGTCAGGTAGTAAAGTTTCTATCAAAAATGAGAATGACAACTATTATCGGATCTCTAATAAAAAAATCACCACTATCTATCTTTGCCTCTTAGTCTGTTTATCCCTCTCCATAAGCTTCTCCTCCTCAATTTGCTGAAAATGAGTTATCAACCTCGGGATATTCATCTCCTTAATAAAAATTGAAGTTCTAAACTTTTTGACCACTATTTTTGAGAAACCAAAAATAAATTTGCTTATATGAGCTCTAGAGTTTGCAACCATAGACGGAGTATATTAAGACAACTGAGTAAAATTCAAAGCATATTCGTTCACACTCATAATTCCATGTTTCAAATTAATAATCTCTACCTTTTAGCCTCTTTCATCTCCGGGGGGGGAATAGTCTAGAAAAGCACCCTTCAACGTATCCAATCCAAAGGACCCGTGTCAATAGCTCTCTCTTCCTTCCATTAAGTAAAACAGACTTGAGAAATCCCTTTTAATTGATAAGAGGCCAAGTCCTCCTTTTCCATCGGAGTTACATCCATGCTGTCCACAATTATTTGGATTCCCTTAAAAAACTCTTACGGATCCTCGTCCAACTTAGAACAATAGAGTTCTGGAGGATTCATCTAGGTGAAGTCTAGAACCTTAGTCACCGTCGTACCCATATCTGGTTTCATGAGAGCTATAACCTCTCTATTAGCTTGAGCTTTCATAGCTTAGGCAAGTACTTATAAAAAATCTCAAAATTCGGCATAAGTGACTTCCTAAGCAAAAGGATCAATAGGTGCTTAAGGTGCTTGTCGCTTCTCAATTTCATTCACGTTCCTTCTTAATGAAGCTCCTTTTGGAGGTATGATTTTGAAATACATAGAACATGATCTAGAAGGAAACCTTATTGAGTTTAACTCTATCACATGATGAAGAGTATAAAATAAGTAAAGTTTCTTAAACATATTGTAGTCTCCTATTCATAGATGTAGTGTACTTCATACCGATAAATAATAGTCTTCTTAACACAGATTGTAAGACAATCGAGGACACTCAAACTTGGCTCTATAACAAAATTTTCACCACCCAAGCTACCCCCTAGATGTGATAAGGCAAATGGAATCCTGAAAGACACTAAACAAGCTGCTTGACATAAGCATGACACTAAGATAACCGACATAATCAAATAGTTCATAAGGCAGAAGATAATTCTCAAATGATAATCTTGTATGATACTAAAAAATTAAAGAATAAAAACTCCCTAAAGTGGAATCATACTCTGTATGACAACAAACATCTATAAAGAAGTCATAATGTAGACAAGCCTTGAACTGTGAGGACTAATTAAAATCTAAGCAACGTTGATCAATCCACTAGCCACGGCCGAGTGGAGGAACTTCACAACCTATATTATAAAAACATATAGGTACAAGAGATGTATGTGAAAGTATATGAAATAGACTTAATACGAAGAATATGTAATATGTAATATGAATATGATAATGCAATGACCAAGCTAAATCATGACATAATCCTTTAAAACATTGTTAGAAACATGAAACATGGTCAATGCAAAAACTCTTAAAGAAATATAATCAAAACATAAGTGAGAATCATAGGTCTTTGTGAGAGATACCGTTAACTAACATAAATCACGTGAGCTATAACATGGAGTTCAATGTCTTCCTAACACCAAAAAGCAATTGTTTTACTTGCCAGGTAAGGACCATGAACATAAGCTATTTGTGGATCCACTAGTTTAACTTGATTTGTCCAATTGGGACATCCTACGGGGGCATGTGGTTATGGGACTAGGGAATTACTATTAAAGAACTCTTCGTCTACTAATAGGTGAGCTTTCACCTTAAAGTCCTCTCGATGACAAGTAAACTTTTAATGAAATATCATACATAAACATATAATAATCTTTGAATATGTTAAAAATATAATAATACAAGTTAATGATAAAATACATAAATCTTAATAATAGCTCCTCTAAATATATCATAATTTCATAACATATTCATAAAAGACATGTATCTAAAACATCTAGATCATGATAAGCTTTTCATAGAAAAATCATGGAAATTCTTCAATATGAGAATACTTCTATTTGAAGAAACCTTGTTTTTATAAAATCATAGTTGGTACTTTATCTAAAAGAATCCTTAAATAATAGTTTCTTCAATCATGATGGATGCATAAATTCTCACAATGTAGTTCATCATCATAAATTAGACATAATGCATGGATTCATATAAAAATCCTTGAAAATATGTAATTGAGATCAAATTATTCATAATAAGATGAATAGAAGTGAATAAAACCATAATTTATTGAACCTAATGCATTATCATCAAAAACCATAGATTTTTGAAAGAAATCATAAAGAGAATTTGAAGATTCTTTGGAACTCTCTAGATGGACAGGGATCCATGGATAAATTTCCCATATATCTTGACTCAAATCCCTAAGATAGCTCTTCAATGGAGACTTGAAGCTTGAAGAACCCTAGCTCATCTTGAGAGGACCTTCGAGAAGAAGACTTGAGTTTTTCTAGAGTTTTGAGTGAATGAGAGGGAATGGAGGAATTTTGAAAGGTAAAACTAGTTATAGATCTTAGTAATAGTCTAGAAACAACATAGTTTAGGAATAGAAAGAGTAGAAAAAGACCAAAATAGCCCTGGGAATAACTGCTGGAAGAGACCCTATGGATCGACCTACAGACCCTAGATCCTTTTATGGATTGTCCTAGTAATCCATAGACCACTGATCAAAGACCCAACATTCTAGAAAAAATCCTTCAAACCACCCTATAATTGGTAGGCATCCCTACGGGTCATAGGACCTCTCATCCAACCATCTCTCACTTCTCAACTCTTTGAACCTCACATTATGACCACTCTTATGGGCCATAGGTCCCATCTATGAACCATCCTAGTTTTCTGTAGGAACTCTCCCGTGACTTGTTATTTTTACAAACTTTAGGATCCTTTCTATGATGGTCTTCTATGGGCCATAAAAGCTTGTATGGTCCATAGGTAGACTCGTACAACAACTCTTGAAACTCAACATTTTCCCCAAGTACTAGACTCACCTATGACTGGCTTTATATGGGCCATAGGACCTTGTAAGGTCCATTGGTATCCTATTAGGGAACCTTGCACTAGTAAAATTTATCTGAACTTTTCTCTTCAATCACACTTTCCAATTTTCAAGGTATTACATGTACCTAAAATCTACTTGATGAGTATAGGATGGTATCCTTGAATAAGTCTATAGATAATCTAGTGAATGATCCTTAGGAGGAAGAAGTGCCACCCGATATAGGTTGATCTTTAGGTATTTGCATCGTGCTGCGAATTTAAATCAAGCGCTTCTTGTAAGGCAACCCGATTATTTTTAATTTATTTTTACTTAACTTTTTGTTGTTTTTGGTGTGTTTTAGTGGTGCAAAAAGAATGTACGAGCCATGTGTAATACCCCAAGATGTAGTGTTATAGCATCTTCGAGTTTAGGGGGTGCTCGTGGTCGTAGGGGTATTTATCGGGGTGCTTGAGGAGAGGCACAAGCATGTAGAGTAGGTGGTAGGGCTGGAGCCCAGTTCAGGGGTGAACGGGGGCATTTATATACAATTCCTACTAGGTCGGAGGCTGAGGCTTCAAATTCAGTGATTGCAGGTATGATCTCAATTTTTTGTCAACCGATATTTGCTTTATTTGATCCAGGATCAATTTATTCATACGCATTTGCTTCTTTTGCTCCACAATTGGAGATGCTTTCTAAGTCTTTATCAATGTTCTTGTGTGTATCGAATCTTGTTGGTGATTCTTTAGTAGTAGATCAGGTCTGTAAGGCTTGTGTGGTGATATTTGGTAGTGTAACACAGGAGCTAAACCTATTTTGATAGATATGCTTTATTTTGATATTATACTAGGCATGGACTAGTTATCCCTCTACCATACAGTCATGGATTGCCTATCCAAGATTGTTACCTTAGGCATGCCTAGTGTTCTCTAGGTTTTGTGGCATGTTTTGTTGGCCGCACATCGGCTGGGATCATTTCTTTTGTGCGGGCTCAAATGTTAGTGACCAACGGGTGCTTAGCTTATTTAGCTTATATTCAAGATGTTTTAGGGATAGACCTATAGTTGATTTTGTTTCTATTATATGAGAAATCACCATCCTTACCGACCTACCTAGTGTTCCTAGAGATATTGGTTTTGCTATTGATCTAGAGCTCAACACTCATCTTATTTCGACTCCACCCTGCCATAGAGATCAATATTTAGCTTCAGGTTTTCTTGGTTAATGGCTTTATTAGACCGAGTGTCTCTTCTTAGGAAGCTTCTATTCTATTTGTGAAGACAAAACATGGGTTTATGCATATGTGTATTGACTACAGGTAGTTGAACTTGGTGAAAGTGAAGAATAAGTACCCTATTCCTCGTATCGATGACTTATTTGATAAGCTTCAAGGTGTTATAGTATTTTCTAAGATTGACATGAGATCTTGTTACCATCAGCTTAGGATTAGGGCTGAGGATATGCTTAAGATAACTTTTAGGACTCATTATGGCCATTATGAGTTCCTAGTGATGTCTTTTGGATTGAACAATGCTCCAGCTACATTCATGGACTTGATGACATGAGTTTTTAGGACATATGTAGACTCTTTCATCATTGTTGTTATTTCTAACATTCTGGTACACTCATAGGGTAGGGAAGAGCATGAGCAGCATTTAAGGATTGTGCTCTAGACACTGAGATCTCAACAACTTTATGCCAAGTTCTCAAAGTGCAAGTTTGGCTTGAGTCTATAACATTCTTTGGATATATGGTGTCAAAGGACAACATTATGGTTGATCAGTGACGATTGAGGATATTCGTGATTCATATAGGCCCACCTTAGTGATAGAGATTCAGAGTTTTACTGGGTTGGCATGCTACTACATATGGTTCATCGAGGGATTTTCTTCTATAGTAGCGTTGTTGACTAGGCTTACTAGAATAGATATCCCGTTTGAGTTCTCAGTAAGATTTGTAATGCTCAAGGAGATTCTTACCACCACTCCTATTCTAACTGAACAAGTTGAGGGCAAGGGGTTTATGGTTTATTGTTATGATGGCCTAAGCTAGACCTTAGGTGTGATACGGTGATAAGAATTCTGAGGGACCCCAACCAAGTCTCTTAGCATATAATTCATGAGCATACAAAAGGTAAACAAGAAAATAAGCTAAAGCATAGATACGAAAGTATAGTCTCAAAATAGAGTATAAGTCTCGAAATTTGAAATGAAAGATAAGATAGACTTTAAACATTCAACATGCCTTTACTAAGTCGATGGGGGTATAAGACAAGCTCCTAGCTCACCCATGACAACATAATAGAAATGTAATAGTCAAATAGCGTAATGAAAATAAAGTTTCACATCCTCGGAACATGAGGAGTCACCACCAATAAAACTAGAATAGGCTCTAACCACAAACGAGAGGATGAGCAAGATTGTCAGAACCTACATTATGATACAACGTAGGCAAAAAGTATGCAATGCACTAAGTATGTAAAAATTATGCATGAATAATAAACATAGGACATAATCAATATGAATTATGGGATGCAAGATAAATATATTCAAACATTAGTAAAACCATGAAAATATTAAAACGTTAAACACATTGGTCAATGCATCACAATATCATTGTCATGAAAACTTTATAACTTCACTTAAACTGGTGCGGGATAGCACTTTTAACTGACATATAACCATGCGAGCTAATACATGGAATCCAATGATCCTCACATAAAGAAAGGGGAGGTTACTTGCCAAGGTAGACTCCATACAATATTATCACCATATTTCTCTTATGTAGTTCCACTAGCTAGGCCATATTACAAACCTACGGTAGCAACGTAGTTTATGAAACTAGAGGTTGCTACTGAGGCTTAGGTCGAGACACCACCTCAAATTCCTTTCGATGCTAAGTAAATATATCCCACGAATGACATGTCATATCATAATCATAAATCATACTTGGCATAAATCATAAGCCTTTCATAATCATACTTCATAGAAACTTATTCATAAGAATAACTCATTATCATGTGATTCATGTAATGTGAGTGTAGGCCTTCCATAATTATGATATTTTACATAGAAACATTCTTAGGGTCTTAAATTACCCTCATTGATAAAACATTAATGCATACTTACAATTGGCGATCATAACTTATACTTGATTTTAGGGTAGAAACATGAATACATGATCAATTTACTTGAAAAATTATAAAATTGGATTTAAAACATGCCTAATCATATACTTTATATCAACCCATACTTAATAAATGAAAATAATATCAATTGGATGCATAACTTAATCAATAGTCATAGAATATACCATGAATTAAGAAGACTCAATGCAATTATCATAAAATTAGGGCTTTTTGAATATAAATTATTAAGAAATTTGGGGGAAATATTGGGATTCCATGGGTGAAATGAGCCCATGGATGAAGTCCCACATAAATTAGCCTTTAGAAGCCCTAACTCGAGGAAATTAAAGCTTGATCTTGAACAAACCCTTAGAATTTATTTAAGGAAGATGGAGACTCTTGAGAGGAAACTTCAGATAGAAGATTTTGTGACTTGAGAGTTATGGTGAGAATGGAGGGTTAAGAGGGATTAGGGTAGTTAATAGGTTAGAATAAGTCCCTAAAGCCATCCACATTAATGAAAACATAGGGAATGACAAACTATCCCCAACTTAAAACCAGATTCAGTCACCTGGACAGACCTTCACCATGGCTTATGATAGAAAATACAGGTTTTGGTCACCATTATGGTGATGGACTTGGGCTAGAAACTCAAAGATGGGTTGGACTTGGATAGGTTGGACATCACAGAGGGCACTACGGTTTATGGTTTGAACTACGGGTCGTGGTCTCTTCTATGAGCCCCTCGATACATAGCCTTACCACGAAAGCTCACCACAGATGGTGGTGAGGATTATGGCTCGTGGTGTCCATCATGGTCATTACCTGATGCCACAAGCTGAGTTTTCCAGGGAAACCTCCTTTGAACCTTGTTTTCTGACTTTCCTACTATCGGGGTCTTATAATATCTCCCCCTTGGAAACTTTTATCCTCCAATAGAACTCAAGCTAGAAAGTCTAGAATAGGAAAGGAACACGACAGCCCAACATGAATGCAAAACATCTCGAAAATGCATAAAACATGAAATACTCAATCTCAAGTTAAAATATGACTTTAAGAATCTTTCATGAACGTGAAGATAAAAAACATGAGAATAATTAAAACACATGGTTTGGGATTAATGGATCATGGAGGAACTAAGCACCTCAACTAGGCACGGAAGGAAAGAGTTAAAGATATCGCGATATCATATCAGCTTCGACTTTCCATGTAGGAACCTCAACCTCTTGGTTCCTCCACAAAGCCTTGACTGAAGCTCTTTCTTTATTTCTCAACTTTCTAACTTTCTGGTCTAAGATCTCATCTAGAACTTCCTCATAGGAAAGACTCTCCTTCATACCAATGTTGTCCAGTAGCATGAGAGAGATAAGATCAGCAATAAACTTCCTCAAAAAAGACACATGAAACACCGGAGGCACTGATGCCAAATCAGAGAGAAAATCAAACTCATATGCCACCTTGCTAATCCATCTAAAAATATGATATGGGCCAACATAGCGGGGGCTAAGCTTCCCTTTCTTTACAAAATATATCACACCCTTCATGGGTGAAATTTTAAAGTAAATCCAATCATTAACCTCAAATTAAAGTTCTTTTCTCCTCACATCCGAATAAGAATTTTTTCGGCTTTGTGCGGTCTTAAATCTTTCTCAAATAAGTCTAAACTTCTCCATAGCCTCAAATACCAACTCCGTTCCTATCAAAGTAACTTCACCGACTTTGAACTAATCGATATGAGACCTACACCTCCTACTATGAAAGCCTCAACGGGAGTCATCTGAACACTAAAATGATAACTGTTATTATAGGCAAACTTTATCAATGGCAAATGATCATCCCAATTACCTCTAGAATCCATAACACAGGTTCTCAACATGTCTTGTAGAGTCTAAATAGCATGCTCGGCCTAACTATCCATCTGTGGTTGAAAAGATATACTAAGATTCACTTGGGTACCAAGACCCATTTGGAAAGATCTCCAAAATTTAGATGTAAGTTGAGCATCTCGATCCGGAATGATAGACAATGGAACACCATAAAGCTTAACCAACTCCCAGATAAATAATCTAGAATATTCGTCGGCTCAATATAAAGTATTAACATGAAAGAAATGAGCAGACTTAGTCATTAGATCAATAACCACCCAAATAGAATTATGTTCCCTATGAATATGAGAACAACTAGTAATGAAGTCCATATTCAAAGCTTCCCACTTTCAAGTAGAAATATCAATGTCTTGAGCTAAACCTCCTAGTTTTTGAGGCTCAACCTTCACTTATTGGCAATTAGGAAACTTAGCTAAAAACTTCATAATATCCCACTCTATGCCATTCGATCAATACATTTCCATCAAATCTCAATACAACTTTGTGGAACCCAGATGAATAAAATACTGCAAACTATGATCCTCAAATAATATCATTTTCCTCAAATTATCAACATCAGGAACACATAATCGGCCTTGATATCTGAAAATACCATCTCTCCCTTGGGAGAAATCCTCAATGACCTTTTCAACAACGTCCTTCTTGAACTCAACCAAAGTAGGATTACTATCTAGCTTGTCCTTAACCTCTGCTACAACAGATGATTTGGAATCATTGTGAAAAATCACATCACCATCCTCAGAGTCAACCAAACGAACACCCAAGTGGGATAATCTATGAAGATTCTAAACTAGTTATTTCTTATAATATTCATTATAACCAATACTATTTATGGACAATCTACCAAGAAATTGGCAACCATATTCGTCTGGCTCAGATGGTAGAGTATACTCATATCATAATCCTTTAACAACTCGAGCCATCTCCTTTGACAAAGACTCAAATCCTTTTGAATGAACATATATTTCAAGCTTTTATGATTGGTGAATACCTCCACATGGACACCATACAAATAGTGTCTCCACAATTTTAATGCAAATACCACAGCCGCCAATTCTAAGTCATAGGTTGGTCAATTCATCTTATGAATATTGAGTTATCTTAAAGCATAAGCTATTACTTTACCATTTTGAATTAGTACATAACCAAGACCAACTCGAGAAGAATCATAATAAACAACGAACCCATTGGAAGCTCCCGACCAAGTCAAGACCAGAGCATAGGTAAGCCTATCTTTTAACTCTTGAAAACTCTTCTCACATTGCTTGGACCATTGGAATTTCATTTTCTTTTGAGTCAAAGTAGTCAAGGGAAATGCAATGGAGGATAAACCTTCCATAAACCATCTATAATAACCAACTAAGCCTAAGAAACTCCGAATATCATAATGGGACAACGGTCTAGGCCAATTCTTAACCACCTCGGTCTTCTCTGGATCAACCATAATTACTTCACCAGAGACGATGTAGCTAAGAAAAGAACCTGACCTTAACAATAATTATCATTTACTGAACATGGAAAATAACCGATAGTCATTGACAATTTGCAAGACAATCCTCAAATGATTAGCATACTCTTTCTCAATCTAAGAATAGATCAAAATATCATTAATGAATACAATAATGAACATATCCAGATATTACTTGAACACCCTATTCATCAAATCCATAAAAGTTGCAGGAGCATTCATTTGTCCAAAGGACATAACTAAGAATTCGAACTGACCATACTAGTTCTAAAAGCCTTTTTCATGATATCATATTTCCTTACTCGGAGTTGATAATAATTCGATCGAAGATCAATCTTTGAAAAGTAGCTTACTCATTAAGGTTGTTTGAACAAGTCATCAATCCTTCGAATGGGATAATTATTCTCAATTTTGATCTTGTTCAATTGCCGGTAATCAATACACATGCACAAAGAACAATCCTTCCTTCTAATGAGAAGAACCTGAGCACCCCATGGAGAGATACTAGGTCTAATGGAGCCTTTATCCAACAAATCCTTCAATTGATTCTTTAACTCTTTCAATATTACTAGGGCTATTTGATAAGGAGAAATAGAGATAGGCTGAGTATCGGGAAGAAGATTGATACCAAAGTCTATTTTCTTTTTGGGAGGAATGCCTGGTAGGTCATCGGGGAAAAATCTAGAAACTTGTTAACAACTGAACAAACTCAAGAGTAGGAGATTCAAAATTAGTATCTCTAACCCGGACTAGATGATAAATGTAACCTTTGAAATCATTTTCCAAGCTTTAAGGCATTAGATAAATTGGCCCTTAAACACTGAATTACTATCCTTCCATTTTAGGATTGGCTCATATAGAAACTGAAACTCGACTATACGGGTGCTACAACATAGAGAAGCATAACATGCATGAAGCTAATCCATATCAAGAATAACATCAAAATTGGTCATATTAAGCTCTACTAAATCAATGAAGGTAATTTTATGAAAAATTAAAACTGGATAATTTCGTTAGACTTTTTAGCCACAACTGAATCAACAACGGAGGAATAGACTGAAAAAGGCTCTAGCAAGATCTCAAAACTAATAATAAATCTCATAGAAAGTTAAGAAGTAACAAATGATAGAGTAGAACCTAGATCTACCAATACATAAACATTAAAGTTGAAGACTTTCAACATACCCATGACCAATTCGGCAGACTCTTCCATCTCTTACTTATCTTGGAGGGCGTAGAACCTATTTTTGCATGGTCCACCACCTTGTGGTGCTTGTCCACCTTGAGTATTTTGACCTTGAGGACACCCTCCTCTCTCTTTGTTACTTTATTTGGAGACCTTGTGTCCTATTTTACCACACCTGATGCATGTACTAGTACCAAGCAAATATTTACCTCCATGGTTTCTCCCACACTTAGTACACTTAGGATGAGTAGACCCACTAACACCACCACCTTGGGCTTTAGGGTTGAAGGCCCTATTTATAACACTCCAATTTTCTTTTTATGGTTTTTCTAAAGGATTGCCAGGTGATCCACATTATCTATGAAGCTCTATTTGTGTAGCGATGGTTGGAAATAGGTCGAGGGATTTAGAAGGAGTTGGAGGCCAAATAATGGGTCGTGGTAATCAACCTACTTGTGTAAGCTATTGATTGGGATGTCTTACATAATTAAGCTACTTGAGTACACATCGAGCTTAAGTATGAAGGATTACATAGGTTCTTAAAGTGAGACGACATCACGAATCCATGGAAGAGGGAAAAAGAGGCATATCACCTACTTGGACTAAGTAGGTGATGAACCTACTTAGACTAAGTAGGTGATGCACCTACTTGGACCAAGTTAGTGATACACCTACTTGGGGTGGACCCCACGCTGCCATATGGCAGCTTTAGATTGGGCGCATGGATGAGGTGGTGCCCTAGAGGCTGGACACGTGTCACCCCTAGGGTCTTCTACATGTCACGTTCTAAGAAGCTATATATATGTATATCTTGATGACTAAAAAGTCATTTTATTCAACCTTACACTTAGAAATTTGAGAGAAAATTGTAGAGAGCAAGAGAGAGTAGCTACGACCCTTGTTGCTGCTAAGATAAAACCTCCGATTTTGCTCCGTAAACTAATTATATAAGGTATTCTTCAGTTAAGTAGCGGTGTTTAACAACATAAACTTTATAGTTGGGGCAGCGAGGAGGTTCTTATTCTTGTTAACAAACCCATTTTTAGATGGGACTACTGTTAGTAATATTAGTATAACTCCTTATGTAAAGCTTTGTTTTGAGTGATTCAAGATGTTTTGGAAATATATTTCATAGGGCTATAACTTTTATTTAGGCTCTAAAATTCAGTTTTGCTTTTATCTGCTTGAAAAAGGGTAATGAAGTATAGGGGAGGTGCTGCTCAGATTTTGTTTTGGAAATCCTACATGGACTACAAGTGTTGGTATCAAAGCCTTGGTTTATGATTCTAGGACTTTTATTGTGACTTGTTGGTATACTGTTTGTTTTGTTACATGTTTTTGTATATAGTGCATATGCATCTAGTTTTTGTAAATATTTTGGGGGACTTGTAAAGATACATGTGGCACTTATGTATGATATTTTGAAGGCTTGTGAAAATAAAACTATATGCTTGTAACTTGAACAGAGTGACTAGTTTTGCTATTTTGGAGTGGGATTTTAACTCAAGTCATGCCTGTACTGCATTTATATGTTGGCTTTTCATTTTGCACAAAGAAAGATAATAGTTTTGTAATAACTACCAGTTTGAGTTTTGTGTATTTTATGGACCCGCAATGGTGTTGACTATTTGTGATTTAAAAAAAACTACCTTTTATTTCATAAGTGGCATCCTCCCAAAGGGGGTGCTACACTATATTTATCAAACCTTTGACCTAGATCTTGTGAGGAACCTTGCCTTTGAAACCTTTGTCGTTTTGGAAATGACCATTACCACCACTGGATTTGGATTGCAGAAACCCTTCTTCAAATTGAGCTCTCTTGGACTCACTCACTTTTCTTTCCATAATCTTCTCTTCTTCAATTTGTTTGGCATATGTCATGAGCCTAGAAATTTCCATCTTCTTGATGACTAAAGTATTTCAGCACTCTTTCACAACCAAGTCCAACACACCCATAAAAAACTTACTCATTCAGGTACAAGAGTCGATTACTAAATAAGAAGCATACTTGGACAAATTTGTGAACTTGAGGGCATATTCCCTCACACTCATATATCCTTGCTTAATAATGATAGATTCCAACACTTTCGCCTCCCTCAACTCAAGTGGAAAGAAGCAGTCAATAAACATAATCTTAAAATTTTCTCAACCTATGGGACCTTCTTCAACCCTTTCGGCCTAACATTGATTGTACCATACTTGAGAAAAACCTTTGTGTTAGTAGTCTGCCAACTCGACCTTCTCCTCTAAAGACACTCCCATAATAGTAACAATCTTATACACTTCATCAACAAAGTCTTATGGATCCTTATTCACCTTGGATCCATGAAACTCAAGAGGGTTCATCCTTGTGAAATCTCTAACCCTTGAAGCCAGTGTAGAGACACGTGGGGGAGCAACTACTCCCATGTTCATTGAGTAGTCAAGGCTTGATCAAGAGCTTGAAACTCCGCATGAGACACTTATGCAATCAGAGGGTCATTAGGAGCTTGTTTCTCCTCTTCAACATTCCTTTCCATTGGGTTTCTTCATGGAATCATGATTCTATAATCGCAAAGTGAAAGCGTTAGAGAAGAAAACCTTAGAGTTTAATTCTATAGCACGATAAGATCATGAAAGAAGTTATATTTTTCCTAAGATGCCTTATATGCACCTATTCATAGATGTGGCATATTTCACACCAATGAATAAGACTCTAATTGACGCGGCATGTTAGACTCCCAAGGACACTTGAACCTTGTGATTTTATACCAAGTTTGTCATGACCCAAGCTAGACCCTAGGTACGACACGACGATTAGAATCTCGAGGGATCCCACTAAGGCCTCTTAGCATATTATTCATGAGCATATAATAGGTAAACGAGCAAATAAGCTAAAGCATAGACATGGAAGCATAGCCTCAATATAGAGCATAAGTCTCAAAAGTCAAAATGAAAGACAACATAGACTCTAAAAATCCAACATGCCTCTACTAAGTCAATGGGGGCATAAGACAAGCTCATAGCTCATCCATAAAAACATAAGATAAATGACATAGTCAAATATCATAATGAAAATAAAGTGTTACATCCTCCGAACATGAGGGCGCACTACCAATGCAACTATAATAGGCTCTAGCCACCTATTGGAGGATGAGCATAATCGTCGAAACCTACATTATGATATCATATAGGCAAAAAGTATATTTTTGTATATTGAATGTACTAAGTATGTGAGAATTATGCATGAACAATAAATATATGATATAATCAATATGAATAATGGGATGTAAGACCAATATTTTCAAACATGAGTAAAATCATAAAAAAATTAAAATGTTAAACTCATTGGTCAATGCATCAAAACATCATCATTATTAGAACTTTATAACTTTACTTAAATTGGTGTGGGATAGGACTTTTAACTGATATATAAGACCATGCGAGCTAATACATGAAATGCGATGATCCCCGCATCGAGAAGGAGGGAGGCTACTTTTAAAGGTAGACTTCGTCCAACATTATCTTCATTAAGTGTTGTATATTCATCCAATAACTTGGCCATATTTGCAAACCTATGGTGGCAACATAGTTTACGGAACTAGAGGTTGCTACTAAGGCTTAGGTCGAACCCCCACCTCAAAGTTCTTTCGGTGCTAAGTCAATATCCCACGGATTACATGTCATATCATAATCATAAATCATAATTGGCATAAATCTTAAGCCTTTAATAATCATACTTCATAGAAACTAGTTCATAAGAATAGCTCATTATCACTTGATTTATGTAATGTGGGTGTAGGGCTTCCATCATTACGAATCCTTTTTATAGAAATATATTTAGGGTCTTAAATCACCCTCATTCATAAAATATGCTTGCATACTTGGAATTCTTATCATAGCTTATACTTGAAATTAGGGTAGAAACATGAATACATGATCAATTTACTTGGAAATTATGAAATTGGATTAAAAACATTCATGATCATATACTTTACATCAACCCACAGTTAAATCAAGAAAATAATATCAATTGATTGCATAATTTAATCAATAGTCATAGAATATATCATGAATAGGAAGATCCAATGCAATTATCATAGAATTAGGGCTTTTTGAATGGAAATCATAAAGAAATTTTGGGGAAAGATTGGTATTCCATAAGTGAAAGGATACCATGGATGAAGTCCCACATACATTTGTCTTTAGAAGCCCTAGCTCGATGAAATTGAATCTTGATCTTGACGAAACCCTTAGAATATACTTGAGGAAGAATGAGACTTTTGAGAGGAAACTTTAGAGAGAATGTTTTGTGATTTGGGGGTTATGGTGAAAATGAGAGGGTTAAGAGGGCTTAGGGTAGTTAATAGGTTAGAATATATCCCTAAAATATTCCACATTCATTAATGAAAATATAGGGAATGACAAAACTACCCCCAACTTAAAACCTGATTCAGGCACCTGGATGGACCTTCACCACTGCTTGTGATGGTTAATACAGGTCATGGTCTTAATTGTGGTGATGGACGTGGTCTAGGAACTCAAATGTGGGTTGGACATCATGGCCCATGGTGGGACCTATGGGCCATGGTCCCATTCGTGAGGCTTTAACAATTCATGTATGTGTGGTGAGCACTCATATCATAATCCTTTAACGACATGAGCCATCTCCTTTGGAAAAGATTTAAATCCTTTTGAGTGAACACATATTGCAAGCTTTTGTGATTGGTGAATACATCCACATGAATACCATATAAATAGTGTCTCCACAACTTTAACGCAAATACCACTATCGCTAATTCCAAGTCATGGGTCGTGTAATTCTTTTCATGAACATGGAGTTGCCGCTATCACTTTATTATTTTGTATTAGTAATAAACCAAGAACAATTCAATAAGCATCACAATAAACAACAAATCCATTAGAACCTTCTGACAAAGTCAACACCAGAGTGGAGGTAAGCTTATCCTTCAATTCTTGAAAACTTTTCTCACATGGCACAGACCATTTGAATTTCACTTTTTTTAAGTCAAAGTAGTCAAGGGCGATGAAATGGAAGGTTAATCTTCCAAAAACCATCTATAATAATCAACTAAGCCCAAGAAACTCTGAATATCAGAAAGGGACAAAGGTCTAGGCCAATTCTTAACCACCTCAATCTTTTTTGGATCAACCAGAATTCCTTCATCGGAGATAATATGACCAAGGAAAGCATCTGACCTTAACAATAATTATCATTTACTGAACTTGGAAAATAACCTACAATCCTTGAGAATTTTAAAATACAATCCTCAAATAATCAACATACTCTTCCTCGCTCTGAGAATAAATCAAAATATCATCAATGAATACAACAATGAACATATTCAAATATTGCTTGAACACCCTATTTATCAAATTCATAAAAGTTGCAAGAGCATTCATTTGTCCAAAGGACATAACCAAAAAATCGACGTGACCATACCGAGTTCTAAAAGCCATTTTCAGGATATCACATTCCCTTACTCAGAGTTGATGATAACCCGATCGAAGATCAATCTTTGAAATATAACTTACTCCTTGAAATTGTTCGACAAAGTCATCAATCTTTTGAATGAGATACTTATTCTCAATTGTGACCCTGGTCAATTGCCAATAATCAATAAACATTCGAAGAGAATCATCCTTCTTTCTAACGAAGAGAACCGGAGCACCCCATGGAGAGATACTCTATCTAATGGAACCTTTATCCAACAAATCCTTCAACCGATCCTTTAACTATTTCAATTCTGTTGGGGCCATTTGGTAAGGAGGAATAATTGATCCACTAGCTAGGACATATTGGAAAACCTACGGTGGCAACATAGTTTACGAAACTAGAGGTTGCTACTAAGGCTTAGGTCGATCCCCCACATCAAATTCCCTAGTGCTAGGTTGATATCCTACTGATTACATGTAATATCATAATCATAAATCATACTTGGAATAATTCATAAATCTTTAATAATCATACTTCATAAAAACATGTTCATAAGGACAGCTCATTATCATGTGATTCATGTAATGTGGGTGTAGGACTTCCATCCTTATGAATCCTTTTCATAGAAACATCCTAAGGGTCTTAAATCACCCTTATTCATAAAACATGATTGCTTAATCATAACTTATACTTGAAATTAGGGTAGAAACATGAATACATGATCAATTTACTTGAAAATTATGAAATTGGATTAAAAACATTCATGATCATATACTTTACATCAACCCTTAGTTAATTCAAGAAAATAATATCAATTGATTGCATAATTTAATCAATAGTCATAGAATATATATCATGAATAAGAAAACCCAATGCAATTATCATAAAATTAGGGCTTTTTAAATAGAAATCATAAAGCAATTTGGTGAAAGATTGGGATTCCAAGGGTGAAAGGAACCCATTGATAGAACCCCACATATATTATCCTTTTGAATCCCTAACTCGCGGAAATTGAAGCTTGATATTGAAGAAACCCATAGAATTTACTTGAGGAAGGAGACTCTTAAGAGGAGACTTTAGAGAGAAGATTTTGTGGTTTGGGCATTATGGTGAGAATAATAGGGTTGAAAGGGATTAGGATAGTTAATAGGTTAGAATAAGTCCCTAAAACAGTCCACATTCATCAATGAATACTTAGGGAATGACCAAACTGCCCCTAACTTAAAACTAGATCCGACCACCTGGATGGACCTTCACTATGGCCTGTGATGGCCAATACAGGATGTGGTCTTGATGGACGTAGGCTAAGAACTCAAAGGTGGGTTGGCCACCACGGAAGGCATCATGGCCCACAGTGGGCACTACAGACCATTGTCTCTTTTATGAGCCCCCAATCCATGGCCTTACCAAGATAGCTCACCACAAATGGTAGTGAAGAGTAAGGCCTGTGGTGGAATTTGTGGTCATCACTTAGTGACAAAAAGCTGAGTTTTCTAGGGAAACTTCCTTGGAACCTTATTTTCTGACTTTTCGACTTCTAGGATCTAATAATTCTGAGGCATCCGATATTTGTTTGGGTTGTGTTCTGATGTAGCAAGGAAATATTATAACATATACATTAAGGCAAATTTAGATGTATGAGCGCAACTACCCCACTGATGATTTAGAGTTAGTAGTGGTAGTTTTCACGCTTAAGATCTAGAGGCACTACTTGTACGGCGTTCATTATGAGATCGTTATAGACCACCAAAGTCTTTTGTTTATTTTGATCCGAAAGAGCTCTAAAAGAGTTAAAAACTCAATTTTGTACCATCCAAGAAAGGAAAATGTAGTGGTGGATTGTAATATCTCGCAGGTGTAAAAGTCAATGAAAGTTGAAAAGTTATCGAAAATATTTTGGTACAGTGATCTATGAGCCCATATACGAGTTGTAAATGGTCGTATGGGCCATGGTAACCAATTGTGGTTATCACTAGAAATTTTAGGATTTTGGTTCAAGGATTTATAAGCAGGAAGTATGGCTCATGGTTGAAAATACATGTCACATTTAGACTCGTGGAGTGGAATTTAGAAACTTTATAAATTCTAAACCTTAGGTCTCAATGTACTAGCCAATAGTACAACTTGTAAAAGGAACTACAAGTCGTAGTTGGTCTCATGGATCCAATCTTCAGAAATTTAGATTTTCATTACTTGACATTTATGGATAGATTCTACGGTCATACAAAGTTTTACGAGTCGTAGTTCATGCTAGTGGTTTTTTCTTCAGAGACTTGGTGATTTTAGTAAATTGGAATTCTACGAGTTGATAGTGCGGTCCGTAGAATATTCTATGAGTCATAAATAGGTATCGTGGTTTGAAGATAAGAAATCCAGGACTCTAAGTCAACTTCTATGAACAACCTTCTATATCCCGTAAAGTGGCTTATTATCCATAGATGGGCTCGTAAATACTGTTCGACGGTTATTTCCCAAGTATATTTTAGTCTTTATCCACTATTTTAACGTTATTATGTTGTTTTGGTTTGTTTTAAGTGTGATTTAAGGTTTTTATCAACCTAATCCCTTATTTTTTAGACTCCCACCGCAAAATAAATTTCTTCTCTCTCAAGCTTCTCTCCCAAGGCAAGAGCAAGATCTCAAGGTTACAGTCTCCTTCTCCTATTTTGATTAAGGCTTTACTCAAGGTATGTGGAAAATTCATCAATGGGCTGCTCTTCACCCATTGAGTCCCAAAGTAACCTGAATTTTTCAATTAAGTTTCTTACCCAATTCTAAGATTTTTAAGATTTTTCTATGGGTTCAATTGGTTACAACTTTTCATGTCAATATTGATCTTATTATGCATGATTTGATCATAATTCAGTGTTTTCAATGATTTTTACATAAACCCATGCCATACAAGTATTTTAATTATGAAATCAATCATTGAGATTATGCATGCATTATGAATTGAAGAATTAATGAACTAAGGATGCTTTTGAATGTAGTGTCAACATGATTTTATCCGATTAGGTTTGTTTTGATTGAAGTATTCATATTATGAAGGATTTTTATGATTTAGCCACTTCCAATTGAAGTGTGGTTTTACTATGAAAAGACTATCATGATTTAGATGCTTTCAATTAGGTGTCTCTTATGAATTGATTATGTTAATAAATCCCGTTATTTAAAAGGAGTTGTTCTTAGTATTTTGAGTCTTCATGAATGATTTGGTATTACTAGATTCTTACCATTTAAAAGACTAAGAATATGAATATGATTTTGCATATTTTTTCTATTGGGAGTTTACTTAGCACCAAGTTGGACTAGTGACGATTACCTAGGTTCCTGAATAATGTGCCCCCATAGGATTGTACCGATTGGACATTAGCTAGTGGATCTACATAAGCTTAAGAACATGGTCCTTACCTTGGCAAGTAGGACACTCTCTTTTAGGTGTGGGAGCAGTACACTAAACTCCATATTATAGCTCACATGATTTATGTCGATTAATGGTATCTCTCACAAAAAAATGATATCCTCAAATAGCTTATATTTTATACGGATATCATGATGTCTACGTATAATATGATTTTTAGAATATTGCATTGACCTTGTATTATGTTTTTTTGAACTCAGCTTATCATATTTTGTCATGTTTTTTACTTGGTCATGAATTATCATATTTTCAGAGTTATCATGTTATTATGTCATGTTCATTTGTGTTCTCCATACTCAGTACATTCCATAGTACTAATCATATACTTTTGCATTTATTGTCTCATAATATAGGTTATGACACACATCTTTTATGTTGCGGGTAGTATTGGATCCTATACACTTGCTTATTGCTTCGTGAGTGCTCATGCTTTGAGGACATACCTCTTATGACTACTTCTTCAGACCTAACTTTACTTTTAGTCTTCAAATATTATAAATAGAAAGAGACTTATTCTAGCATCTCACTTATGGTATAAGCTTTTCAGATATTAGTATATCCGCGTATGTTGAGGTGTACTAAGTTTTCTATTATGTTATGTTTAGACTTTATTCTATTTTCATGTTATTTAAATTCAGGATGTTATCTGTGAAGCACGCCACATCTATGAATGGGAGGCTATGAGACATTTAAGAAATACTTCACTTCTTCCATACTCTTCATCGTGCGATAGAGTTTAACTGTATAAGGTTTCCTTCTAACTCATATTTTATCCATTTCAGAACTAGGCCTCCAAGGAGAGCTCCATTGAAAAGGAATGTAAATATGAATGAGGATCAACAAGCCCTATAAGTTCTAGTTAATCCTTTGGTCGAGAAAGTTTCAAATGCTAAATTTTGGGCTATTTTGCACGTATTGGCCCATTTTATGAAAACATAAGCTAATAGAGAGGTTTTATCTCCGATAAACACAAATGTTGGTACGTAGTGACAAGTGTTCGAGACTTCACAAGGATGAATCTTCCAGAATTCCATGGTTCTAAAGTGGGTGAATATCCACAAGAGTTTGTTGAGGGGATTCTAAAGATCATGGACATTATGGGTATGACTCCGATTGAGAAGGCAGACTTGTCCACATACCAATTAAAAGGGGTTGCTTAAGTTTTTTTTACTCAATAGAAGGAAGAGAGGGTATTGGATGTGGGTCCTTCGAGTTGGGACAAGTTCAAAGGTGATTTTCTAGAGATGTTTTTCCCTCTCGAGATGACAGAGGCAAAAGTTCAAGAGTTCATAAATCTAAAGCAAGTAATATGAGTGTGAATGAATACTATTTAAAGTTTACTTAATTATCAAAGTATGCTCCGGTGATGGTATACGATTCCAGAGCTCATATGAGAAAATTTGTTTATGGTATTTCGGAAATGATGGTCAAAGAATGTAGAACCGCTATTATGATAAAAGAGATGGGCATCTCAAAGTTTATGACTCATGCTTAATAGATTGAAGAAGAGAATCTTAAAGAGAAAGCTAGGCAGACTAAGACTGCTCTGATCGATAAGGGTGACTACTCTTATCAGAAATTTGGTTTTATTGGTCGTTCTTAGTTTAGACAAATTTTATTTGGCCCGACTTCATCTATTATTCTGGTTCAGAAATTTAACAAATATAGGTTTTCTAACCTAAACCTCAAGGGAATTCTCCAAGTGGTTAAACATTCCCCGCATGTCGGATGTATGGGAAGAACTATCTAGGAGATTGCTTAGCTATCTCGGGTGTATGTTTTGGTTATGGTAAGACTAGGCATGACTGGGGGATTGTCCTTCATAGTCTAGTAATGGTGGAGATGTTAGTCGTCATACTTAGCCTAGTGATCTTTAGGTTGGCCGACTCAGCAAGGTATCACAATTATTCTAGTGGTGGACAGCGCCAAGGCTGGTTTTATGCTCTATAAACTTAATATGATCATGATTATTCCCCTAATGTGGTCATTGGTATGTTACGAGTCTTTTAGTTTAATGTTTATGCCTTTTTATATCCAAGAGTGAATTTTTCCTACGTGACTCGTTGTGTTGCTATAAAATTTGATATCACCCTCGAAGCCTTATTAGAGCCCTTCCTAGTCTGTACTCCTATGGGTGACTCACTTTTAGCTAAATGGGTATCTAAAAATTGTTCGATCTAAGTTTTTTAGAGAAATCCCTCAGTTGATCTTGTAAAGCTTGACATGCTTGATTATGATGTTATTATTTGCATAGATTGACTACCTTCATGTTATGCTTCTATTGATTGTAAAACCAGTGTTGTAAAGTTTCAGTTTTCTAGTGAGCCAGTCATTGAATAGAAAGATAGTACCAATGCCTAAAGGTAGATTTATTTTTTACCTTAAGGCCAAAAAGATAATTTCCAAAGTTGAATCAACTCTTTAGTTTATTCCTATTGTGAATGAATTCCCAGATGTGTTTCTTGAATACCTTCCCAAAGTTCCTCCCATAAAGGAAATTGACCTTGGCGTAGACCTTCTTACAGAATAGCTCCATCCAAGTTTAAGGAATTGAAATATCAATTAAAGGACCTTCTAGATAAGGGTTTCATCAGAGCAAGAATGAGCATGCAGACCATTTGATGATTGTCTTGCAGATTTTGAAAGACCATCAGGTTGAAATTCAAAAGATTGAAGCAGTCAAGAACTGGCGTAAACTTTTTTCTCCCTCAGATATCAAGAGTTTATTGGGCTTAGACGGTTATTATATATGATTTATGGATGGGTTTTCCTTTATTGCTTCTCTTTTGACCAATTTGACTTAGAAGAAAGTCAAATTTCAGTGGTACGATGCTTGTAAAAAGAGTTTTTTAGGAGTTGAAGACTCAATTAACTACAACCCAATTTAGACTCTAAAAGATGGTTCAGATGGTTTCGTTGTGTATTGTGATGCTTCCAAAATTGGTCTTGGTTGTGTGTTGATGTAGCATGGAAAAGTCATTGTTTATGCTTCTAAGCAACTTAAAGTTCATGAGAAAAATTACCCAACTTACTATCTTGAGTTGGCAGTGGTGGTTTTTTCCTTGACAATATAGAGGCATTATCTGTATGGTGTTCATGTGGATGTGTTAATCGATCCTAAAATTTTGCAATGCATGTTTAATCATAAGGATTTGAATCTTCTCCAAAGAAGGTGGCTTGAGTTGTTGATAAGGTGGCTTGAGTTATTAAAGGATTATGATATGAGTGTGTTGTACCATCTGGGTAAAGCCAATATTGTAGCGGATGCACTTAGTAAATTATCCTTGGGTAGTGTTGATCATATTGAGGATGAGGAAAAGGAATTGGTTTGTGATGTTCATAGACTTGCCTGTTTGGGAGTGTTTTTGGTTGATTCAGAAGATAGTGGAGTTATTGTTCAAATTGGTTCATAATCTTCTCTTGTGAGTGATGTTAAGGAAAATAAAGTGAAAATCCAATCGTGGTTCAACTAGGAAGCGGTTATCAAGATGATCATTGAGGCTTTCTCACAATAGGGAGATAGATTGCTTTGATATCAGGGTTGGTTGTGTGCCCTAGATGTTGATGGGTTGAGGCAAAAGATTCTGGAAGAAGCCCACGGTTCTCGCTATTCTAGTCACCCGGGAGACATGAAGATGTACCACAATTTGTGAGAAGTCTATTAGTTGAATGGCCTGAAGAATGATATTGCGGTGTTTGTGGCTAAGTGCTCAAATTGCTAGCAAGTTAAGGTTGTGCATCAGAAACCAGACAGCATGTCTCAAGATATTGATATTCCTACTTAAAAGTGGAAGAAATTGAATATGGACTTCATTACAAGTTTTCCTCGTACGCGTTGGCAGTTTGAATATTCTATATGGGTGGCTATAGAATGAATGACTAAGTTGACATATTTTCTTTCTGTTAAGACCTCTTATTTAGCCGAGGACTATGCTAACTTTATATTCGAGAGTGGTATACTTTACATTCGAGAGATGATGAAATTACATGGTATTCCATTATCCATCATTTTGAATGGAGGTACTCAGTTCACATCCCACTTTTGAAGATTGTTTAAGAAGAGTCTTGGTACTCAGGTTAAGCATATAGAAACCTTTCATCCATAGGCTAATGGGCAGGCCAAAAGGGATATTGATACTATCACGCTCTGAGTCTATATCCTAGTCGTGGCTAGGACTTAGAAACTATTCCTGGTTCCCAAGTGAACCCTTGGCCTGACTAACTACTCAGTGAAATACTTAACTTACAATAAACACAAACTCATATGGTAATATAAAGAATGTAAGAAATTCTTCTCAAATAATATCCTTAAAATACTAAAATATATGTAAGTAAAAGAATGGTTTAAAACATAACTCTAAAAGATAACAATTGAATAAACTCTAACTCTATCGGTGTTTAGTCTATGTAGCCTCTATAGTAACTTTGAATAGGTACCTAGATAGGCCCACGGCTACTTCAAAATACTAATAAGTAAAGACTAAATAAAAATACTGAGAGCTCCTCCAAGTGCAAAGAAGTCTCACCAAAAGTTGGATGGAAGCTAAATCTTCAATGATGCGCCTGTTGAGAATCTTTATCACATGTGTCTACATCATGAAATGATGCAACACCAAATGATATCAGTAAATGGAATGTATAGTATGTAAAATAGCTAAAAATAATTTACTCAAGAATACTCAACTAAACTCAGTAAAAGGGATACTCAATTAGCTCAACTCAATAAAGCATGCAATATATAAGGTAGACAATGTTTTCCAAAAATGTAGAAAATTCAATGAAATCTCAGTAGAAAAATAGTATTTTGCTCATTGGGGAGTTTGTTTAACCGAAAACCATCACTATGAGCATTATGATGATACCAAACTGATGTCGTTGCCACCACCGTCCAATATCTTTCCAGGGTCAGGGGAGTATCTCATCTCATAGATCTAATAAAAGTCTGTATCTGGAACTGAAGTGAAGAGTCGCCCAAACCATAGGTACGATCCTATCTTACACTGGCCACGTAGTTTATGGGACTCGATTTTTTCTATACTCTGACCCAAATTGGTGCTCAATACTACTCCCAAAAATAAATAATTATGCTCATTAACTCAAGTGAATATAAGTTCTCAAAATAAACTCATTTAGTCTCATTGAACTTTTCTCAATTAGCGCAAATCTTCTCAACTCAACTCTCCTCTTTAAGAAATAGTTATACTTTCTCAATCTAAGTTAAATACATAAAATATAGCTTTAACTACTCAACTCAATTCACTAGATAAATATTTAAATGCATTATAACTCAACTCATTAAGAGTAATGTTGATCATGCTCATATCAGTGAATGACAAGACTCCTCAACTCAAATTAGGACATAAAGTATATTATTCTTTTATCTCAAAATAATGCATAAAAATAAATAATGCAAATACTCAAATAGAGTTCATGTGAATGCAAACATGAACAAAAATTCAAGAAACCAAACTCATAAGAATGATTTCAATATCAATAAACATATAGGGAACACCATGAAACATTACATTATCGATTCAAAACTCAATATACGATATTGAAACTCAAACTCAAACTCATACTTGACTAAATGAAGATGAAGGGCATGAAGACGAACTCAGTTCAACATTGTTATTATCCTTAGATACCTGGTAGATCAAGGATCTATGCAAACTTTGAAGGACATGGTTGAAACGCTTGAACCCTACCTTCTCTCTAATCCTTGTTCTCAAAATATTCTAAGTTATGATAAGATAAAAGCCTCATTGGATATTGATAAGGACATATTTTAGTCCCAAAATGTAATGGTTTTTGTTTGGGAAAGGTGTAAAAGACCATAATACCCCTACTTAAAAACTGAACAGGGTCGTCAAGGTCCTTCTAATGGAATATAAAACTTTAGAGCACCGTAAGGGGGCCATCTCGTAGAAGCTGGGGTCCAATTTGGACTTTACTGTAACTTGACTTGGTGGGTCTATGACCACTCCTCTATGGGTCATAAACTATAGGATAAATTGTTAGGGCTACTCATAGAAATATCGAGGGCTTATAAAGGTTTGATCTAAGAGCCATCCTATGGCTCATCAAAGATGTTATGGGTCATAGAACCTAGTTGTAGGAACCTTTGCAAAATCGAGTAGCTACTAGAATGTGAAACTTAGGTTATAATTGACCCTACGGGTTGTAAACTAGCTCGTAGGAACTAGTCTTGATACTGAAATTTGGTTAAGTGTTGACGGGTTCTACAAGCCCCTCCTATGACTCGTAGAACTTTCTACGGGTTGTAGGGCCTCTCATAGCTAATAGACAACTCTCTTCTCTTACATTCTCAAGGCTTTTTAGGATTGATCTAAGTTAGGATAGTATGGAGTATTACAATATATCCTCCTTGTCTAATTTTTCCTCGAAGGATGACCAAGCTAAGAATTTACTCAAGGCACGAATACAATGCATGAACTTAACAACTCAAACACATGAACAACTACTCAAATACCCAAGAAGGTACTAACTGATTCCCATGTAGCCTTCTTAACAAACTAGTTCCTCCATAAAACTTTGATTGAAGTGGCCTCGTTGGTCCTTAATTTATGGACTTGGTGATCAAGGATTTGAATAGAAATCTCCTCATAGGACAAGCTATCTTTCACGCTAATGTTTTCTGTAGGACCAATGAGTGAAGGATCTCCTAAACACTTCTTAAACAACAAAATGTGAAGCACTGGCTAAAGAACCACTAATTATGGTGGTAGCTTAAACTCATAAGTGACATTACCAACTCTCTTGGTAATATGGTAAGAACCAATGTATCAGGGACTTGGCTTCCCTTTCTTTCTAAAAATCATAACACCTTTCATGGGCAAAACTTTCAAATACACTCAATCATTTACCTTAAACTCTAAGGCTATCCTCCTAACATTAGACTGACACTTTTGATGACTTTGTGCGGTTTTCAACCTCTCTTGGATGGTTTTCACTTTCTCCATATCTTGATGAACCTAACCTGGCCCTATCAATTCAGCTTCACTAACTTTGAACTAACCAATTGGTGATTTATATCTCCGCCCATAAAGAGCCTCATAAGGAGCCATCTGGATACTAAAATGAAAATTGATGTTATATGAAAACTCAATAAGGGTCTAATGGTCATCCCAATTTTCCTTGAAGTCAATGACAAAATCTTTTACCATTTCCTCAAGAGTATAAATTGCATGCTCTTCTTGACTATATGTTCAAGGATGTAAAGCGGTACTAAGATTAACCTTTGAACACAAACCTCTTTGTAAAAACTTCCAAAACTAAGCCGTGAATTGATTACCTCTATCTAAGATGATAGACAAGGAAACTCTATCAAGTTGGACTATCATTCAAATGTATAATTTTGTATAGTCTTCAACTGAATCTCTAGTATTAATAGACAAGAAGTGGGCAGATTTGGTCATTTTATCCACAATCACCAAAATTGAGTCATGCTGTCTGCGAGACCGCGATAAACCTGTAATGAAGTACATATTATTCATCTCTAATTTCCTTTGTGCAACTCTATATTCTGGGCTACACCACAAGGTCTTTGGTGCTCAACCTTGACTTGTTGAAAATTCGGGCATTTGGGCACAAAGTCTGCAATATCTCTATTCCTTCTATTCCACCAATGGAGTTCTCTCAAGTCATGGTATATCTTGGTAGAGCCCAGATGAATTAAATATTTGGAACTATAGGCCTCTATCATTATTCTATCATGGAGAGCATCAACACTCATATTTGTGAACAAGCCATCACTTTGTATTTGTGAACATCCTCCTTCAATTGAAGTAGAATAAGGTCTTCATCTTTCTTATCCTTCACTTCCACATCTAGTGAGAAATCAACCCCATTCTGAACAACGATACCTCTCTCATTTGAGTCCACAAGGTGAACTCTCAAATGTGTATGTCTATACACTTCTTTAGCAAACTCTTTCTTTTCTTCTTCAATATGAGCAGTACTTCGTATAGATAACCTACTAAGAATATCAATAACAACATTAGCTTTACCAGGGTGATAGAAAATAATAATATCATAATCTTTGAGCAACTCAAGCCATCTCCTCTGCCTCACCTTCAACTCTTTCTGGTTAAATACATATAGTAAGCTTTTGTGATCAGTGAACACATCTACATGCATGCCATAAAGGTAGTGATACCATATCTTCAAAGAAAATACTACCATTGCAAAGTCTAGATCATGAGTCCGATAATTCCTCTCATGGATCTTAAGTTTTCTAGAAGCATAAGCTATAACTACCTCTGTTCATCAAAACACAACTCAGTCCAACTCTGGACACATCATAATAAATCACAAAACCATTTGTTAAAGGAAAAAACTAGAGCAGTAGTCAATTTCATTTTCAACTTTTAAAAACTTTTCTTACAAGCATCGGACCATTGAAACTTAGTCTTCCTCTAAGTCAACTTGGTCAATAGAGACAATATGGATAAGAATCCTTCAATAAAACTTCCTATAGTAACCATTCAAACCCAATAAACTTCTTATATCAATTAGAGATGTGGGTCTGGGCCAATTCTTTACTGCCTCTATTTTCTATGAATCTACTCAGATACCGTCACCATAAACAATATGACCTAGGAATGCCATAGATGCAAATCTGAACTCAAAAATAGAAAATTTAGCATACAACTCTCGGTTCTTAAAAGTTTGGAGAATAATTCTGAGATGGTTGGCATGATCCTACTCTTTTCTAGAATAGATCAGAATATTATCGATAAATATGATATAAAATATATCCATATATTGTTTGAACATTCTAGTCATATGGTCCATGAATGCTTCACAAGAATTTGTCAAACCGAAGGGCATGAATAGGAACTCATAATGACCATACCTGGTTCTAAAGGTTGTCTTCAGAATGCCATTTTCTCTTACTTTCAACTGATGATAGTCTAATCTGAGGTCTATCTTAAAGAAAGAAGTTATATCGTGAAGTTGGTCAAACATGTCATTGATTCTTGAAAGATGATACTTATTATTTATGGTGACCTTGTTTAACTGACACTAGTCAATACACATTCTAAGAGAATCATCTTTCTTTTGCACGAATAGGACAAGAGTGTCGTAAGCTGAGACACTCAACCTAATGAATCCTTTATCTAAAAGATCTTTCAACTGCTCTTTGAACTTCTTTAACTCAGCATGAGCTATTCTATATGGAAGAATAAAAATTGGTTATTTATTAGGAAGAACATCTATTCCAAAGTCTATCTCTCTATCAGGAATGACCCCAAATAAATCCTTAGGAATGACTTCAAGAAACTCATTTATGACTAGAACTAACTGAAGGGATGGTGTCTCCAAACTATCATCTCTAACTCAAAAAATGTGGTAGATACACCCCTTCGATACTAACTTTTAGGCCTTAATATATGAAATAAATCAACCCTTAGGCATTGTTGGACTACCTTTCCACTCCATAACTGGCTAATTCATAAATTGAAACATGACAACTCGAGTTCTAAAATCAAATAAGGCATAACAAGCATAAAGCCAGTCCATGCAAAGAATGACATCGAAGTCTACTATGTCTAACTCAACTACGTCTGCTGAAGTATCTTTATGATAGATGGAGACTGTACAATCTTGATAGACTCTCTTATCTAGAATGGGCTCACCTTCAAGAGTAGAAACATTAAAGGGCTCCAAAAGACATTTAGGATAGATCCCAAACATAACAGCCACATAAGGAGTCATAAAAGACAAAGTTCCACTCGGATCGAGTAAAGCATAAACATTATAAGAAAAGACTTGAAATATACCGGTAAAAACATCTGGTGAGTTCTCTTGGTCTTGGCGACTAGCCATATCATACAGATGGTTTGAGCCTCTCTCTACCCCCAAAGTGGAACCTCTCTGATTTCCCTCATTACCTTTCCTTACTAATAAGCAATCTCACATAAAGGGACCCATCTGACCACACTTATAGCAACCACTAGTTCTATCAAAGACACTCTCCAAAATGCAGTATACCATACTTAGCACAAGGAGGCTTGCGTGAAGAACATTTGGCCATACTTCTTGGAGACTAAGAGCCTTGAGCTCTGAAATTCTGGTTACTCTAGGTATCTTTTCATTTTTGGTTTTTTATTATAGGGGCACTCGTTGATGATGGTGCATTACTAGAAGACCTCTTTTGAAAAGAGGAAAAATTGCCATACCACTCTTCTGGTGGTTAGTCTCATTACCTATGGATTTGGGTTTCTTACTTTGGTGCTCCTCTCTATCCTTTATCTTATTCTCCTCAACCTATTGAACTTACACCATAAGTCTGGAAGTGTCCATGTTTGAAATCAATAACACATCCTTACACATCTTCTTCATATGTTAGCCCAAGCCAGAGACAAACTTCCTCATCTTTGCTCTCATATATGGGACCATCTATGGAGCATACATAGACAACTGGATGAACTTAGGTTGTACTCTTTCATAGTCAACCCCTCTTCCATCAGATTAACAAAATCCTCAACCTCAGCTTCCCTCAGCTCTCAGGGAAAGAAGTGGTCTAAGAATGCATTCTCAAACTTATCCCTATTTGCAGGATCAGCATCCTCACAATTACTCTCCTCCCACTAATTATCTGAGATATTTGTAACATATTTGAGATGATAGGAAGCAAACTTAACTCCGTCAACTTCTGTCGCATACATAGCTTTCAGAATCTTCTAAATTTCATTACAATCAACCAGGGTCATGTGGAGCTGGCCTCCCCGCCGTCCCCCCTGCCCGTACCATATGAAGTTTGAAGGGTCCTCCTCAACTTTGGATCCAGTGAATACAGGTGGCTTCATCCTCAAAAATTCCCTAATCATGATAACAACAGATAGATCTTGAGAACTAGAGCTAGGGGATGGGGTACTCTAACGACCAGACTGGGTAGCCGTCAACTGAGTAAGCATAGAAATTTCTCCTCTAAATTGGGACTTAGAATTCATGGTAGGCTAAGAAGTATGTGGAACCTTTTGAGTCATATTCTCATTCTTAGGCTCCATAACTTAGAATCAGTTTTAGATCTGCATTTAAAATAGTGGTGGAATCTCTTCTTTGGTGACGTTCCTCTGATTCAGGAAACATTTTGGAGGTATGATCAAAAAATGTGAAACACATGAATTAGAAGGAGATTTTCATAGAGTTAAACTCTATCGTACAAACTAGAGTATAAAAGAAGTGAAACAATTCTTATAGTCCTGTAACCTTTCCATTATAGATGTGGTATGCTTCATATTGATAAGAAGGACTCTACGAGACTTAGCTTCATAGACATCCTAGTACTCTTTAACTCTATGCTCTCATACCAAGTTTGTCACACCCCGAGTCTACACCCTAGGCATAGCCAACACTCAAAAATGACTTTTAGTTCCCAAGAAAACCCTTGTCCTGGCTAATTATTAAGCAGAAAACTTCACTTAGAATAAACACTAATTTAGATGTGCATGTAAAGAGTACAAATAATTCTTCTAAAAGAATAGTCTAAAAATACTCAAATATATATAAGTGAAAGAATGGTTTTAAAAAATAACACTAAAAGATAACAATTGATTGAAATCAAACTCTATCTATGTCTAGTCTATGAATCCTCTAAATGGACTCTTAATACATATCTAGACATACCCAAGGCTACCTCAAAATACTAATTAGTAAAGACTGAATGAAAAGACTAAGACCTTGTCTGAATCCAAAGAGGTCTCACCAAAAGTTGGATGGAAGTTGATCTTCAAGGATGTGCCTGTTAAGGATCTCTATCACCTTTATCTACATCATGAAATGATGCAATGCTAAGTGCCATCAATACACAGAATTTACGGTATGTAAAATATCTTGAAGGAAATTACTCAAGAATACTCAACTCACCTCGGTAGAATGGATACTCAATAAAGTATGCAATATATAACGTAGATAATGTTTTACAAAAATATACAAACTAAATGCACAATCATTATTAAAATAGTATTTTTATTCTTTGAGGAGTTTTGCTAAACAACAACCATCCCTATGAGCATCATAATGATAAAACAAATTATTGTTCACTTTCATAATCATCAAATACCTTTCGGGGCAAGGGACACAAATCATCTCATGGATCCAATAAAAGTCCATATTAGAGACTGAAGTGAGGAGTCTCCCAAACAAACAGTTTAATCCTATCCTACGCTAGCTACGTAGTTTATGAGGTTTGAATTATTCTATACTCTTACACAAATTGATGCCAAATACTACTCCCAAAAATATATAATTATGGTCATGAACTCAAGTTATTATAAGTACTCAAAATAAAATCTTTTAGTCCCGTTGGACATTTCTCAATTATCTTTACTCTTCTCAACTCAATTCTTCTCTTTAAAAAATAGTTATATATTCTCAACCTCTGTTAAATGCGTAAATATAGCTTTAACTGCTTAAATCAATTCTCAAGATAAATATTTAAATGCATTGTAAGTCGACTCATCTAGACTCTTATCTATCATGCTTGAATCAAGTAATGAAAAGACTCCTCAAACTTAGACTCATGCTTATACTCTTTACTCAAATTAGGACATGAAGTATATATTTCTTTTATATCAAAACAATTCATAAAAATAAATAATGCAAATACTCAACTAGGGTTTATGTGAATGCAATCATAAACAACAATTCAAGAACTCAAACTCATATGAATGATTTCAATATCAATAAATATATCGGGAAATCCATGGATGATTACATAATCAACTCAAAACTCAATACGGGATTGAAACTCAAACTCATACTTGACTGAATAAAGATATAGGTAATGAGGACGAACTTAGTCTAATTTTTTGATTAGCCGTACATACTTGGTAAATCAACAATCTACGAAAATCTCAAAGAACTTGGTTAAAATGCTTAAAGCCTAGCTATTCTCCTTCTCTCTAATCCTTGCTATAAAAATATTTAAGTGCTAATAAGAGAAAAAACTCGTTGGGTACTGATAAGGGACCTATTTTAGTCCCAAAACATCATGGTTTTGGTTTGGGAAAGGTGAAAAAGGGTAACACTACCCCTACTTAATAACTGAACATGGTCATCTATTAGGCTTTCTACGAACCATAGAACTTTCTACAGGCCATATGGGCCCTCTCATAGAAGTTGGAGTATAATTTAGACTTCATTGGAACTTGACTTGGTGGGACTACGACCACTCCTTTATGGGACATAGACCATAGGATGAATCAAAAGGGTTACTCATAGGAATACTAGGGGCTCCTGAAGGTTAGGCTCTACGAGCCATCCTATAGCTTTTCAAAGATGTTACGGGTTATAAGACCTAGTCGTAGAAACCTGTGCACATTTTAGTAGCTACTGGAATGTGACACTTAGGTCTATGATCAAACCTATACATTGTAACTCAGCTCATAAGAAATGGTTATGACACTAAAATTAGGCTATATTTTGAGGGGTTATATGAGCCCCTCGTACTGCTTGAAGAACTTTCTACAGGTCATAGGGCCTCTCATAGCACACAAATAGCTCACTTATCTTTCTTTCTCAAGGATTTTTGATATTGATATAAGTTAGGATAGTACGGGTGTTAAATAGGCTTTGGAGGATATGTTGAGAGCTTGTGTAATTGACTTCATAGGTAATTTGGATTATTATTTTCCTTTGATTGAGCTTTTTTATAATAATAGTTATTACTCCAGTATTCAATGGCCCTAATTGAAGCTCTCTATGATAGGTATTGTCGGTCTCTTATTGGTTATTTTAAGGTTAGTAAAGTGGTTTTGATAGGTCCTGAGTTAGTTCATGCGGCTATGGGAAAAGTTTGACTCATTAGAGAGAGGTTATGAACTTCCTAAAGTACGCAACAATCTTACATAGATGTGAGAAGAAGAAAGCTTGAACTTGAATTTGGTGATTGTGTTTATTTCAAAATATCACCTATGAAGGATGTGATGAGTTTTGGTAAGAAAGAGAATCTTATTCCCCACTTTGTTAGCTCTTATATAATTTTGAGGCATTTTGGCAAGGTGGCCTATGAGTTGGTTTTTCCCTTGGAGATTGAATCGGTCCATTCGATATTTCATGTGTCCTTGTTGAACAAGTGCATTGGTGATCCAACTTCAGTTGTGCCATTGGAGAGTGTTGGTGTTTATAATACCTCAAAAGTTGGAAAGTTGATATGGGAAGAAATTTTCAGAAAAGTTGTTGGCACAGTTGTTGTACTAGCCCCTATACGCACCGTACAAAGCTATACGGTCCATAGATGGGTCCTAGAATTTAAGAAACTGTCATAATTTTAGAAGTCCTTATATGAACCCATATATAGACTGTATAAAGTTCTATGGTCCGTAGGAGGGGCCGTAGATGGAGATTCAGAGACTCAGACTTTTGGGACTTATGCAGGAACTGAGGTTCTACGATCCATTGAAGGATCTAATTGATCATAGAGGGAAATTTCAAAAGGTTGGACCTTCAGGAGAATGGGTATTATGGACGCTTATACATGTTGTTCAAGGTTCTATTAGTTGTATAGAGGACCCATAGACCTTGGATTCAAAACTCAAAAACTCAAGGCACTTTCTACGTATGTCCTCTATGGGTTGTATAGGCTTTTATGGTCCGTAGAGAAAATTGTAGACCTTAGCCATCAGTTACTTCCAGGGGAATTTCAGATATTTTCCATACTTTTAATATTAAATATATGTCATGTTGGGATATTTTGGACATCCTATAACTACCCAACACTTCAAACAAACCCTACTTCTTAAATTCCTCCAAGGCACTAAGGTTTTCTCTCAAGGGTCTTCTTCTCCAACAATCTAGGGTTTCAAGTCCAATTTTTAATGCTTTTGGACTTTTATTATCAATTTATGTTGGCATTCACCAATGAATTCCTTTTATTTATTGGGTCCCAAAAGATCTCAATCCTTCAAGTTCTATTTCACCCAATTAAATTAGGGTTTATGTCAAATCTTCATGTTTTTTTTATTACAATTCAATTGATGTTATTTTACCTTATTATGCATGAATTTTCTAAAATACATGGTTTATAATTGTTCTCATATGGACCCATGTATTATTATTTGAATTTCACTTATGAACTATGATCATGAATTTGCCGAAGTATTTATGCTTGATTTATGAAAGTGATGAAGTATATTTAAAGGATTGTTTTGAGTAATTATCAATAATTTGTGAAAGGTTTTGTCAAATAAAATCATGATTTATATGCTTGGAAAGGTATGTGTCTACACAAACTATTTTATGAATCATCATTTCAAAGGAGCTACTCTTATATAATTTTATAATGTGGATTGGTAAATGATTATTGACTTTCCTAATGTTATGTTTCAATAATTGAATTTATCTATTCAATTAGGATTTGACTTCGTACCGAGAGGTCTTGAGGTGAAGGCTTGATAAGTGAGTCTCTAGTAGCAACCTCTAGTCCAAAACTATGTGCTCCCGTAGGTTGTCCTAAGCAACTTTGCTAGTGGATCCACAATAGAATTGATCAAATGATAAGGAGTATACCTTGCCAAGTTACCTCTCTTTTTGGGTGTAGGAGTTACACTGGATTCTATGTTATAGCTCACATGGTCTTAAAAGTTGGTTAAGGTTAATATCCCACAAACTGAACTATTCTTTTCCTTAAAGCTTTTCATGATGTCTTTTAGTAATGTATTGACCGTATCTCATGATTTATGATTTACTTTGAAGCTCTTAAGGTGTTTTTACTCATGTATTCCATGTTTATGCCCAATATGATTTATTATGTTTGTTATGCATACTTCTCACATATTTAGTTTATTTTACTTACTAATGCATACTTATGCTTACATTGTCTTATTATGTAGGTTCCGATGCTACTCATCATTCTCGTGGCTAGTACAAGTTATGTTTGAAACTACACTACTTGATGAGTCCTCATGTTTACAGGGTGCAACCATGATGGTTTCTTATGCCTTTATTTCATGAATTTCAAACTTTGATTATATTGGGTGAGCTAGAGAGTGTCATATGCCGTCATCTATGACTAGTAGAGGTGATGTCAGACATTTCATGTATTCGTATCCTAATGTTATCTCAGATTTCTTTTATATTGAGATTGCTAGAATTGAGACATATCTTCTGCTTTCGATACATTTTATCATGTATGTGTTGTTTATTCTTAAGTCATGATTATACTAAGAGGCTTGTTTAGGATCCTTCGGGATTCTATTTACTGTATCACATCTTGGGTATAGCTTGTAACATGACAAATATGATATTAGAGCATCGGGTTCAAGTATACTAGGTGTCTGACATGCCGTATTTTGTAAAGTCTTTTTCATGGGTGTGAAGCATGCCACATTTATTAATGAGAGGCTATGAAGCATTTAAGAAACTTCACTTCTTTCATCACTCTTAAATCATGCGATAGAGTTGAACTCTATAAGGCTTTCCTTCTAACTCTTGTTCTATGTGTTACAAAATTATTCATCCAAAAAAAGACAACATGAGAAGGAATTTGAATGCGAATGTGGATGAGGAACAACAAGGTCCATAAGCTCTAACAGACCCTTTGGTCGACCAAGTTACTCGTGCCAAATTTAGGGAGGTTTTTCAAGTGCTTGCCCAATCTATGGCGACATAAGCCAACCAAGGGTAATAGATCTTGTGAACCCAAATGTGGGTACGTTGATTACTATAATGCGTGACTTTATAAGAATGAATCCTCCATAATTTAATGGGTCAAAGATGGATAAGGATCCACAATAGTTCATTGGAGGGATCCAAAAGATCATCAATATCATAGGTATAACTCTGGCGGAAATGCCGAATTTGGTCGCATACCAATTGAAGGGATGGATAAAATTTGGTTCAACCAATAGAAGGAAGAGAGAGCTAGGGGTTTGGGTCCCTTAAATTTGGAAGAGTTCAAGAATTCTTTTGCTTACTGTTTCTTTCCCCTTGAGTTGAAGGAGGCTAAAATCCAAGAGTTCATCAATTTGAACTTCACACAATTGTCCAAGTATGCTCCATTCATGGTTGCCGACACTAGAGATCGCATGAGCAATTTTTTTTTTGGCATTTTGAACTTCGTTGTTAAAGAATGTAGAACCATAATATTAATCAAGGAGATTGGTAGCTCAAGGTTGATGAGGAGGAAAAACTTAAGGATAAGGCTAGAAACTCAAAGATGAAAAGGATCGATAGTGGTGAATTTTCATATTTAAAGTATGGTAATGGTCGTCGTTCACAGTTTAGCTAAAACTTTCCTAGTCATAATTCTTCTAGTACTCCAGATCTAAAATTCAAAAAGGATAGTATAACCCTATGCTATAAAGGAGTGCTCTGAGTGATCAGACAATCCTCGCATGTAGGAAGTATGTGAAGAGCCATCAAAGAGATTGTTTGGCGGGTTCTGATTCTTGTTATGGTCATGGCAAGATAGGTCACAAGTTGAGAGATTTCCTCTTAAGTGCTAGTAGAGGTGGAAGTGGTCGAAATCAAACTCAGACTACTATTTCAGGTCATTTGGATTAGTAGGGTACTTTGTTAGGCTCTGGTAGTGGCCCGCGCTAGAACAAATTCTATGCTTTTCAAACTGGAAAGGGATCGGAGGTTTTCCAAATGTTGTCACTATTATGTTACGATTCATTCAGTATGATTCTTATTATTTGTTAGATTCGAGAGAGAACCTTTATTTTGCGACTCCTTATCTTGTTATGAAGTTCTATGCCAGTTCCAAAATCTTGTTAGAGTTTTTCTTAGTTTATACTATTGTAGTTGATTCTTTTACTTTGTCTAAGAAGGTCTATAAAAAATTGTCCAATCTCAATTTTTCATAAAATTACCTCAATTGATCTTGTGGAGTTAGATAAGACTGTCTTCGATGTTATTCTTAATATGGATTGAATTCATGTGTGTTATGCCTCTAATGACTGTAGAACCTAAGTGGTTAACTTTCAATTTCCTAATCATCTATTCATAGAATAGAAGGGTAGTAATTCTTTATTTAAAAGTTAGTTCATCTCATGCTATAAAGCTTAGGAAATGATTTCTAAGATTTGCATCTATCATCTAGCATGGGTTAGGGATATGAATTCTGAAACCCCTACTCTTTAATTAGTTTTCATTGTTAATGAGTGTCCAAAAGTATTTCTTGATGATCTTCTTTGTATTCCTCTCAAAAGGGAACTATACTTCGGTATTGATCTTCTCCCCGATACCCAAACTATTTCTATCCTTCCTTATAGGATGGCTATGGAAGAACTTAAGGAGTTAAAGGATTAGTTAAAGAACTCGTTAGATAAGGGCTTGATTAGACCGAGTATCTCTCCATAGGGTTATCCAGTTCTCTTTGTTTGAAAAAAGGATGGGTCTCTTTGCATATGTATTGACTATCGACAGTTGAGCAAGGTCAAAATGAAGAATAAATATCCTATCCCAAGGATTGATAATTTGTTTGATCATCTTTAAGGTAATAGTTGTTTCTCAAAGATTGATCTTTTATCGGGTTATCATCAACTTCGAGTTAGAGAATGTGACATTCTCAAGAAGGCTTTTAGAACTTGGTATGGTCACTTTGAATTTTTGGTTATATCTTTTTGACAAATAAATACTTCTACAACTTTTGTGGAGTTGATGAACAAGGTGTTCAAGCAATATTTGGATATGTTCTCCATTGTGTTCAGTGATGATATTTTGATCTACTCTTGGAGTGAGGATGTGCATGCCAATTATTTGAGGATTGTCTTGCAAGTTCTCAAGGATTTTCAATTGTTTGCTAAGTTTAGCAAGTGTGAGTTTTGGTTGAGATCGGTGGTGTTCCTTGGCCATATTATTTCCAGTGATGGTATTTCAATTGATCTTAAAATTACCGAGGCAGTTAAGAATTGGCCTAAACCTTTTTCTCCTTTAGATATTCAGAGTTTTGTTGGGTTTAGCCGATTATTATAGATGGATTGTGGAAGAATTTTCAGCTATAGCTTCGCCTTTGACTACGTTAACTTAAAAGAAGGTGAAATTTCAATGGTCCTAAGCATGTGAGAAGAGTTTCCAAGAGTTGAAAGATCGACTTACTTTGGTCTTGGTTTTGACTTTATCAAAAGGATCTGATAAGTTTATTATGTATTGTGATGCCTCGAGAATCGTTCTTGGTTGTGTGTTGATGAAAAATGGTATAGCCTATGCTTCTAGGCAACTTAAAGTGCATGAAAAGAACTACCTAACCCATGGAGTTAGTGGCATGGTTTTTTCTTTGAAAATTTTGAGACACTATCTCTATGGTGTTCATGTGGGTGATTCACCGACCATAAGAGTTTTCAATATATTTTCAATCAAAAGGATTGGAATATTAGACAAAGGATATGGCTTGAGTTATTGAAGGACTATGACATGAGTTTGTCACGACACAAGCTAGGACCTAGGTTTCATGGTGATTAGAATCCCAAAGGACCAACCAAGCCTCTCAACATATCATACATGAGTATAGATAAGGTATGTAAAGCAATAAAACTAAGTCATAGATGCGAAAATAAAGTCTCAATAAAGGAGAACAAGTCTCAAACTTGAAATACAAAGACAATATAGACCCCATTACATCCAACATGCATCTACTAATCTATATGAAGGAATAACACAAGCTCCAAGATTACCCAATATAAATAATGAAAACTCATGAGAACATTGGGAAACATAAATTGTCACGTCCTCGAAACATGAGGATTCACCACAAGTAAAAATGGTAATAAGCTTTAGCCACGAACAAGAGGATGAGAATAATCATTGGACCCTACATTATGATACAATATAGGGAAAAATATGTGTTAGTACCTGTACTGCACTAAGTATATGAGAAGTGTGCATGAACAATGAATATAGGACATAATCAATATGAACATGAGATGCATGACGAATAGCTTAAAAATAAATGTAAAACCTTGAAACCCTTAAAACATCATAATCATGTCGTCAATGCATCAAAACATCATCTTGAGAACATTATACCTTTTCATATACATTGGTGTGGGATAGGACCTTTATCGACATATAAGACCATGCGAGCTATAATATTGAATCCAATGTAACTTGCATATCGAGAAGGAAGAGGCTACTTTTCAAAGGTATAATCTATGAGAACATCATAATATCATGAGCTATATATGTATCCACTAGCTAGGCCATATTGGCATCATAAACCTATGCAGGCAATGTAGTTAGGGACTAAAGGTTGCTACTAGGTTTTCTTGAGTAGATACTCTGGCTACCTGACCAAACTCCACCTTAAAGTCCTCTCGATTCTTATCATTATCCCAAGGGAAGTCATAAATCATGGTCATTAATATCATTAGCAAAGACAATAAAATATATCAATCCTCATCATAAAATAATCATAAGAATAGCTTATTAACATGATTGATTCATAAGAATCCATGAGTTGATAAAAATGTCCTTTTACCTCTTTAACATTATTGTGTGAGAATTACCTTTCACACTATTTTTATCTGATTGAAAATTCATTGAAACATCACTCATAACCTCTCATGAGTCATTCATAAACCTTGGTAATTATTCATAAAACTTTTATTGAAATTCAAGATCATAATTTCATCAAAACATAATTAAAATATTATATGACATTAGTCATTGAAATTAAATTTGAAATCATTCAATTTTATATGAATTATGTATAATTTGATGAACAATCATAAGATAAGTCATAACTAAGAAGATGTAATGCAAATTCATGAAACTAGGGTTTTTAGAAGAAGAATTCATAAAGAACCTTGGCACTTAAAGGGTGAAAGGACCCATGTATTAATTCCCACATACTTTAGACTTTAAAATCCCTAATTTTCTCTTGACTTGAAGACTTGATTTCTCTTGGAATTAGCTTGAGGAAGAAGAAGACACTTCAGGGAACTTCAGAGAGAAGATTTTGGGATTTAGGTGTTAGGGTGAGAATATGAGAGATAGGAGGGATTAGGGTAGTTAATAGGATTGAATAAACCCACAAAAAACCATCCACATTCACTAATGATTCGATAGGGAAAGGACCTAAACACCCCTAATTTAGATGAATTGGTGTTACACCCCACACTCTTGAGCTAAGAATGTTTCTTAAGCTTCTTTGAAGTTATCATGTGAGCCGGATAATCTACGACAGTATCAAACAACCCTAAGGAAGGGAAAATGTGATACCCCATAATAGGGAAGGTTGGAAATAGAGTCATGAGAAGTAGGAAGGAGTTGGAGGCCAAGTAATGAGTCATAGGATTCGATTTACCCACGTAAGCTATTAACTTAAAAGTTTTACACACTCGAGCTACCTGAGTACATACCAAGCTTACGTGGCATGGGTTACATAGGCTCTTAAAATAAGACGAGATTACAAGCACAAGAGGAGGAGGAGAGAACGACACGTGGCAGCAAGAAAAAAGTGATATGTGGCAGCATAGAAAAGTGACACATAGAAGCAGGTGACCCACCCGCTTGGGGTCAAGTAGGTGACCCACCTGCTTGGGGGGTGGACCCCACTGCCATGTGGCAGCCCCTCATTTGTTGCATGATTGAGGTGGCCCAATAAGGGCTTAACACGTGTCACCCTTAGGGGATGACACCTGTCACCTCCTAAGGGAAAGTATATACATATCCTTTGATGAATAATTCCTTACAATTTCATCTTTTGGACTTAGAAAAAGTAAGAAAAACTTGAGAGAAAAACCAAGATCAAGGAAGAGAAGAGCTACGGGTTTGAGGCCAAGAAAGGTAAGCCTCCGATTTCATTATGTAAATTAATTATTTGAGGTACCCTACAGTGATATAGCCATATTTAATAATGAAAATTTTCTATTTGGGGCAGCGAAGAAGAGACACAAACAACCCACTACTTTTCAGCATACTAAGAGAACTTCCGAGACAAGTTTTAGTAAGTTTTAGCAAGGTATGGCTCGGTTCTCTGCTCCCACATTTTCGTAAGGGTTTGGACATGTTATGATAGTGTTAATTATGTAAATTTATGGTTTGGATAAGCACCAAATGGATAGAAAGAAGCCACGAAATTTCAGCTGCAACTAGAGAACTTCCGAGGCAAAGTTTTGACAAGCTTTGGCCAATTTCGAGTAAGGTAAGGGTTTTGCTTTCAATTTGGGGTTTATGGTATTGTTATTAAGTGTATTATATGTTGTGTAAGTTTCTGGAAATGTGAAAATATAATGGAGATGCTTGACGTTAGAAATATCCTAAAGTGAAGTCATTGTGCTTAAATTGAAGTCGAGTAGAATATTATACTTATAATGCTGCGGCTGTAGGTGGTGTTATGGTATGTTGCAGGGATGGAACACTTTATAATGAAGGTGGGGGTTCTTCTGGTTTCAGACACATAACCCTCCGTTAAGTATGATTAAAGGTGTTACCATAGGGAGACTAGAAAACCCTATTTTGGATATCGTAATTTTGAGCGAGTCGTTGGAAGTTTGTATTATGTAATGTTGATATGAGTTGCCTGTATATATGCTGTAGGGTTTTGTTTTTGGTTGGATGTAGTGAATAGGGGTATAATTGGAAAGTTCGTATAGGACAAGTTATAGAGGAGATGCTGCCCAAATTCTATTAACTTTTAACTAGTTAATAGACTAGTCGAGACTAGTCGAGAAAGGAGAATAAGGAATATGTTCCTATGGGTAGTTGGTGGTAGAATTGCAAGTTGGAAAGTGGAAGGTCACTAAACCTAGTATTACTTTCATGTTAAATAGGTTAAAAAAGTAACGAAGCGAGCTTGGATGTGAGTAATCCATAACAGATATGTAGAGCTACTCTTTTTTTCTGTTGGCATGTCTTAGGCATAAGTTATGAATGGTTTGTATATGAAATATGGGGATAATTCAAATCATGAAACTCTAAATGTAATTCATAGACTTTACTCACTTTATGATGTTAAGACTCCTGTAATAATTGAGTTATTGCCTTTTTAGGCTGCTAGATCATGAACTTCTATGTAAGGCCTGTCTCTTGTTCCTCTTGGAATGTCTTAAGTATAAATGAAATGGCATATGATATGAGGTAGAGGTAGTTTCAGTTATAAGCTCCGAGTATAACTTGTGACTTTTATTCATTAATTGATATTAGAATACTTTAAGTAGTTGAACTACTACCCTCGAGTCTCCTATCTGATGAATAATAATTGAATGCATCAGCTCCTATTCCTAAGGTCTCTATGACGACAAACACCACTACTTCCATAAGCTATTTAACATTTTCTTGATACACGTCTACGATCCCTAAAACTCCAGCTAATATGATCCCAAACGGTGTTTAGAAAGTACTTAAGACGATTACTACTCTGTCTTCAGGTGACGGTTCACTTGACTGTTTCATCGAGTCTCTAATGATGATGTAAATTGCATATGGTTTCTCACTACTCTACTCGTACACACTGTAACCTATCTTTCTTTGAGTCCTACAAGGGGGACGGGAATGCGGTCGTGCCTAGCTTTACTCTTCACTCACCGAGTCCTGGGCCGATTATATATATATATATGTAGAAGTATACAATAATGAAATGCCGTATACAATAAAGTAAAGCATACGATGATGCCATATGTGATAATGCTCATCACCGTGTCTTGGGCCAGGTATGTACATGGTGATATGATGGAAAGTATGGATCGGGCCATATGTTCCTCGATATTATTTTAAAATATGAATTGGGTCGTACATTTCTCGGCATTGTTTTAAAATATAGATCGGGCCGTAAGTTCCTTAACAATATTTTAAAGTCTGGATCCGGCTGAACGTTCCTCGGTATATTTTACTATATGATAATGGCATCGAGTCCCATAGCGGGTTGTGTGTGGTACGACATGTACACCACTCTTTCACCAAGATCCTCACTAAAAGGCCGGATATGGTAGATAGGCATACATATGGAGACATAGTGAGGTACTTGTAACATGTGAAATGATATCGTATATGAAGGTATGATGCCGTATACGATGATATGGTAACATCGAGTCCCACAATGAGCTGGGAGTGACATGTGAGGATGATATGCATACCTTTTTTTCATAAGGTGCAGGTATAGTGTATTGTTAACTGTCATACTTATTTCCTGCATCCCCATTTCAGTTGTTGTTTCAACTATAATATGTTATTCTCTATATACTCGTACATATGTTGTAATGACCCCCCAATCCTTGAGGGGCTGCATTCATGCCTGTAGGTACAGATATCTATTTTGGAGATCCGCCAGCTTCGAGTTTCCACTCAGCGATGTTGGAAGTGTTTTATTATCCCGGAGCCTAACTTTTGATGCTAGTCATTTGATGTATATATTGATTTATTCAAGGGTACAGCGGGGGCCCTGTCCCGCCATATGATACAGTTAATTCTTTTGGAGGTCTGTAGACATGTGTATGTGGGTTATTTATAAGTATGTCATATTATACATGTTATTGTGTTATGGCGGCCTTGTCGACTTGCATGGCTTTCATGTCGTGATACAGGTGAAAGAGGCAATAAGTATATGAAAAAGATTTGATCCATTAGGACTTTATGGATAGTACCATATCACACATGGTTCAACTTGAGTATAGCTGATAGATATGCATAAGAGGCTCTAGGTCGGACCCCAGTTGCGGCCTACGGGGTTGGGTCATGACAGAAGTGGTATTAGGGCAATTCGTCCTTGGAATGTCTACAGACCGTGTCTAATAGAGTCTTGTTTATCGGTGTGTTGTTCACCACATCTATAGACAAGAGGCTACAAGACATTTAGGATGTTACTTTCTTTCAGATCTAAGATCGTGTGATAGAGCCAAGTCATAAGGAGTGAAATTCCTTATACTAACCTATGATCTCAACAGAAGGGAATCATCGATAGAAGAAAGTAACTGTTGATATGGGAAGTTACAAAGCACGCAGGTAAGCAAAGGCATGAAATACATATGTCAGGTAAAGTGTTGAAATACGGTTGACATATAAAGTTGAAATGAGAAAGGAAAAGTAAACAAGAAAGTGCAACAGGTGCAGTCCGAATGGACATACGAGGTAAGTCCATTTTTATACTTTTTATTATGGGTGCCTTGTGTGGCTGCGATATGAGATGATATGAATATATATATGCGTGCCTTGTGATGAACTATTGGTATTTTCTGCATGCAGGTGTTGAGGTAGTAAGAAATATAGAGGAAACTCTGTCCAAATTTTCCTAGAAATAAGAAGAGAATGAGATATAGGGCTATAGTATATCTTGGAAGGTCGTGCCCACAACAATGATGAGATTTAGTTAAATCACGAGTATAGCTAACCTCGAGAAATGAGTTAATTACAGAATTGATGGCAATAGAAACTAGGAGGTCGATACTGGTATGGTAAAATGAATTTGGAAAAGACTTGTGACCCTAAGAAGATGATTTAGGAAAGACTAATAGATCTGGATAGAATGATATGTTGAGGTACCGACTGAATTGATACACAAGATAAACTATGATGAGGTATAGTTAAAACAAGTAGTAGTACGATGAAGATAAGAGTACAAGGGAAAAAAGAATTATGACGTATATGAAGTATTACTAAGACTAACTGAAAAGGGTAAGCAACCCATATTAAGAATTGTGAAAAAGGTTAAGAAGTATTATACCAGGGGACTGAATGCAAACAGGATACCATGTGAATATAACGAAGATCATTTTGAGAATAAGTAAAGCTTAGTAAGGAAGTAGCTAAATGGTATGACGTGATCCATGTGATTAGAATATAAGGATAAGTGTGAAACGGAATAGCAAGCCATGGAACAAATAAGGAAGACTTATCAAGTTCTATAAGGAAAATTTAGAATAAAGGTTATATGATGACGAAAAGGATGGCTAGTGCAAGGAAACAAAGAGTAATATGGAATTCCTTGTGCACAACCAAAAATGGATATGAGCTGGAGAAATAATAAGGAAATTCTAACAGAGGCACCCAAGATACACATATGTAACTGAATACGAGGATGGAGCAAAAGAAGAATGTATAGTTATGAGTTAAAGGGGTGGTACAACAACATGGTGTTAAGGTAGACCTCTTATTGGGGCAAGCTCGATGTGCTGTTAAGAAAGTGAGCATCGGGCGCACGACAATGATGAAAGCTCATGAAGCATAGAGAAGTATTGTGTATACATGACTTGAGTACCAATAATTAGACTAGATCAGCACCTCACAATTAGGTTAAGATGTCGTACATGGGCAACCAAAGGTATGGAGGATGTAAAGGAAGGCAGACATATGGTGCAGTCTACCAAATGTTTTGGAAAAGAATCATACGCATTTGAAAATTTGAAATAAGGGCGTAAGGTAGAACACAAACAGATAGTGACATGGGTACACCCTAAAGGGGGGAAGTGGCATTAAGTGAGATCCTATACTGGCAGAGTTAACAGAATCTAATAGCAAAAAATGAATGGATAAAAGCCAAGATGATATCTAAGACAGTGCAGAGGATTATTAGGAAGGACCTTGAATAGTGTGACATCAAAGGATGGGTTCATACAAAGGGGATGAACACGACAAGAGAATTATAATGGGAACTTAAAGATATTATAAGGGATAGCCAGGCTACACTTGACTAAAGGTTAGGATGTTGGTAACAGAATTACTGGCTACTGGAATTATGATATACAGGTAGCAAAAGAGAAAGGATAAGAAATATCTCTTATATTAGAATAATAGGAAACTTAAGAGTAAGTGAAGGAAGCAAAACAAGTATGGAAAAAGAGACTGTAAGTGCGTGTTAGTACAATGACATATGTAGAGCAGAGTAAGCCAAGATTAGGAAAGATTATACTAAGAGTAAGATCAAGTAGTTACTCGATAAAAAGAAGTCGATAATAGCAATGTGATTGCCATATTTTGAATCTATTAAAGAAAAGTATAAGGTGGTTCAAGACAGAACTATTAAGATATAATCAGTATTAAGGACAAAAGCCATAATGGAGCCTTGACCTCGACTGAAGGAGGTAAGACACTAGTATAGCTTTGCTAAGGCATTTTTCTGGACTACTCTAGGTACTTACACACGTTTGTGCAAGGATTACAATATGATGTGTGTTAAGAGAACCGAAGAGTAGATATGGGTAAAAGTGCAAGATAGAATGCCTAAAGTGTTATAGGTTGGGTTAAGAGGAATTGTACAATAGCTTAAACAAAATTGAGCATCAGAAGCTTGATAGCCTATTACAGGAGATAGAAATCCTGACCCGGAAATAGAAAGCAGTTAATATGGATTATGGTATAGGCTGACCTTGCACTCTAAGGAAGCATGAATTCATACGGGTTATGGTGGATAGGATGATAGAGTCAGCCCATTTTCTTCCAGTTAGGAAGGCATATTCAGCTGAGGGTTATGGAGATGACATAGCAAGGGGACAATGAGATTTCACGAAATTCCCACACCTATTATCTCACAAAGGGAAGTTCAATTTACAGCTAACCGCTGGAGATCACTCTAGAAAAGATTGGGAACACAGGTGAATCTTAGTAAGACATTTAACCCTTCAATTAATGGTTAAGCCCAGAGGTGATCCAGCAAGTTGTGGATGAAGTAAAGCTTATCCAGGAAAAACTATTAACAACCCAGAGTTAACAAAAGTCATATGCAGATAGTCGACGTCAATCTTTCAATTTGAAGTAGATGAATGAGTATTTGTGAAAGCGTCACCAAGGGAAGGTTTAATAAAATTTGGTAAGAAGGGGATACATTGGTCCTTATCGGATCATTCATAGAAAAGGCAAAGTTGCCTATGAGTAGGACCTACCATCCAATTGGAAGCAATACATTCAGTTTTTATGGATCAATACTCCGCAAATATATAAGCAACCCTCCCAGAATATTCTCTGTGGATGAGGTTCACCTAGAAGAGAAGTTACCCTACGAGGAGCAACCTATCCCCATCTTAGGTCGCTAATTAGAAGGTTGCGAATTAAGGACGTGGCTCTCATCAAAGTAGGTGATGGGACAAAGATAGAGAAAAAATATCCGTATGGGTTCCCTACATCTAAAGGTAGTCTAAACTCCTGAATCAATAGTGTTGACGAATAGGAGGCCTATGGATGACAATAGGTATAGAGAATTCCCAGAATCCTGGTAAGATCTCATAAGACTAATTAACATTCGAGGATGAATGTTCTAAAGGGGGGAAGGATATTACACCCCACACTCTTGAGCTCGAAATATTTCTTAAGCTTTTTTGAAGTTATCATGTGAGCCGGATAATCTACGACACTATCAAACAACCCTAAAAAAGGGAAAATGTGATACCCCATAATAGGGAAGGTTGGAAATAGAGTCATGAGAAGTTGGAAGGAGTTAGAGGCCAAGTACTGAGTCATAGGATTCGATTTACCCACGTAAACTATTAACTTAGAAGTTTTCCACACTCGAGCTACTTGAGTACATACCAAGCTTATGTGTCATGGATTACATAGGCTCTAAAAATAAGATGAGATTACGAACACACGAGGAGGAGGAGAGAATGACATGTGGCAGCAAGAAAGGAGTGACATATGGCAGCATAGGGAAGTGACACGTGGCAGCAGGTGACCCACCTTCTTGGGGGGTGGACCCTACTTACATGTGATAGTCCCTCATTGGATGCATGATTTAGGTGGCCCAATAAGGGCTTGACACATGTCACCCTTAGGAAGTGACACATGTCACCTCCTAAGGGAAAGTATATATATATATCCTTTGATGACTAATTCCTTACAAGTTCATATTTTGGACTTAGAACAAGTAAGAAAAACTTGAGAGAAAAACCAAGAACAAGGAAGAGAGGAGCTACGGGTTTGGGGCCAAAAAAGGTAAGCCTCCGATTTCGTTTTGTGAATTAGTTATTTAAGGTACCCTACGGTGATATATTAGTTTTTAATAATGAAAATTTTCTATTTGGGGCAGCGAAGAAGAGACACAAACAGCCCACTACTTTTCAGCATACTAAGAGAACTTCCGAAACAAGTTTTAGTAAGTTTTAGCAAGGTATGGCTTGGTTATATTCTCCCACATTTTGGTAAGGATTTGGAAATTTTATGAGAGTGTTAATGATGTAAAGTTATGGTTTGGAGCATCACCAAATGGATAGCAAGAAGCCATGAAATTTCAGCCACAACTAGAGAACTTTCGAGATGAATTTTGGCAAGCTTTGGCCAATTTTGGGTAAGGTAAGGGTTTTTCTTTCAATTTGGGGTTTATGGTGTTGTTATGAAGTGTATTATATGTTGTTTAAGTGGCTTAAAATGTGAAAATATCATGTAGATGCTTGACGTTAGAAATATCCTAAAGTGAAGTCGTTGTGCTTAAATTGAAGTCGAGTAGAATGTTGTACTTATAGTGATGAGTCTATAGGTGGTGTTATGGTATTTTGAAGGATGGAACACGTTCTAATGAAGGTGGGGCTTCTACTTTTTTCAGTCACGTAACCATCCATTACGTATGATTAAAGGTGTTACCACAGGGAGACTAGAAACCCTATTTTGGATATCGTAATTTTGAGCGAGTCATTGGAAGTTTGTATTATGTAATGTTGATATAAGTTGCCTATATATATGCTGCAGGGTGTTTCTGTTGGTTGTCTGTAGTGAATAGAGGTGTAATTGGAAGTTCAGATAGGGCAAGTTATAGAGGAGATGCTGCCCAAATTTCGTTAACTTTTAACTAGTTAATAGACTAGTCGAGAAAGGAGAATAAGGAATTTGTTCCTATGGGTAGTTGGTCTCCCACGTGCAAAAGATGAAGGTTGCCGAGATGAGAATGTTGAGATGGATGTGTGGGCATACCAGGAGTGACAAGATTAGAAATGAGGCTATTCGAGAAAAGGTAGGAGTGGCCTCAGTGGAAGACAAGATGCGGGAAACGCGACTGAGATGGTTTGGACATGTGAAGAGGAGAGTCCCAGATGCACCAGTGCGGAGATGTGAGAGGCTGGCCATGGATGGTTTCAGGAGAGGTAGGGGTAGGCCGAAGAAATATTGGGGAGAGGTGATCAGACAGGACATGGCACATTTATGACTTACCGAGGATATGACCCTAGATAGGAGGGTGTGGAGGACACACATTAGGGTAGAAGGCTAGTACATAGTAGTTTTATTCTCCCTTATTCGTAGGCATATTAACGCACTATGATTTCTTGTACTCTGATGTATGTTATTTATGGTATTTATGTTATTATTCAATAATAATATCTACTGTTTTTTTGTGCTTTGATTATACTATTGTTTGGACCGTATTTGTCATCTACTTATTTACTCTAATATTCTTGTCTAACCTTTTTCTATGCTTTTATTGAGCCGAGGGTCTTTCGGAAACAGCCGTCCTACATTGGTAGGAGTCAGGTCTGCGTACACTCTACCCTCCCCAGACCCCACGATGTGGGATTTCACTGGGTTGTTGTTGTTGTTGTTCCTATGGGTAGTTGGTGGTAGAATTGCAAGTTGGAAAGTCGAAGGTCACTAACACTAGTATTACTTTCGTATTAAATAGGTTAAAGTAGTAACAACGCGAGCTTGGATATGAGTAATCCATAACAGGTATGTAGAGCTACTTTTCTTTTCTTTTGACATGTCTTAGGCATAAGTTATGAATGGTTTGTATGTGGGGATAATTCCACTCATGAAACTCTAAATGTAATTCATAGACTTTACTCACTTTGTGATGTTAAGACTCCTATAATAATTGAGTTATTGCCTTTTTAGGTTGCTAGATCATGAACAGTAGTCTATGTAAGGCCTGTCTCTTCTTCCTCTTAGAATGTCTTAAGTATAAATGCAATGGCATATGATATAAGGTAGAGGTAGTTCCAGTTATAAGCTCCGGGTATAGCTTGTGACTTTTATTCATTACTTGATATTAGAATGCTTTAAGTAGTTGAACTACTACCCTCGAGTCTCTTATCTGATGAATAATAATTGAATGCATCAGCTCCTATTCCTAAGGTCTCTACAATGACAAAAATCTCTACTTCCATAATCTATTTAACCTTGTCTCGATACACATCTACGATCCCTGAAACTCTAGCTAATATGATCCCAAATGGTATTTAGAAGGTACTTAAGATGATTACTACTCTCGTCTTCAGGTGACGGTTCACTTAACTATTTCATCGAGTCTCTGATGATGATGTAAATTGCATATGGTTTTTCACTACTCTACTTATGCACACTGTAACCCATCTTCCTCCGAGTCCCATAAAGGGGCCGGAAATGCGGTCGTGCCTAGCTTTACTCTTTACTCACCGAGTCCTGGGCCGGTTATATATATATATGTACAAGTATATGATAATAAAATGCCATATATGATAAAGTGAAACATACGATGAAGCTGTATGTGATGATGCTCGTCACCGCGTCCTAGGCCGGGTATGTATATGGTGATATGATGGAAAGTTTGGATCGGGCCGTACGTTCCTCGACATTGTTTTAAAATATGAATTTGGTCGTACATTTGTCGACATTATTTTAAAATATAGAATAGTCCGTACGTTCCTCGGCACTATTTAAAGTATGGATCAGTCCGAATATTCCTCGGTATATTTTACTATATAATAATGGTACCGAGTCCCATAGCGGGTTGGGTGTGGTACGACATGTACACCACTCTTTCACTGAAACCCTTACTAAAGGGTCAGATATGATAGATAGGCATACATATGGAGACATAGTGAGGTACTTGCAATGTTTGAAATGATACCATATATGGAGGTATGATGTCGTATATCATTATATGGTAACATCGAGTCCCACAGCGGGCTGGGAGTGACATATGAGGATCATATGCATACTTTTTTTTCATAAGGTGCAAGTATAGGGTATTGTTAACTATCATACTTGTTTCTTGCATCCCCATTTCAGTTTTTGTTTCAGTTATGATATGTTATGCTCTATATACTTAGTACATATGTCGTACTGACCTCCTGGTCCCTGGGGGGCTGCATTTTATGTCTGCAGGTACAAATGTCTATTTTGGAGATCCACTAGCTTCGAGTTTCCACTCAGCGATATTGGAAGTGCTCCATTATCCTGGAGCCTAACTTTTGATGCTAGTCATTTGAGGTATATATTGGTTTATTCAGGGGTACGGCGGGGACCCTATCCCGCCATATGATATAGTTAATTCTTTTAGAGGATTGTAGATATGTTTATATGGGTTATTTGTGAGTATATCATGTTATACATGTTATTGTGTTATAGAAGCCTTGTCGGCTTACCTGCCTTTTCATGTCGTGATACAGGTGAAAGAGGCGATAGATAAATGAATTTTTTTTGACCCATTGTGATTTTGTGGATAGTACCACATCATACACTGTTCAACTTGAGTATAGCTGATCGATACGCATAAGGGGGTCCAAGTCGGACCCTAGTCGCAGCCTACGGGGTTGGGTCATGATAATTAGACACTTAAAAGGAAGGGCCACCATGGTTCGTAAAGCCCACAAGGGCCCATGATGGTGGTTGTGGTGAGGGGGATTGGACTTTGGGTTAGAGGACTAACTTCTAAAGAGGTCACCACGGCTTGTGCTGCTCACCATATGTCGTGGTCCCCCTCGTGATCCTCACACAATGTCCAAACCCACCTGGGTAGGACCACGCTTCTTCTTCACAGCCTATGGTCCCCTCCATGGCCAATGAAAAGCTCCGTGACGTCCACCTGGTGCCTAAAAATTTACAACTTCCATGGTTTCCCTTTTTAAACTTAATTTTTCATTTTTCTAACTTTCAGGATCTTATGTGAGTGTTCTGTATCATCCGAGAAAGGAAAATGTATTTGTCGATGCTCTTACTAGATTGTCCATGTATAGTGCTGATCATACTAAGGATGAGAAGAAGAATTAGTTCAGGAATGTTCACAAGCTAGTACATTCTGATGTTCATTTTGTTGATTTCAAAGAGGGTGGTGTTATTGTGCAAAATAGCTCAAAATCATATCTTGTGTAAGATGTGAAGGCAAAACAAGATAGTGATCTAAATTTGGTTGATTTTAAGAAAACAGTTTCCGAAAAATCCATTGAGGCTTTCTCCCAAGGGAAAGATGGTGTGCTCCATTACCAAGGTCGTTTATGTGCTCCCAATGTTGATGACTTAATGGAAAAAAAATTCTAAAGATCATAGTTCTTGGTATTCTATTCACCTGGTATCCACCAAGATATATCATGATTTGAGGGAAGTTTATTGGTGGTATGGCATGAAGAAGTATATTATGGACTTTGTGGCTAGTGTCCTTATTGTCAACAAGTGGAAGTTGAACATCTAAAACCAGGGGGTTTAGCTGAATACATTGAGATTCCTACTTAGAATCGGGAAGAATTGAATATATACTTCATCACAGGTTTGCCTCGTACTCTAGGAAATATGATTCGATTTGGATTATTGTGTACCAAATAATTAAGTCAGCGCATTTTCTTTTCGTTAATACTTCTTATTTAACCAAGTATTAGGCTAGCCTTTACATTTAAGAGTAGTTCAAGTTGTATGGTTTTCCATTAACCATCATTTCATACCGAGGTACTCAGTTTACGTCTTAGTTTTGGAGATCATTTAAGAAGTCTCTTGGTACTCAAGTAAAGCTTAGTATAATTTTTCATGCTCAGATCGATGGTCAATTAGAACAGACTATTTAGACATTGGAGGATATGTTAAGATCTTGAGTGATCGACTTCAAAGGTAATTGACCATTTTCCAGTTATTGAGTTTTTCTACAATAACAATGATCATTTGAGTATTCAAATGGCTCAATTCAAACCTCTCTATGGTAGGATATATAGATCTCCTATTGGATGGTTTGAGGTTGGAGGGGTCTCTTTGATAGGACCCGAGTTGTTTTGTGAAGTTATGGAAAAAATTGACTCATTAGAGAAAGGTTGAACACCGCCTAGATTTGATAGAAGTCCTATTCGAATGTGAGAAGAAGAGAGTTTGAATTTGAGGTTGATGATTGGTTTTACTTGAAAATCTTATCCATGAAGGGTGTGATACATTTTGGTAAGAAAGGGAAGCTTAGTCCCTGTTATATAGGTTTACATCATATTTTAAGGTGTTTCGGCAAGGTGACTTATGAGTTGGATTTTGCCTTCAGAATTTGCATCAGTGTATCTGATGTTTCATGTCTCTTTGTTGAAGATATGTATTGATAATGCTACTTCTATTGTGCCATTGGAGAGTTTTGGCGTGAAGGAGAGTCTACCTTATGAAGAGGTTCCGGTTGAGATTTTACATCGTCAAGTTTGGAAATTGAGGAATACGGAAGTTGCTTTCATCAAAGTTCTTGGGAGGAACCAACTAGTTAAGGGTGCTACTTGGTAGGCCGAAGCTGATATGACGTCCTGTTATTCTTATTTATTTCCCTATGCTTCAGTTTAGCATGGGGTATTTTTTCCTCATGTTCACTCTTTCGGATTCATGTGTCTTAGCTATTCTCAAGTTTTCATATGCATGCATGTTTATGAAATACGTTTTAAAGTCATATTTTAGCTTGAGGCAGATTACTCCTTGGTATAATGCATTCTTATGCATTTTGCATCCATGTTGGTTTGTTAGGACTCTTTCTTACTATATGCATGATAACTTGAGCTCCATTCGAGGATGAATGTTTCCAAGGGGGAGATATTGTAAGACCTCAGAAGTTTAAGTTGAGTTGGGAAGAAATTTTCAGAAAAGTTGCTGATGCATGTGTTGTACAGGAACATATACGGACCAAACAAAGCTACACGGTCAGTAGAAGGCCATCAATGATGGGTCCTAGAAATTGAGAAAGTATAATAATTTTAGAAGTCCTTGTTTAAACTCATTTATGGACCATATAGTAAGACCTCGGAGGTTGAAAAGTCAGAAAATAGGGTTTAAGATGGAAATCATAGAAAAGTGGCACCAGATAAGGACCACGAGACCCTTCACAGGCCGTACTCAGCTTCACGGCCTGTGTTAAGGGACCATGTAAGTGAAAAGAAATATGGGAATTAAGGGGAAGGGTCTATGGAGGGCTCTAATGCCCGTGATGCCTACCACGGACTGTGAATCCATACGTGAACTTAACCCCCAAGACCCGTTGAATGGATTACGATCCATAGATGAGCCCACAAAGCCCATTCAACAGTTATTTCACAAGGGTGTTTCAATCTTTGCTCATTCTTTTAACTCCTAACCTAATCCCTCATTCTTTCAACTCCCACCCCAAAATATATTTCTTCTCTCTCAAGCTTCTCTAAAAAATCAAGAGCAAGATCTCAAGGTTCATGTCTCCTTCTCCCATTTCAATTTGGGCTTTGATCAAGGTATGTGGAAATTCATCAATGGGTTCCTCTTCACCCATTGAGTCTCAAAGAAACCTTCATTTCTCATTTATGTTACTTTCCCGATTCTAGGTTTTACATGGTTCTTCCATGGGTTCAATTGATTTCCACTCTACATGTCATTATTGATCTTATTATGCATGATTTGATCTTAATACAATGTTTTCAATGATTTTTACATGAACACATTCCATATGAGTATTTTGATTATGAAACAAAGCTTTGAGATTATGCATGCATTATTAATTGAAGAATTTATGAAGTATTATTTTGAATGAAGTGTTGACATGATTTTATGAAATTAGGTTTCTTCCGATTGAAGTATTCTTATTATGAATTTTTGTTATAATTTAGCCAATTCCAATTTAAGTTCATTTACTATGAAAAGACTATCATGAGTTAGATTCTATCACGACCCAATCCCATGGGCCGTGACTGGGGTACGACCTGGACCCCCATATATGTATCTATTAGATATAAGAACTATACACATGAACCTAGTGAGTGATAAAATATTCATACATGTGTAGCCTTTTTCATTTGCATCATGTCATGAAAGGGAAAGCCAGCGGATAAGGCTGCCATAGCATAATAACATTTACAACTCATCCTACAATTATAATCGCATAAAACTCACACATTACCCATATACACATGTCTACAGACCTCTAAGAATAGTAATGGTAACATATGGTGAGACAAGGCCCCCGCCGTACCCCTGAATAAACAAACATATATATATTAAATGACCAATATCAAAGATTAGGCTCTAGAACAGTGGATCACTTCCAACATCGCTTAGTGGAAACCCTAAGCTGGCGGATCTCCAAAATGAACATCTATACCTGCGGGCATGAAATGCAGCCCCCCGAGGAAAGGGTGGGTCAGTACGATATATGTACTGAGTATACAAAGTATAAAACATCATAACTGAGACAACAACTGAAATAGGGATGCATGGGGCAAGTATAATATTTAGCCATCTGCCGTACCTGTATTTTATAAAATAAAGACATACATGCTATCATCGCATACTGTATCTGGCCTATTCGGGGACTTGTGTAATAACTACATCATTTTTTCATCATAAGAACATATATACCATTAGCGTTGTGGAACGTACAACCTGATCCATGTATATACAAAGTACATACCGAGGAACGATGGCTCGATCCGTATATTATATAATAATGCCAAGGAACGATGGCTCTATCCGTATATCATGTAACAATGACGAGGTACGAAGGCCCAATCCGTATATCATATAATAATGTCGAGGTACGATGGCCTAATACGTATATCATATAACAATGCCGAGGTACGATGGCTCAATCCGTATATCGTGTAACAATGCCGAGGTACGACGACCCAATCCATATATATCATAATGCATATACGTGCACATAAAACTATGTAACATATCAAACGTCCCTTAGGTATCACCATAAATCATGTTCAAAAGCCCCTACGTATAGGAGCTTACACATCCCAATACTATTCAGCCTATGGAAGGCTCGAGGGTCGTAGTTTAACTACTTCAAGGCCCTTATCATTTAGAAGTGGGTACAAGTCATGAGTTACATCCAGAATCTATAAATGGATCTATCTCCAAATCCATGTTCTATAGTACCTATAGTCCAGTCTTTCTAGAAGCAGGAAAAGACAAGCTTTACGTGTACCACTTTCTATCACATGGAAGACTTGAAAAGTAATGACTCAACTTATTACAGGATTTCTAATCAGTAGGAAGTGAACAAGAGCCTTAACACACACTCATAGTTTTAACAGTGGAATAACTACCAATTTCCTATACATAATACTTACATCTAAGTCATGCCAAAAGAGAAGAAAGGGTAGCTTCCCATACTCATCCCCTTCTAATATATGGAAGGCTTGAGAAGCCCTAGTTCGATTACTGTAAGAGTCCTTTCATCAAGGAGTACATAAGAACTATGAATTACACTTTGTATTTATGAGTATATTTACCCTCAAGCGCACATCATTCACTATTTAACTTGAAGACATGCCAAAAGAAGGAAACATTAACTTTTCATACACTACTTTTCAGCATATAGAAGGCTTGAGGAATGAGAGCTTAACTACTTTAAGAGTCTTAACATTCAAAAGTGAATACAAATTATGGATCATGAATCATGTTTAGAGGTCATGAATAGAATTACCCCAGGCTTCATACACATATCATTTGTCACTTAAATCTAAGACATGCCCAAAAGAAAAGAGAGACATGTTTTACATACCTCTTACGGGTTACTCTTTATCCCGTTCGCCTCATCGTTCCTTAAACCTAGGTAACATGAAAGTAATTCAAGTATCAACAACCCGTAGTCTTTCATAATCTTAGGTTACATATGAGTATTCATAGAACTCAACCCCTCGCTCGCCTTCTCGACTAGTTCCTTAACTAGTTAATGAGTTAACAGAAATCGGGCAGCACCTCCCCTATAATATGCCCTATCCGAATTTATAATTACACTCCTAATAATTAAATCCAACCAAAAACAAAAACCTACATAACATGTATAAGCAGTTCACACCAACATAATACAACACAAACTGCAAATGACTCGCTTGAAACCACGATATCAAAATAGGGTTTCTAGTTTCCATTTTGCAAAACCTTTAATTATACGAAACAGAGGGTCGGGTGGCTGAAACCAGAAGCTCCCACACCCCTTTTAGAATAATTTTATTCCCTCCAACATAACACCACACACCTGCAGCAGCACACCACAAGCACAACACCTTGCTTCGACTACAATTTAACTATAGCGACTCCAATTTAGTTTGCTTCGAACGTTAAACATTTCTACGAGATTTTTACACTTACAGCAGAATAAAAGGCATTTAATATACCCTATAAAAACACCATAAACCCCAATTTGAAGGAAAAGGTCTCACCTTACCCGAAATTGGCCAAAGCTTGCCAAAACTCACCTCGGAAGTTCTTTAATTGCTGCTAAAATATTGTGGCTGTTTGATATCCATTTTGTGCTTATCCAAACCATAAATTTACATTATTAACACCTTAATATCATTTAAAAACCTTTAACAAAACGTGGGAGAAGGGAACCAAGCCATACCTTAACAAACGACTTCCCAAACTTGCTAAAAATTAACTTCGGAAACTCCTTAATATGCTGAAAGTTGCGGACTGTTTGTGTACCTTCTTTTCTGCCCCAAATAGTAATTTTTCTCTATTAAAACCCATTATTTAGCCATGGTATAACTTAAATAATTAATTCACGGAACGAAATCGGGGCTTACCTTGAATTGGAGCAACCCGTGGATGCCTCGTTCTTTCTCTCAAATTTTTCACTCAATTCTCTCAAGTTAGAAGTGCTGAAAATGAGATATACTCCAGCATATAACACATATATACACCTCCTTAGGAGGTGACACATGGAATCCCCTAGAGGTTATACGTGTCAACCCCCTAGGGCACCACCTCAATCATGCCTCCAATCTTTGGCTGCCATATAGCAGCGTGGGGTCCACCCAACCTGCTGCATCACCTACTTGACCCTAAGTAGGTGCATCACCTACTTGTCCAAGTAGGTGCATTACCTATTTGCGTTGAGTAGATGCGTCGTCTCATTATTTCTCTTCCGTGGGTTCGTAATCTTATCTCACTCCAAGAGCCTATGTATTCTTTTCTACTTAAGCTCGATGTGTACTCAAGTAGCTTAGTATGCAAAATATCCCAAGTAATAGCTTTCACAAGTAAGTCGAGTCCTATGACTCACTACTTAACTTTCAACTTCTTTCGTATTCTTGTAACCCTATTTCCAATCTTTTCTCTTATAGAGTATCTCCTTCTCCTTTCTTTAGGATTATTTGATAGCATTATAGATTATCCGACTCAAATGATGACTTCTAAGAAACTTAATTGCCTTCCTAGAAACTTAAAAAGCTTAAGATTCTTTCTATTATGTGTCTCTTATAAATTGATTGTGTTATGAAATCATGATATTTTAAAGGTATTCTTATGATTATGACTCTTCAACAATGATTTGGTATTACTATATTCATACCATTTCAACGACTAAGAATATGAATATGATTAGTTAAGTTTTCTTTTGGAAGTTTACTTAGCACCGAGTCGGATTAGGGAAATTACCCAGATCCCTAAACTACATGCCCTTCAAGGATTGTCCCAATTAGACATTAGCTAGTGAATCTACCTAAGTTTAAGAATGTGCTCCTTACCTTTGCAAGTAGCACACTCTCTTTTTGGTGTGGGAGAAATACACCGAACTATATGTTATAGGTCACATGGTTTATGTCAGTTAATGGTATCTCCCATAAAATATTATGGTCTCCTAAAATAGCTTGTCTTTTATACATATGTCATGACGTCTACGTATGATATGATTTTCAGAATATTGTATTGCACTTGTATTGTGTTTTATGAACTCAACTTATTAGATTATGTCATGTTTTTACTTTTACATGCATTATCATATTTTCAGATTTATGATATTATAATGTCATGTTCATGCATGTTCTCCATACTCAGTACACTCTATAGTACCAACCTCATACTTTTGCCAATATTATCTCATATTATAGGTCCTAACACTCATCATTTGAGTCGCAGTTAGTATTGGATCATGTCATCTTGCTAATTGCTTGGTGAGTCATCATGTTTTGAGGATGTACCTCTTGTTTCGAGGACATACCTCTTATGACTACTTCTTCAGGCCTTACTTTACTTTTAGTCTTCAGATATTATAGATAGCAAGAGACTTGTTCTATCATCTCACTTATGATATAGGCTTTTCAGACATAAGTATTTCTGCGTATGTTGAGTTGTACTCAATTTGTTCTTATGTTAAGTTTAGACTTTATTCCTCTTTCATTTTATTTAGTTCAGTATGTTATCTTTATGCCATGTGATTTATCTTAGGAAATCCGGGACTCTAGGTACCATGTCATGTCTTGGGGTAGTCTTGGGTCATGACGTAAATAACTTGAGAGGGAAGGTAGTGAATATGGGGAGTATATCATTCCTTTTTGTTTTGGAGAGACCTTTGGCATTTTACATCCAATCCTTAGCCAATAAGTTAGTTCAACTTGATATCTCTAATCCTAGTTGAGTTCTAGATTGTATGAAGGCTTGCTCCACCTTATTGGAGCAGTTTTATAATTAGTAGTTCAAGGATGTGGGTTTGGTAGCCATCCATGATCGAGTTTTGAGAGGTGATGTTCGAGGGGAAACCCTAGATACTAAGGGTGTTTTGAGAATTAGCACCCATATTTGTGTTCCTAGAGTTAGGGATTTGATGTTTATGGTACTTTGAGAGGATCACAACTCCAAGTATTCTATTCACTCGAGCACAACTAAGATTTATAGAGATTTGAGAAAGCATTACTAGTAGAGTAGTATGAATAGAGATAGAGCAGACTATGTAGCTCATTTCCTATATTGTCAATAGGTAAATGCTGAGCACTTTAAGGCTTGGTGGTGAGTTTTAGAAGATACCTATTCCTGAGTTGAATTAGGAATGTATCACTATTGACTTCAATGTAGGGTTGTTGCAGACTTCTTGAGGTGTTGATAGCAATTGGGTCATCATAGATCGACTGACCAAATTAGTTCATTTCATATTCATCTAATCTTTTTTCAGTACCAAGAGATTATCTTATATCTATGTTTGAGAGGTAGTTCATTGTTATGGGGTACCAGTGTTTATTATCTTCGATAAGGGCTCTTAGTTCACTTATAGTTTCTGAAGGGCATTCTAGGAAGAGTTAGGTACTCTAGTTGATCTTAGCACAACATTCCACCCAAAGACCAATGGGTAGTCTGAGTGGACTATTCAAGTTCTGGAGGATATACTTCTAGCCTGTGTGTTGGAATTTGGAGGCCAGTGGGATCATTTATGGGCTTTGGGGGAGTTTTCTTATAACAACAGCTAACATTTTAGTATTTAGATTAACCCATTTGACGCATTGTATGATAGGCATTATCGATCTCTTCATAGTTGATTTAAGGCTTCGGATCCTAGGTCATGTGGTACAGACTTGCTTTAGGATGCTTTGACCCTAGTTTATGTTATTTAGTATAGGTTAAAGGAGGCTCAGAGCACGCAGAAAAGCTACACTAACCATACACATCATCCTTTGATCTTGGGTGTTGGTGATATGGTTTTCCTTTGAGTTTCTCTATTGATGGGTATGATGAGATTTGGGAGACAGGGCAAGCTTAGCCCCTAGTATATTGGGCCTTTTGAGATCCTTTAAGCTATTGGTGATGTTGTATATGTGTTGGCCTTGCCACATGCCTATTCTTCTGTTTATCTAGTTTTTCCATGTGTTGATGTTTCCTCAATATGTTCCTGATGAGTCTTGTGTGCTTCAATATGATTCAATCCAATTGGATGATTGTTTGACCTTTATGGAGGAGTCAGTTGCTATTTTGGCTAACGATATCAAATGATTGCATTCTAGAGATATTCAAATTGCTAATGTTTAGTGGACACATTGTCCAATTAAAGAGACTACTAGGGAGACCGATCATGATTTGCCAGCCCAGTATCCCTACTTTTTTAGGCTTCTTTTGTTTCTTCACTCTTTAGTTTTGAGGACAAAAATCCTTTTAGTAGTGGATATTGTAATAACCTCTAGATCATCTCCTCTATTTTCAGTATTTTCTATATTTAGATCCTTCATATAGTGACTCCAAGTGATTTATGACTTGCTTGGACTAACAGTTTGATTGCCTGATCATTTGTTTGGTTTTTATGCAAGTTGTTGGGTTTTGGAGTTGTTGATGTTTGAAAAGTTGACTTTAGTCAAAAATTTAGGTAAACAACCCCAGAATATAATTATGATAGTTCTATTAGATCTGGAACATTGAGTTTGGTCAAAATAGGCTAATTGTTTTGGTCCCAAGGCTTTCGGGATCATTTTGACCTACCTTGTGAATTTTGACTAAAAATGATCTAGCTACTTTTTATCAAGACGACCTCCAATGGAAGTTTTGATATATTCATTGAGTCTAAAATTTCAAATTTGGTGGGATAGCATAGTTAGTTTGTGTGCTCAATTTTTGAAACAATCGTGAGCACCAGGACAGATTCCATGGGACTTTGCGAAGTTGGTTAGTGCCTAAGTTAGTGTATCTTTCTAAGTAGACAGCTTTAGCGCCTTGCATTTTAGCAGCCTGTCCCACTTTATTGGTGGTCACTTATTCTTCTAAGGAGCCATTTTAGCAGTCATCATTGGCAGTTTATAGCCATTTTTCAGCTTCTATTTCTTATGTTTGTATTCCTTGGAGAAGCCTTGAGAGCTCAACTTGATGTTGGAATTGCTGGTTGTTGTTGGGATTAGCTGGGGGATCGCGTTGGGACATTTCTAGGATCATTGTTGACACATTAGATGCTTAAGTTCCCTTTGATTTTCCTATGTTTTAAGTCTTTGATTGTGAATTCTCAAGTGAGGTGCATGATCTGTTTTGAATCGATTTAAAGCTCGTATTGTGCCCATTTTTGGCAAATAAGTTCCTTCTATTTGAAACCCTTTGATGGAGTTAATTTTTAATTTTTGATGCAAGTCCCATAATGCCATTTTCACTCATTTTTTATTCCATTTTTATTATTGCGACATAGGTTTTAAAACGAGCATAATTGATGTTGGGTCATTAATTTGATAGTGTTGCATTATTTGGAGGCAATTTGGAAGGGGAAAGTTTTGATCTAGTGGTTGGGAACATGCATGATCAGCTCTGAAGTAGGCTACGACTTACAATCCTTGGACCTTTTTTGTTGATTGTGCTAGTATGATAATTAGCTAAGTGTGGGGTAGATTTGTAGCATGATTTCTTGTTATTTCCTTATTTGTATTGCTTTAGTCCTATTCCAATTATATTTGTAATTCCTGAGATTCTTGCAATTAGTTGATAATTGTTGTTCCTATTAGTTGAATTAGGCTAGAATAGCCTTAGTACTGTTTTTGTGGAGCCTTAGCATAGGTTAGGCTAAAGTTGCTTTAGATGTTATTTTTTCCCACAGGGCTTGTTTTGCGAATGGACCTTTGGGTAGCCCTATTAGTATTCGTGAGTGGTTTGTTGAGGTGATTCGAGTACCTAGAATTGTTCAAGATCCTATTTCCTTTTAGCATTATAGCTGACCTGAGGTGAGATCCTGAAAGGAGGCTAGCTAGTGTTGTAGCTATTTTGATGTAAGATTCCAGATTATGTTAGGGTTCTGTAAAACTGATCTAATGTAAGATTTTGGGAGATGCAACATTTTTTTGTGGATATTCTGATGGAAGATTATAGGGTGGGAACTAGGACCTGCCTTTGCAATGTAAGATTCTTGGGGCTATTGGGTTCTGATAAGGCTTTCTGATGTAAGATTTCAGAAAGAACTAGTTATTCTGAATGTAAGATTCTCAGAAGGATTAGATATTCCAATGTAAGATTTTGAGGTATGGTAGGTTCTGATAAAGATTCTTTGGTGTAAGATTTTAGAAGGGACTAACTATACCAACATAAGATTTCGTAATATGTGAGGCTACATCATGTTGTACCAATGTTAGATTTCAAGAGGGTGTTGCGGTAAATATTTGAGTTCTTTCTTGTAGTGTAGCACTGTTTGTACCCGTCAAGCTTATGAGGGTTCAACCGGGTTACTATTTGCATATCTAACTGTTATGCCTTGTATGTGCATTTTAGGCTTATGGGGTCCATTTAGGTTTTAGATAGCTTTATTGCTTTTAATAATTATTGTGGTAGTTTACTTCAAATCATGCCTTGTTATACCTTTGTCGTTGTTATTTTATCCCTTTTACTACTCCCTTATGTTTATATTATTACAGTCGTGAGCTCGGTCATTCTATGATGCCTATTGAGTACTCATTGTTTTGGTACATATACTGTACTCTGCATATTTTTTCTTGATCCATATCTGAGCTCTAGTCGAGCTCGTTGATTTTTGGTGCATTAGTTGGTGTTCTGGAGATAGAGAGTGAGCTTATTGCACCCATTTTTAACTTATCTCCTTCTACATATTTGGGCTTGTCTATGGTATTTCGAGACAACTTGTATATTTATTGTATATGTCTAGTGTGTATTCTATTGTAGTTGCTTTGCGCTAGCACCCACTAGGTTTTTGGATTGTATATATATGCCTTTTCTTAGTTTTTTTCTTCTTCCTTAATTCTGTAGTTTATGCTTCTTCTAATTCTTCCGCTCTAGGCCCGTTATCATTGATTTTTATCAAAAGGTTAGGCTAACCTACTAGTGGGAGTTAATAGGTGTCATCTTGACCTCAATTTTTGGGTCTTGACAAAAACAAGACTTCCATGGTAACTCTACTGGAAACTAGAATGACTAGCCACATTAGATTAATAGATGAATTAGGTTTCACCGAGTTTCTGAAGGCTCCAGTGGTGGGTAGATCTGGAGGTTTAGTCTTGCTTTGGAATGTTGCCTTGGTCACTGTCAACCGCATTGGTAATTTCACTAAAACATACTATTCCTCCCCTTCCAGAGGTATTCAAAAATGTGATCCTATGTGTCACGATCCAAACTAGGCCATAGACATAACACAGCGATTAATATTTTGAGGGACTCCAACCACACCTCATAGCATACATCGCATCATAAGTCAAGTGAAGACATCGACAAGATCATAGTTCAGAAGATAAGTCTCAAGATAGAATCTCAAATGAAGAGAAAACTCAAAGAAATATGTATGAATAATCATAGCTACATACTCATGATCGTCTAAATATGCCTCTACTAGTCTAGATGGGGGAATAAGACAAGGCCTAACTCACCCAAGATAAAAGATAAAATCATAGTAAGAAATATAAACTGATGTTGGTTACGTCCTCAAAGCATGAGGACTCATTAATCAAGTGACCAAGCTAAGAAATCTAATCTAGCCACGAGTGGGAGGATGCTTGTGATGATTGTTGAGCCCTATATTCTCATACAATGTAGGCAAAAGTATGTGTTAGTACATGGAATGTACTAAATATGTTAGAAATATGCACAATGAACACATGATAGCTTGATGAGCATAAAAAATATGATGCAAGACCAATAATCCTTTAAAAACATGAGATTTAAATCATAAGTCATAACATTTAAGATCATGCGAACTATAACATGAAATCTGGCATTACTCCCATATCAACGAGAGAGAGATTATATGCCAATGTGGACTCTTTGAGAACATCATTTAACATTGAGCTATTTGTAGATCCACTAGCTAAGACAATTAAGGAAAACCTATGGGGGCAACTGGGACTAGAGATTGCTACTAGAGTTTACTTAGATAACTAGTTAAGCTTCCTGACTGAACCCCACCTCAAAGTCCTCTTGGTGCTTAGTCAAAATCCCAAAGGAATTCATAAATCATAGTAGTCAGTAGTAACATTAGAAAATGGAATAATCAATACTAATCGAAATCATAAAATAGTCATAAGAGTAGCTCATTAACATCGTGATTCATTCAAGTATGAGAAAACCTTTCATCTTTATGAATCCGTGAATTTGTGAGAAAATCCTTCACCCTTACATGAATATGTGAGAAATCCTTTCCCAATAATTTATACTTACTTGAAATATCCTTGAAAATAATTCATTACATTCATGAGGCATTCATTAATCATTCATAAGTCCTTCATCAAATCCATGATCAAATTCCATAATTTCATACTTGAAATTAGCATAATGCATAGTCCCTTAAAAACATACATCTTAACTTGAAACGTGCATAATTAAATTATTGACATTAAAATAAATTATAATTAAATCGACCCAATATAAATTGATCAAAACCCTATAATCATTGAATTGAAATTTATTAAAAAGGAGAAAACCTTTGGAACTCCATGGATGAAAAGGATCCATGGATAAATTCCCAAAAAATCTTGATTAATCAAAGTCCTAGATGCACTTAAAATTTGGAGACTTGAACTTGGCCTTGAAAATCCTTAGCTTGGAAGAGAAGAAAGTTCTTCGGAGAATATTCTAGAGAGAGAATTATTCTTAGAGTGATTGGAGAAGGAATGAGGGGATTTCAAAGGGTTTGGGTAGTTATAGGTTTAGAAATAGGTCCTAAAATGTTATTGATTAGGGATTAACTGGGTAGGAAAAGAAGGAAATAACCTTGAAAATTAATTAACAGAGACAGGTTGGCGAGATTTGTGAGATCACCTTCCTCATCGGCGACTCGTCGATCTCCTGGATTACTCAACTTTCATTTAGGTTTGAGGATAAATCTCTGAAGTACTTGGCGAGCTTGACTTAGGTCGCCAAACCCATCGGTGAGTCACCGACTTGCCTTTTCTCCTCGCTCAATCTCCTTTTCTTCTGTCAATTCTTCTGATGTCTTTGGCAAGGATCCTTAGTTCACCAAGACCAATTGGTGAGTCTCCAAACCCCTTATGTTCTCGTCTCAATAAGAAAGATTTCATAGATTTCATACATCCAACATGCCTCTACAAACTAGAGGGGGTCATAAGACAAGCTCTTAGATCACTCAATAAAAAAGATGAAAGAACGCCATAAACTCATAAGAAATCAAAGTGTCACATCCTCCATACATGAAGACTTACCACCAATACAATGTAATAATGTAACACCCCCTAAAAACATTGTATGTGTTGTTCCAATTCTCGATGAAAATGATAGTGCTTCTGTATTTTGGGCATAACTCTTCATAGAATATTCCAAATTAGGAGATTCAAATTTTTTAATAACTCCAACATCATTACCTACAACTTTTATAGATACCATAGCTTATGATTCGGAGGCTAAGTAGGTCAAATAAATTAATATTTGCAAGAGCTGGTGGTGTGAAGAAATGGAATGTTTGTAGAAGAAATATAATATCTCATCATAGGTTGATCCAATTTGGTTGATTATTGAACTAACTAAAAGGAGAATTCTATAGATACAATTCATACATAGGCACCAAATCCTAATTAGGAAATTATTTTATTCAAAAGTAGCTCCGAAAAAGGGTATTCCATAAAAAGAAGATTTATCTCACCAACCATAGAAGATCTAGATCCATTTGACATCACCCGTGATATCAATAGTCCTCCATTTAACATCACCCATGACATTACAATACTCCATTGAATTTTTAAGATCATTCTTTGTAATTATTTTATTTACTATTAGGTCCCTCCTTCACACCTATAAATACCCACCATATTTTCTCATTTTGTTCATCAAGCTTTCTCAAGCGACTCTTCTATCTATACACTTCTTTACTCATTCTCAAATATAGTCTTAATTTTTAGTAGTGAAGAAATACTATTTTGATAATTCATATACTGTGGGTGGTACACGAAATTCTTCGGTGAGGAGAAAAGGATAGGGGTTCAAGAGTGTTCATTGAGTCTTTCAATTCAAAGTAAAGATTCCGATTCCAGGTATGTAAGGCATCGATGAGAGTATTTCTTCCACTCTCATGCCTAAAGTATTTTGATTATATGATAAAATGTATTTATTTACCTAATTCTCTTCAAGCTTTACTCTAAGGTATGTGGGTGTTAATCTATGAGTTCTTCCACTCATGGAGTCCAAAACTCTTTCAACTAAATCTCTTGATTTCAAGAATGGCTCATGGTTAAACTAATTATTCTTAGTCTATTTTGATGCAAAATGATTTCATATGTATAGATTGATCATTTGCAAGTATTTTCTCTACTTAGTTCTTTAAAGATTCTTGAAATTCATGGTGGGTTATTTAAAGCATGATTTTTAATTGATGGATTTCAAATTATTTATGCATATTTTCATTTACATACATCTTTTAAAGTTAAAGTGATTTCAACCCACCTAGTTTTACTATGTTTTCAACGAAGTTTGACTTGAAAACTTTGATTCCAAATGAATGTTTATGAAAGAAATGTCTATGATGAAAAGGGAGTCTTATGAAATGAAAGAATTATGAAATGATATGAATGATGGATTGTTTATGCAATAAGGAAAATTCTTACATATTTGAATCACCAAAGGTTTTAATGAGTTATTCTATTAAATGTGATATTGAATTCTCAAGTTATATGCTATGACTATTTTGAAGTATTAAACTATTTTGTGGGATTGACTTAGCACCTTATGGGGTATTGAGGTGGAATTTGGGAAGGGAATCCTAATAGAAACCCCTTGTCTCATTAACTATGTGCCAACATAGGATCTCTTGTAGATTTAGGCTAATCGATCCACGAAAGCTCTTAAAGTTAAAGTTAAATAATGAATGTAAAGTTGACGGAGTTCTACCATAGGAAAGTAGACTCCCGGCCAATGTAGGGGGTTATGTTGGATTCCATGTAATAGCTCACATGGTCTTAATGTCAGTTATAGTTATTTTCCCACATATGTATGACTTCAAATGATATCTACTTGATTACTCATGCAAGCACTCATTTATGTACTTTACCTTATAAATATCCTAAATATTTTACAATGTATTGCATGCCTACATACTTAGTACATTCAAAGTACTAATGCATACTCTTTTACCTACATGATATCACCATGTAGGGACCAGTTCTCCTCCTCGTTCTCTTCCACCTATCTAGTTGAGATTTTATTTGAATACTACTTTTGGTGAGTTCCCATGTTTCGAGAACAATACTTCTTTGTCTTTCTAGATAATGATATGTTGAGACCTTTAGACACTTACTATGACAATTCAGTCTATTTTGATTGAGGGTGATCTAGGGACTTGTCTTAGCCTCCGCTAAATCTAAAATTTAGAGGTGTTGTTGGATATATTTAAGTTGAAGCGCTTATTTTTTTATGATCATTACCTATGAAAGGCTAAATAAATGCTAAGAGGCTTGTTTGAGGTACTTTCGGATTCCTCATTCACCATGTCATGTCTAGGCCCTAGGCTTGGGTCATGAGAGATACAATGTAGGGAAGGAGTATGCATTAGTACATGGAATGCACTGATGTGTCTCCAAAAGAGGACATTCGCATTGCTCAAAATGTAGAATTATTGTAAGTTCTCAAGCACATTTTGTTAGTTTGATATGCATTTTTGTTTAGTTTTTAGGGAAATTGAACTTTTCTTGAGTTGATGATCTTTGGATTGGTTTATGTGGAAATTTAAATTGGTTTTGACTAAGGTGAAACAATGGTGTTGAGAAAAGAGAACAAGGAAGGTAAAATTCACAACAGGTGTTCAACACATGGTTTTGTTGAGGTTTTGGGATAATTTGAAAGACGAAATCAAAGAACGGACTTCATCATGTCTTGAAGAACCTTGGAATGGACATTTAGAGACTAAAGCATATTTTTGGGACAAGGGTGCACACCAAAAGTCCCTTCAAGGGCTTTGGTGCACACCAGTACCCGTGAAGGCAGTCATACAAGCCATTCAGGAGAAGGCATCCAATAATTTGGATAAGTCATGCACCAAGAGACACCACCATGAGTCGTGGTTCTCACCACTACCCTTGGTGGTTGTCGTATAACCATCAAGAGCCAATGCAAGAAGCTACATGGCGAAGGCAACCACCACGAGGCACCACCATGAGATGTGTTTCTCACCACTGGTCGTGGTAGGTGACGTTGTGGGGTGGCTAGCCACCAAAGTCTAAATAAAATACCAAGATGCACTACCACGAGCTGTGGTACTCACCCCTAGGCGTGGTGGGTGCCCGTCAAGTAAATTCGAAGCCCAGTAACATTAGTTCTCCTACTTTATTTTGGACTAGCTTTAGACTTCTATAAATACCCACCATTGTTATATTTTTAGGGTACACTTTTCCTATCATATTAAAACTAAATTAAACGACCTAAAATATATTTTAGAGCTTTGATTCCTTGATCAAAACTTGCTGGAAAGTAGCACAAGAACACATACGACAACTTGTGTTTCTTGGCTAGTTTGGAAGATTTGTATCAAGTTTTTATTGATTGTTTACATTGTTTGGTTCTTGTGTTGATTTTCTATATTATTGTAAGTATTGTTTCATGAGTTATACACAAATTCTTGTTTATTTACTTATAATTATTCACATCTAATCCAACAACTAGGGTTGTGGGAACCATGACGACATAACTAGATAGGTGAATATAGGATTGATTCTATTGATTTCTTTTTGCATGTATTATGATATATTTATTCAAAAGTCTTTCTTAGTGAGTGCACACATTGAGAAATTTCCCGTATTCATTGCTTGCCTGAGAGGGAGGTAGTGATTAGGAAAATAATATCACAACAGAAATTTGAACAGTCTTGCTTCAAAAGAAGGGATAAAACTTTGTCTAAGTTACTTGAGACAGAGAGTGATGGTACTCTGAGATCCAGGGCGAGGGTAGTAAAGCATACATTCTGAGACCGGGAGGATATGAATGGGATACGTCTAAGAAGGACCTAAAGTAAATTAGATGTTACCTAACTTGCTAGACTTTGCATGCAATACATTGAATTAATATCATGAATACGAGTTGCCTATTAAGGTATATGTCATGGGGATCATAACCCTAGTCTAGTCTTCATACAGTTTACACCTTAAGTACTATTTACTTGTCGCTACGTTTTTATTTATTTTTTAACCATAACCAAAATCCCCACTATGCTTTATGCACTTTTATTTTTTGGAAGTAGCAACTACAACTGAATAAGTGATAGCTAATATAACTATTTCAATCTATTCCCTCTGGGATCAACCCCAACTCTTAGTTGTGTAAAATATACTGTTAAGGATCGCCTATGTTTATTTCAAGAGTTATAATTGAGTGTTATCAAAATGATGTCATTTCTGGGGAAAACGGCTTTGAAATATTCTATTAGTTTCTAATTCAATTTGTAGTTCTATTTAATAATTTTACTTTTGGTTTCTTGTTTTTGTTTTTGAAAGGAACAAATAGTGCTTCCCAAACACCCGCAGTAATGGTGAACCACTCCTTCCCTAAAATCCTAAAATGTAAAGGCTAATTTGAAAACGCTGAGAGAGCTTGCTGTAAACCAAGTTGGGGATAATGCTCGCAACAAGGATGAACTTAATAAAGAGGGTGAAGGTTTTACCTCATCAGCCAGTATTGAGGGGCAGAGTTCATTAACTTGTGAACTTTGCTTATACAGATAGTGCAAGAGCTACTGGAGCTATAGTCCTCCAACTATTGTCTCAAGGGGTGAAGTTCACTATCATAATTAGCATGTTGTAAATGTTGAACCTAAAAGGTACATTTAGTGGAGAAGCAAGTGATGATGCCAACCAACACTTGATAAACTTTATCGACATACGCAAGTCATCTCAAATCCCTGGGGTTAACCAATCAGCCATATGACTGTGTCTATTTCTATTGTCTTTGTTTGGGGAGCCATTGAAGTGATTGAATGCGCTTCTACATGACTATATCACTACCTAGAGAGAGTTAAGGGAAGCCTTTCTGGAGAGGTTTTTCCTACCATCCAAGAAGCTGTAAATCAAGGAAGCGATTGTCTCTCACAAGAAGCTATCCATTGAAGCAGTGCATGAGTCTTGGAAGAGATTAAAGTAAAAGTTAAAGCATTGTCCAAATCATAACCTGACTAATGAGCACTTGAAGGAGGTATTCTACAAGTCTTCCAACTTTGTTACTAAGCCAGTAATAGATGCAGTTTGTGGTGGTTCATTTATGGCAAAGACATTTCTGGTAGCCATAACTATCTAGGATCAGCTCACAAAGAATAAAAGATCTTGGTACACTAGAGACAATGATATGGGATTTTTGGCATTCCAATGGAGATGTCAGTAGAGAAAAAAAGGAGAGAAGAGGAACATGATCAGGACATGGCTCACATGCCGATTCAGATGGACTTGTTGACCAAATGACTGTTGGCTGGAGAATTACAAAAGGTAAATACTGTGGATTTTGCAGGTCTCTATAACAACCTAACTGGTGATGTAGAAACAAAGTATAGAGCCTCGTGTAGGGTCTGTTCCAGTGAAAAAAAGAAAAGAAAAGTATATGAACAAATAGGAGGTTTCTGGACTTACAACTCAAGAAACCAAGGTATGAACGTTCAAAGGGATGGATATTATGATAGGAAAGTTCACAACGATAAAGGTAAACATAGCATAACAAGGAAAACTACAAAAATGACTAGAGCGGTATTTACGTGCATCCTAGAAATAGAGATAGAGCTGGAATTAGAGCGAGAAACTCAAGGATGGAAGAGATAATGACTAAATTTCTGCAAAATACCGAATCTATAAAAGATTTTATCAAGGAGATAAAGGGTAACATGTCCAAAATTACCCAAGTGGTAGAGTCACACTCAACCTCTATCAAGCAATTAGAGTAGAAAATGGGGCAGTTTTCAGCCACTGTGAATCAAAGGAAGAATAGTGTACTACCTAGTAACACTATTCATAATCCAAGAATGGAAAAATAATGTAGTTCGAGGATGTCGTGCCATGACTCTAAATCAAGCACTTCGTGGGAGGCAGCCCATGTGGATACTTGATGAAGTCTGAGTAGTCATATAACCTACTACTAATATCTAGGACATCGCAGGTATGATCACTTCACTTGTTTTAAACTTTGGAGTTTTTTTAGTGCATTAGGGACAATGCATAAATTTTGGTAGGGAGTGGGATATCTTGAACCCTTTGGAGTTTTTCTTGCCATGTTTGTTTTCTCTAAAGGTGTATTATCTAGTAGAATTGGAATGTTTAGGTTGTTTGTGTGAATACAAGTGTTTATAGGAGTTTGTAGTAGCCCGTGAAACAAGAAAAATGGCCCCCACTTAAAAAATTCTGAATGATTTTGTGATTGCACCTCTAATGTGTTAGCTAATTTTCTAGGATCTTTATAATATTGTACATAGTTATTTGTTTGTCAAATACTGGTTATGACTTTGTTGAGTAGTACTAAATAGCATAACATCAGTGCCATGTGTGTTTGAGCTAAATTTATATAGTTTGATTGATACATTTGTAAGCTAGAACTTGCTTGGTTAGTCTCATTGAAATAAGTGGATAGTTGGATTAGGATAGGATCATAGGCCTTTATTGATAATGAGTCACTTAGCAAAAAATTAATCAACCAAATGAAATTTTACCCTTTGAACCAAAAGTTTGAGCTTTAATAGACCTTTTATTTGATTAAACACATCCACCTTCCCTTTCTATCTGTGAATCCTAATTTGGCCCTGGTCCCTCCAAGGAGAATGTGTACATAAACTTAGGTTAAAAGCCTAATTGAGGGTGGTTACTATAAGGGGAATAAGTTTGTGAACCTTTATCTTGGCGCTAGTACTTCCTAGGAAATTATATACTTCAACTCAGGCCAAAATACTAAGTTGAGGGTGGCTACCATAAAGGAAAGAAGAAAAGTTAGGGTATGAACAGAATGGTGGGATGAGAAGAAAAAATGCATGGGTTGTAGCCGCAAGTAAAAAAGAAAATAAGTGCAAAAATGAGTTATAAAGAAAGAATAAGATTGAACAAATGAGGAAACCACTCCCGAGAAGAAAGGATGAGAAAATAAGGAAGCAACAAGAATTTGGGAGGATGGAAACAAGTAACAAAGCCAATGTAGTGTCTGGAGGGGCATAATAATCACTTTTATCCTAAATGAATCCTACCTAAAACCAAGCCTATGTTACAAGCCTAAAAATTCCTATTGTGATCCTAAAAAGGTTAAGTGTTGAAAATACGGGTAAGCTTATGGTCTGTACTTTTGCATTATTTTGAACTTCTTTTGAGAGTGCGAGTAGTTTTGTTCCATTCGATGTTTATCCTTTATACACTGTGTGAGAGACTTCCTTCTGGTGAGGGCACTGTGATTGTGTTTTTTGGTTACTATATTGACTAGTACATAATTATTTGCATTGATTTGGTTAGTTAGGAATAGTACGATGTTATGAAGTAATCCTTGCGAGTTGGTTAGAGCATGAGTGCATGGAATAAGTAAAGTTTGGCATGTGCTTTGTGTTGTAGGGTTGCTATGTATTTTATATTAGCTGCATGTGTTTGCATGTTGTTTGGTTTTATTTTGTGTTATTGCTTGAGAATAAGAAATAATTCTAAGTTGAGGGTGTTGATGTTTCTCTAAAAGTCACATTCACGATGCTCAAAACATAGAATTATTGCAAGTTATCAAGCACGTTTTGTTAGTTTTATATGCGTTTTTTAGCTTTCAAGAAAATTGAAGTGTGCTTGTTTTAATGGTCTTTAGATTGGTTTATATGGAAATATGACTTAGTTTGGACTAAGGTAGAATGATGGTGTTGAGAAGATAGCATGAGGAAGGTAAATTTCACAAGAAGTTTTCAAATATGTGGTTTCATTAAGGTTTTAGGATGACTTGAAAGTATAAATCAAAGAATGAACTTCACTATGCCTTGCAGGACCTTGGACTGGAAATTTAGAGACTAAAGCACTATGTTTGGGGAAAAGTTGCATACCACGAGACCCTTCAAGAGTCGTGGTGCACACCACTACCTGTAAAGGTAGTAATACAAGCCATTCAAGAGAAGGCAACCAATAATTTATCTAAGGCATGCACCAAGAGACACCACCATGAGCCATAGTGCTCATCACTGGCTGTGGTGGGTGTCGAATAACCATCAGGAGCCAATGCAACGAAGTAACATATGGTGCTCACCACTTGCTATGGTGGGTGCCGTGTTGGGGTGGCTAGCCACCAAAGTCTAAGGAAAAGGCCATGATGTACCACCATGAGCTGGGGTGTACACCACTGGCCGTGGTGGGTGCCCGTCCGGTGACTTCGAAGCCCAGCAACTTTAGTTGTCCTACTTTGTTTGGGACTAGTTTTAGACTTTTATAAATACTCACCTTTGTTATATTTTTAGGGTATGTTTTTCCTATAATATTAAGTCTACATTATGCGACCTAAACTATATTTTAGAGCATTGATTCCTTCATCAAAAGCTACTGAACAGTAGCAAAAGAACACATATGACAACTTGTATTTCTTTGCTAGTTTGGAAGATTTGAATCAAATTTTGATTGCTTATTTACATTGTTTGGTTCTTGTGTTAATTTTATATATCTTTGTAAGTATTGCTTCATGAGTTATACACAAATTATTGTGTTTTTACTTATAATTTTGCATAGCTAATCCCAAAACAAGGGTTGTAAGAACCATGACGACATAACTAGATAAGCAAACATAGGATTGATTCTCGTGATTTATTTTTGCATATATTGTGATGTATTTATTCAAAAGTCTTTCTTAGTGAGTGCACGCATTGAGAACTTTCATGTATTCATTACTTTCCCTAGAGGGAGGTAGTGATTAGGAAAAGAGAATATCACAATGGAAATTCGGAGAGTCTGGCAAGAAGTGATAAAACTTTGTCAAAGTTACTTGAGATTGTGAGTAGATAGTACTCTGAGATCCAGGACAAGGGTTAGTAAAACATACATTCTGAGAACGGGAGGAGATGAATGAGATATATCTAAGAAGTACTGGGAGGTGAATTAGATGTTACTTAACTCCCTAGATTTTGCATGCAATACATCGAATCGATATCATGAATATGATTTTTCTATAAAGTTATATGTTATGGGGATCATAAACCTAGTCTAGTCTTCATACTGTTCACACCTTAAGTGCTGTTTACTTGTCGTTACATTGTTATTTATTTTTCAACCAAAACCAAAAACTCCACTTTTACTTTATGCACTTTTATTTTTGGGAAGTAGCAACTACAAATGAATAAGTGATAGCTAATAGAACAATTTCAACCTATTCCCTGTGGGATTCACCTCGACTCTAAGTTGGGTAAAATATACTACTAATGATCGTCTATATTATTTTTGATAGGTGTAATTGAGTGTTATCATGCATTAAGTATGTGAGAAGCATTCATGAATAATAACCATAGGACATAATCAATATGAAATATGGGATGCAAGACCAATATCTTAAAACATGAATAAAACCATGAACACATCATAACTATTGGTCAATGCATCAAAATATCATCTCCATACAAACTTTATAACTTTTCTTTAACTGGTGTGGGATAGGACCTTTAATCGACATGTAATACCATTTGAGCTAATACATGGATCCGATGATCTCAACATCGAGAAAGGGGAGGTTACCTTGCCAGGGCATACTCCCTCATGGTACTCTCTTTAACTTTTCTATATGTGAATCTACTAGCTTTGTCATATTTGCATCTTTTAACCTACACGGGCAATGTAGTTAGAGACTAAAGGTTGCTACTAGGATTCCCTTGGGTAGCTGTAATGTAACAGAACTTTCATGAAAACATAATCATTAACATCATTACAAAAGATAATAATAGATATCAGTCCAACTTTATAAAGATAACCTAAGAGTAGCTCATCTTTTAACTTCATCATGAATGTGTGAGGAAATTCCATCACAACCTTTAACTTCTTTAACATGATTTTGCAAGAATTGTCCTTATTGTATTATAACTTCTTTCTTAAATCATCTTTGAACATCATTCATAAAGGTTTTATTGAAATAACTTGAAAATCATGCTCATAGCTCATAAAACATACTTGAAATTAATGTGAATTATGCATAATTAAGCTAATAGCATTGAAATATACCATAATTAGGGACAACCAATGAAAATCATGAAATTAGGGATTTTAGTGGAAGAAATCATAAGAGATTTAAGAATAAATCTTTGGAATTCCATGGGTGAAAGAGACTAAGGATAAATTCCCACATACCTCTACCTTCGAAAGCCTTAAATTGCAAAGATTTGAAGCTTCACCTTGAAGAATTGTTTAGAATTTTCTTGAGGAAAAAGGAGACTTGGAGAGCACACTTTTAGAGAGAAGATTTTTATTTGGAGTGTTAGGGAAAGAATAAGAGGGTTAGGAGATCTTATGGTGGTTAATAGGTTAGCATAAACTCCCAAAATTTGTCCATATTTATTAATGAAAACATAGAGAATGAAAATAATACCCCCAACTTAAACTGGATTTGGGAACCTAGACGGACCTCCACCATGACCAATGATGGCCAATACGGGTCTTGGTCATGGTCATGGTGACTGACTTAGTGTTTTCAAGCAAGGTTTTTACAAGGGTCCCCTCCCACGAGACCCACCACATTCCGTAAATATCACCACGGCCCGTGGTGATGGGCGTGGTGAGAAGGTTGCTTAGGGTTCTAAGAAAGGTGTACACCACAGGGGCCACCACAACTCGTAGTGCTTACCACAACATATGGTGCCTCTTGAGTTCCTCACCCATGATTCACTTAAGTTCTGAGGCTCCTATCACGATGTCTAGTACAACCCATACTCATGTTCACGACTTATGAACTAAGCTCGTGGAGGTCACCTGGGTAGAAGCTGAGATAGTCTTGGAAACTTCCTTTGAACCCCATTTTCTGACTTTACAACTTTCGGGGTCTTATAAAATAGCGCCCTGATATAACAATGCATAAACATCAAACTCAAAGACTTTTAACATACCAAATGAAGTACCCTACTAAGTCGGGCAACCTAAAGAAGCACTAGGCTGAAGTTGTTGTCGATTCTCCCTTTCTTTACTAGAAGACACTAGAAAATCCCTCCTCTTATATCTAATCTTACTATAACCATAGCAACTATCTGTACTGGCCATGCACTCCCCTAGGTGGTTTTTACTACACTTGTAGCATAAGGGGTAGGAATTTCCCTTCCCATCACTACCTCTTGAATACAAACTAGGTGCTTCTGCTTTTGACATCTTTTGACGGTTAAAGTCATTACCTCTCATAACAGTCCTTTAGTTTACCCATTTCTTTTTCTTAACACTCATGTTCGAAGGTGTCACTCTTTGTTGATTCAATTGAGTGGTCATAGATTGAGCCAATAACAAGATGGCATCACAAAACTCTGCATAAGAAATATCATCACTTGAAGGTGGATTAATTGGAGGCAAAAACTTACCATATTGATCAATCTTCTGACTAGCCTTTTTTTGATGAGACATATTCTAAAATGTGTAGGACACGAGTTAGAAGGATTATAGAGTTTAACTCTATCATAGGACTTAAGAGTAATGAAAGAAGTGGAGGTTCCTAAAATGCCTCATAGCCTCTTATTTATAGATGTGGCATGCTTTACACCCATTAATAAAACTCTACTTGACAGGGAATGTTAGACTCCCTAGGACACCTAAAACCTGGATCTGATACCAAGTTTGTCATGATCTAAAATAGGCCTTAGACATAACACGGCTATTAGAATCTCGAGGGACTCCAAATAATCCTCTTAGTATACATCACATACATAAGGTGAGTAAATAAATCAATAAGATCATAGTGAGGAAGAATGGTCTCAAGATAAAGTCTCGAATAAAGAGAAAACTCAAAGCAATATGTCCAAATAATTAGAGCCACTTACTTATGATCGTCTAAACATGCATCTATTAGTCTAGATGGGGGAATAAGACAAGCCCTAGCTCACCCAGGATAAAATATAAAGTTATGTAAATAAATATAAACTCATGTTGGTTACATCCTCGAAGTATGAATACTCACCAATCAAGTGACAAAGCTAAGAAATCCAATCTAGCCATGAGTTGGAGGATGAATGTGATGATTATCGAGCCCTGTATTATGATACAATATAGGCAAAAATATGTATTAATACATGGAATGTACTAAGTATGTGAGAAATATGCATAATGAAGACATGATAGCATGATGAGCATAAAACATATCATGCAAGACTAATAATTATTAAAATGCATGAGATTTAAAATAATAATTCATAACATATGGTCAATGCATGATTTGAAATTACAATAAGGTTTCGTAAGATGAAAACATAGTTCATTTGTAGGATATAACATTTACCCAATATTTAAGACCACGTGCGCTATAACGTGGAATTCAGTGTTACTCCCACATCAAAAAGAGAGAGGCTAATTGCCAAGGTACATTCCGTGAGAAAATCATTTAATATTGAGCTATTTATAGATCCACTAGCTAAGCCAATTAAGGCAAACCTGTGGGGGAAATGTAGTTTGGGACTAGAGGTTGCTACTAGAGTTCCCGTAGGTTGCTAGTTGAGCAACCTGTCTGAACCCCACCTTAAATTCCTCTCGGTGCTTAGTAAATATCCTAATGGAATTCTTAAAGTATAGTCATTAATAACATTAGGAAAGGAAATAATCAATACCAATCCACATTATAAAATAGTTATAAGAGTAGCTCATTAATATCATAATTCATACAAGTATGACAAAACCTTTCATCATTACGAATACATGAGTAGGTGAGAAAACCCTTCAATCTTACATCAATGTGGATAAATCCTTTTCCAACCACTTATACTTACTTGAAACACCCTTGAAAACATAATTCATTAGATTCATAAGGAATTCATTAATCATTCATAAGTCCTTCATCAAATCCATGATCAAATTCCATAATTTCATACTTAAAACTAGCATAATGCATGGTCCTTAAAATATTACTTGAAAGCATGTAATTTAACTTGAAACATGCATAATTAAATCATTGAAATTAAAACAAATCATAATTAAATTGACCCAATTAGAATTGATAAAAACTCTAGTATCATTGAATTGAAATTTATCCATAAAGGAGAAAAGTTTTGGAACTCCATGGATGGAAAGGATCCATGGATGAATTTTTAACATACCTTGATTAAACAAATCCCTAGATGCACTTAAAATTTAAAGACTTGAACTTGACCTTGAAAATCCTTAGTTTGGAAGATAAGAAAGTTCTTGGGAGAGTATTCTAAAGAGAGAATTATTCTTAGAGTGACTGGAGAAGGAATGAGGGGATTTCAAAGGGTTTGGGAAGTTATAGGTTTAGAAATAGGTCCCAAAACATCGTAGCTTGTGGTTAATTGGGTAGAAAAAGATAGAAATAACCTTAACAATTATCTGATGGAGATAGGTTTCGGCAAACTCATATGTCCTTTTGGCGAGTCATCAATGCCCTTCGGCAAATCGCCAAGCTCACCAAGTTTGTTTGGCGAGCCTCAGCTTATGTTTCCTAAGTTTCCTTTGACCAACTTCAACATTTTGACTTTCCAACTTTCGAGGTATTACACTATGTCTCTGTACATTTACATCTTATGTATGAATTACTCTCAACATATATTAATCAGCTAATGTATATCCTCAAATGGGATCCAATTTAGCTCACAAACAAATGGATCAGCCTTCTCCCACTTATGCTTTGAAGATGACTTGACATTAACTTCCAAAGCCTATTCCAAAACTATCCAGACTATCCACCATGTTCTTTCCTTTTCTTGTAAACTTTCAAGACAAAAAATAAACTCCAATAAATCTAAGGCGATCTACTCCAAAGCCTATATAGATGCTACTTATTATCAAACAACCAGCTTCTCAACATTAACAAAACTAAAAGTTTTGAAAAATATTTAGGTTTCTCCATTCATAATACAAATCTTAAATTTCATGTTTCCTCTATATTTTAGAAAATATATAGGCTAAGACCTGCATGCGGCTCTTGAAAACTTACTCATGATTCTTTCACGATCTTGCAAGCTCAACTTTTAGACTATATCGCTAAGGGAACGCTAGACTAGAAGAAAGACAAGAGAGCTTTTATGAAGGCTTTGTATATTGCTTTGGAAGATTGATTGTTCCTTGATGATTGTTACAAATAAATGGCCCATTCTATTAATACTACTCCCTAGGGGATTATGTGCAAATAAAATTTACTATACAAGTCCTTATATATTTATAAATAATCCCTATTCTAGAATTCTCTACACACCTAGAGGATTCTAAGGGATTCAAGACTTCTCTACAAGGTTCTAGATTCCTCCATTAATCTCTCTAAGACTCTAGATTCTTCCCCCTTCTATATGATCAAGTGGCGAGTCATGACACTCTCCCCCACCTAATGTGGAGATAACCACGGCACACTGCTTTTGCAAGAACTGGCGAACTTTATCTTTAAACTGCCATAAGTCTTCATATCTCTCCCACGTGGCCTCCTCTGGAGATTGTCCCTTCCAGTGGACAAGTTTCCACTTAACTTGGTAGTCCATAATGTCCTCAATGTCTTAGTCATGGGAGGCAGTAATTTTAATTGGCACTCAACTTGATTTACCTCGGCTAGGATCATCCTTGTCCTCATGGTATAGCTTGAGGCTACTAGAATGGATGACCGGATGAAACTTTAGATATGGTCATAGATCCAAATTGTATGAGATCTTGCCATCCTTGGCAATAATACTAACAAGCCCTTATACTTCCATATGAAGTTTTGATGCACGCCTCCCAATGCCTTGAATACTCTTGGATTGAACTTAATGAAGACCATGTCTCCAATACTATAATTTGTTGGAAGACGCTTGTGGTCGGCAATATTCTTCATCTTCCTTGCTTCTTTGTCTAAGTAGGACTTAGAAGTGTCAATCTTCTTCTCAAAGCCTTTGTATATGTGATAAGCCCCCAAACTCTTTCCTTCGAATGTGGTCGGTAGTGCATATGGAGTTTGTGGTTGTTGGCTCATGGCTAGCTCAAACGGTGTTCGCCCTGTGACCTTGCTCTGCTGCAAGTTATATGAGAATTGGGCTACATCCAATAGCCTTGACCAATCATTTTGATAAGATCCCATAAAGTGCCTCAAGTAGCACTCTAGCAAGGCATTAACTCACTTTATTTGGTCATCTATTTGTGGGTGGAAACTAGTGGAGAAGTGTAACTCTGTGCCAAGAATTTTGAATAATTCCCTCCAAAAGTTCCAGTGAAGCAGGGATCTTGATCGGTAATGATATGCCTTGGAAACCCCTATTACTTTACCATGTTCTTAAAGAATATCTTGGCAGCCTCCTTAGCAGTGCAACCTGTTATGGCAGACATAAAGCTAGTATACTAGGAGAATCTGTCCACCACGACCATAATAGTCCCATACCCATTGGACTTCATCAAAAAAGTTATGAAGTTCATGGTCACACTCTCCCATGGACACTCTACTAAGGGCAGGGGCTCCAAGAGTCCTCTAGGTTGACGATGCTCTACCTTGTCTTATTGGCATATAAGACAAGTCTGAACATAACACTCAATATCTTCCTGCATGCGTGGCCAATAATAAAATGCCTCTATCTGTGCTCCTGTGCGATTCTGCCCCAGATGCGCTGCCCACAATATATTATGTATCTCCTTCATGATCCACCATCTAATGGTTCCAAACTTGGGCATATAGATTCATTATCCGATGTTGAGTAGTTGTATATCTTCTACCTAGAAATGCCTTATCTTTCTTTACGCGGCTAGCTCCAAAAGGCACCTTGCTTCTAGGTCAAGTTGTAGGCCATCCTTGATTAAATCTTGGATGTTAGCAGGCTGTAGCAATGGAAGACAACTCGAACTTTCATCTCAAAAATCATCCACAATATTGCCCTTGCCTAGCTTGTACTCCAGCTAATAGTCGAACTCAACTAAGACGTCCTTCCACCATTCTTGCTTTGGTGTGAGTTTTTTCTATGACTGGAAGTAGCTAGTGTCCACATTTTTGGTCTTGACAATGAATTTAGAGCCAAGTAGATAATGTCTCAATGTGCATAGGCAATAGACAATGGATGTCATATCCTTTTCTTGAATGGTGTACCACATTTTTGTCTCATTCAGCTTGCGGCTTTCAAAGGCAATGGGATGCCTCTTTTGCATCAATACTCCTCTTATGTCATAGTTGGAACCATCCATGTGCACCTCAAATGTCTTGGAGAAGTCGAGCAATGCTAGGACTGGTTTCTCTGTCACAGTAGCCTTAAGTTCTTTGAATGCCTTTTTGCAATGCTCGCTCCAAACCCATGGCTTATTCTTCTTCAATAGTTTGGTCAGTGAAGTAATTTTGGTAGAGTAGCCATTTATGAACCTGTGATAGTAGTTAGAAAGTCCAAGAAAGGATTTAAGTTCGGTTATCTTTGTGGGTGCCTCCCACTCCTTGTGTAAGACCCCGGAAGTTAGAATGTTGCAACCAAGGAGAAATTTCTCAAAATATGGATTAACTTCATGATAATGAGTCATTCTATAACTCGTATTAGTTTCTACGACTTGTAGGGATAAGTCATAGATGGAATCCTTGAACCTGTTCAAGACCATCCTCTGAGGAAGCCCCTACGAATCAGCATGATGAGTTATTGTCTAGTTGATGAGTGAGGTTTACAACTCATAGACTAAAGGATGAGTCCTAAACATGACTCATAGAGAAAGATCAGAGACCCAACTTTCAGGGATTTTTAAAGACCTGTAGGATCAGAGTGACCTTCAATAGATCATCTTCTTTATCAAGGTTTAGGGTTTCTTCAAGAACAAGTCTTCTACTCTCAAAATTCCAAGGTCAATTCACCAAGGTATGTGGAGATTGATCTATGGATTCCTTTCACCTATGGAGTCCCATGGTTTTCCTCAAAAATCTCTTGAAATTCCATTACTTTTAAACCCTAGTTTTTATGAATTGTGTTAGTTTTAATTGCATGATTTCAAAATAAATTGTGAATGCCCATGCATGAAACTATTTTAAATGGTGATTTATATGAATGATGATTATGAAGTTTAATGATTTCAAAGTATTCTCATGACTTTCACTCAAATTGACTACCTATACGAGTTTTACTCAAAATTTAAGTATGAACTGTGATCATGGATTACAATTATGTTCAAGCTATGCATTTCATGCAAGTTGTGAATAAAGGTGATTTAGGATCCATAATTAGTGACCTAGAAACCTAATGGCATGAATTATGCAAGTATGATTCATAATATTGTTAGGATTTTACTCATATTGCAATTATGACATGAAAATGAGCTACTCTATGAAAGTTAAACCTATGCACAAGTTTTATGATATATGTTAAATTATGATTAATATGTTGTGTATTCTATGGGATTTGACTTAGCACGGAGTGAGGCTTGAGGTAGGGGCTCGACCTAAGGGGTCCTTATTGAAGTCTTTAGTCTCATAACTATGTGCTACCATAGGTTTTTCCAATATGGCTTAGCTAGTGGATCCACATATAGCGTGTGTACATAACCCGCCTATCAGGGTAGAGTCTACCTTGGCAAGTAGTTTCCCCTTTCTTCCATTATATGGGGATACATCGGGATTCCATATTATAGCTCGTATGGTCTTATTTTCAATTATGGTTCTATCCCACATATGTATACTTTCCTTATGTTCTTTTATCATTTCAACTATGTCTCTTAAATGCTTTGATCATTATGGTTTTCTCATGACTTTACTTATCCTCTTTATCATATACATCAATTGATCATTGCATCCTATGATTTATATTATATGGCATGCCCACTTACTTTGTACATTCCAACGTACTAACACATATTGCTGCCAATATTTTCTCATAATATAGGGGTCAAGGATCACATTCATCCCACACGTGGCTAGGTAAGTGGCTATCTGAAAAAATTGGTGAGTTCTTATCTATCAAAGGTGAATTATGAGTTTGTTCATTCTAAAGACTTTTATTATATTTATATTAAGGGTGAGATAGGAAAATATCTTAGCCCCCTCCCTTCTTAATTAGTAAAGGCATATGTCGGATAGAAGTTGTAGAGTCTATGTAGTCAAATTTACAGCTCTTTATGATTTACACACTTTCTTATGATTATTTCCTCTTTACTTTACCTTATGTACGCTCATGATATGTCAAGAAGCCTGGTTGGAACCCTTCGGGGTTTTGATTACTATGTTATGACTAGGCCTTAGGTTGGGTCGTTATACCTTGATAGCCCAAAATTTTTCCTCGTCTATCCTTAGCTCACCTTGGCTAATGACATGTCCCAAGAAGTGCACTTCGTGTTGGGAAAATTCTCACTTCTCCCGCTTGATGTATAGCTCATTCTCTCACAAGAATTGGAACACCTTCTTCAAATACTCCATATGCTTCTCTAAGCTGTTACTATAGATGAATATGTCATCCAAGTATACTACCACGAACTAATCTAAATAGGGGTGGAAGATCTTGTTCATCAGTGTGCAATAAGTAGTGGGTATGTTGTTTAAGCCAAAGGGCATCACCAACCACTCATAAGACCCGTATCTCATTACACACGTCGTCTTTGGGTCATCTCCATCCGCTATGCGTACTTGGTAGTAGCCATTCCTTAGATCTACTTTAGTAAAGTACTTGGTCTTTCCAAGTCTAGCAAATAAGTCAAAATGAGTAGGATGGGATACTTGTTCTTCATAGTCACCTTGTTGAGATCCTCGTAGTTTATGCATAGGCGCAACAAACCATCCTTCTTCTTTTAAAATAAGACGGGCGCGCCATAAGGTGCCTTGGATGGATGGATATGACCGACCTCGAGGAGCTCATTCATCTTCTTTCTCAGCTCTTCTAACTTTAGTGGAGCCATGCAGTATGGTAGGTATGTGGGCGGCCTAGCTCTGGGCTCCAGCTTAATCCTTTGGTCTACCTCGCACCTCGGTGGTAGATGTCTCACTAACTCTTCAAGCATCACGTCTTTGTTCTCTTCAAGAACCATATCTATGCAAGGTGGAAATGCCTCTTTAGCACCATTGTCTTTATCTAAGCTCATAATGAGGGATATGAACATCGGCTCCCCTTTCTTTAGGACCTTCAAAAGCTGCATGGCCGATAGGTAGGCTTGTTCTTCCATCTTTGGCACCTTGACTAGAGATACTATGCAGATTCCCTCTTGCTCCAGCACTTAGAGTTATTTGAGGTAGGGGTCGATCATCGTGTGGCACCATTGGAAGAATTCCTTCCCAAGGATTATGTCAAAAATATCTAAGGAGGCGACGGTGAAGTTGGTCATACCTTTCCACTTGCCCATTGTGATGTCCACTCCATAAGCGGCTCTGTACATAAGAGTCAGTGGGGCATTGACCATCTTCAGATGGGTGTTGCTTGGGCTATAGCTTAAGCCCCAACCTTGTTGCCGCAAACTTGGTCATGATATTGGCTTCCGCTTCGGAGTCCACCATAGCATGGGCTGGCCGACCATTGATGGATATGTCCACATACTGCACAGAGTAGTCTTTTGCCTTCTCTACTTACTTTGCAATGGCTCCGCATAGCCTGATTATGCCCAATTGTTTTTTGCCTGAACTCTGCCCTTGGTCTTGCACTTCCTTTTCCTTTTGCTCTCTCTATATCATCAAGGTTCTTTATCTATAAGAACCTAGCATAGTCATGAATACCTCCACATATATAGCAGTCATTTTCCTTCGTGGTCTGCTCCTTCTTCTTGGCATAGCCCTGATGTTTGACCTTCCTCCCATCGGATTTGTAGCCATCATGGCTCTTAGTAGGAGGGTGTTGGTCCTTATTCTTGTTGCGATCTCCCACACCTTTAGCATGACTACTCCTTGCTTCTTTCCCTTTTCTCCTACCATTCTATTTGAGCCAAAGGTTTGATGGTGCTAACTTATCTATGCTCCAACTCTGTCTTGGCCCAATTTTGTAGCCTATCTATGAAGTGGAAAATAATGTATTTATCTGTGAGGTTGGGAATTTGAAGCGTGAGTTAGTGAACTCCTTCGCGTATGCCCATATACTACCCATTTTCTTCAACTCTCTAAACATACGCTTTGCCTCATAGATGACATTATTGGGGAACAAGGCCTTCTTGAACTTGTTCCAAAATTATTCCAAGGTGTTGATGGTGTATAGCCCCTTCCCTATCTCTAATTCCTTATGCTTCCACCATAGCATTGAGATCTCTAAGAGGTATAGCACGACTGTGTTAATCCTCGTCTCATCGCTCTTCACCTTGTTAAACATGAATTAGTTCTCCAAGTGTCAAAGAAAGTTTTCCACATCTTGCACATCAAGTTCACCTTTGAAAATATGTGTCTTGGGAACCTCAATCTTAGACTCCCTATCCTCACTGGACGTTGCGTATCTCTCAACTTCCATGTCCCTCTTGAGTGCCTCTATCGCAGCCTTCATGGTCTCAATTGTGCTTAGTACATCTATGAGCCAACACTCCTAGGAAGTAATCATCTTCTTCATCTCGTACTCAGTAGCCGTATGCACATACAACTCCTTCCAGATGTTGTCATTCTCCTTAAGTGTGAATTTCTCCAGATTCTTAAACTCTCCATCAAACTTTTTCAAGTGCTTGCCCAAGATCTCTATAGCCTTCCTTGCAATCCACTACATGCTAGGCATGACATCCATGGATTGCTCAGCTCGCTCATCGTCACTCACCTCAGTGGATGAAGGTGAGTAGGTTACTAAGGCCTCACTTGGTGTAGGCTCGGGCTTCATCTCCTCATTTTTCTTAGAGTTCTTCCTACCCTTGCGGTGCTTCTTTCCAACACCTTGATTGATGTTGTTAGCGTTAGTGGTGATGATGTCCCCCTCACTTGCCATTTCCCTTAGTATAAACCTTGCTCAGATACTACATTGTCACAGATTTAGACTTCAACTAAGACCTTCCTACGGTACTTGAAAACTTACTCATGATTCTTTCATGATCAAGAAAGCTCAAGTAAGTCTTTTAGACTACATCGCTAAGGGAACGCTATATTAGAAGAAAGAAAAGAGAGCTTTTATGAAGAAGGCTTTGTATATTGCTTTGGAAGATTGCTTATTGCTTGATGATTGTTACAAATGAATGGCCCCTTCAAGTCCTTCTATATTTACAAATTAGTACTTATTCTAGAATTCTCTACACACCTAGAGGATTCTAAGGAATTCAAGACTTCTCTACAAGGTTCTAGAGTATTCGATTAACCTCCCCAAGACTCTAGATTTTTCACCTTTCTATATTATCAAGTGGTGGGTCATGAAACAAAGCTCTCTAACTAGAATTTAAACTTCGTCAGTCAGGCTGGTCATTGAACTCTCATTAACAACCTTAGATGCCATTTCTGCCCACATAATGCAATCTTTTATTCTCCCTAAAAAAATCTTTAATGATAATGACAACATCTAAAGGGACTTCCATTGGGGATCTACTACATAGAAAATAAAATTACATTACCTTAATTAGGACACTTTAGCACTATCCAAATACAAAAGTGCCCTCATGGCCAGCCTCTCCTGAGAGACTTTTCACTAACCCAAATCTTCGTGATCCCATACTTTCAATAAAATATATGGCACAAGGAAATCCAATTACTCTACCTCTTTCACTTGGATAAACATTTCAAAGGGATGAAAACTATGTGCCCAAGGCATAACTTGGGCACGGGGTTAAGGAAAAGTCATTGATTTCTGGAACTATAGTTGGATACATCATTCTCCTTCTCTCATAACTCTCATTCAATGGAATTTGAAGTATAAGGAGCATATTCTCAAGTTTTCTGGACTTTGGAACCATGATAAATGAAACTGGGAGAGTCTCTCAATGATCATACCCGATGACATCATTAACAAGGCCAACACCATCAAGTTACACGAAAATAAAAGTGACATCCTATATTGGTCTCTCAATCTAATGGTACATTCTCTACCAAATTAATATGAAACCTCCTTGACTATAATAATGTTACGGAATTATTTTTCCAATAGATTTGGTCTCTTAATGCGCTCCATAAAATCAAATTCCTATGAAGGTTATGCTCTCAATAAGACTTACAACAATTTCACACCTTCATCATTTAGGGATGATTACTGACCCTTCTTTTCAACTCTGTCATAGTTCTATACAAACCATTGAGCACCTCTTCTTAGAATGCCACACTGTTAGGAAATTTTGGAGCTGAATATGTACTATATAATAAATATCTAGTCATACTGCTCTAAAACATTCATGATCTTGATTCTCCCTTTCATGATACTACTTTGCAGTGGAAAGGTTTCTACCCTTTCGCATTATGGCATATTTGGACACAACAAAATTGAAATGTTTTCTGTAATAACATGATCTTGATTCTCCCTTTCATGATACTACTTTGTAGTGGAAAGATTTCTACCCTTTCGCATTATGGCATATTTGGACACAACAAAATTAAAAGGTTTTCTATAATAATCTTAACACTCCTTACAACATTTCCTTCACTCTGATCCTTATGAGAGCTACATTATTCAAATACATGATAAATTCACCGAAAAAGGCCTCTACCAAAAAAGATATTAGAATGTATATGTTCCCTCCAACCACTAATGGATATAAGTTAAACATTTATGGAGAATTCACTTAGAAGAAACATGTAGATAGAATCAGTGGTGTCATCAGAGATACACATAGTAATTGGGTTATTGGCTTTAGAAAACATATCTATGCCTTCAGTTATGTGATGGTAGAACAGAAGGCGCTTGAAACAAGACTACAAATTAATCTCAAGAAACACAAGATGTCAATTGAAGTGAAAATGGACCCCACTGAGTAATTGAACTCCTACATCATGCTCATCCTAATTACCATTCTGCTATAGAATCTTGTAGGTCACTGTTGAAGAGGTTGGGAAATCTAGTAGTCCACCATAACTTTTTCTAGAGGAATAGGCTAGCTGACCTTTTGGCAAAAGAGGTTTATATTAGGTACAACTAATGAAACCTCTATCTTGGCAGTAACTCTAGCAAGGGCCTGACCTGTTTTTTCAAGCATACAAAGACAGAGTGACAACAACTAAACTAATAATATTATCTACTTGTACCAAACTAGCAATGTTTGAGAATCTAATTAATATTATTAATAGTGATACTAATACATATGCTTATTTGTATTGTAGTGAATAGAACTGCTAATATTTTAGCTACTACTTCTGCTATTTTAAAAAATCCCTATATAACGAAATTTTTTATTATTATCCCTTGGATATACTTATTTCCTATGTTATGGGGACTCTTCACTTATGATGCCGCACTCGTGTCGAATTCTCCAAAAATACACTACTTGTGGTGAATCCGACACGCACCCCTTGAAATTTTTGAAGAGTCCGAGCAATATAGCCTATTTTAATATATTGCCATTTTCATTTAATTTTATGGTCATATTTATATTTATACTCTCAAAAAAGACATAGTTCCCCCATAGTGTTAAATTCTCATATACCGTATTAACTTTTCTTTTATTTAGCGCCTACGTGACACATATTTTTCCATTTAAAGTTTCTACACATTCAAACTATTTTAACTCATCCACCTGATCCACTAAAAAGTCAGACCTCAAAAACTTCATTGTTCATTCATGGTGGATACTATTTCACCACTCAAATCTCATCCAAATTAAAATCCAACTTTTTATGGTGATAAGATAATAATTATTCCAATAATTTTTATTCATTGCACTAATTTCTAACATAAGAAAATTACAACAACAAAAATATAAAAAAAATTCTTACCCAGCAAATTATATGTATAGTTTTTTTGAGTTGAAGCTAAATTTTAAATATAAAAAACAAAGAAAGAGTTGCTACCTTTTTCTGTTCGGACTATCTAATTATCCGGAGATTAATTGGATTGGGGAACACCCTTAAAAATTATTTTAATAAATAGCCACTACATTTATTTTTCATTTATATTTTAAGGTTAGGTTAAGAAAAAGTGAAAAAGTGGGGTTGGGTTGTGGAGTCATGGGCCTCTTTAAAATTTTAAAAACTTAGGTTGTGGGATCATGGTCTCTTTAACATTTTAAAAACTTTGGTTATGGGGTCATGGCCTTCTTTAACTTTATAAAAAGTTGGGCATAAAATACAAGTTTATAAAAATATATTTTACCAAAACTTGAAACATTAAATCAATTTCAATATAAAAATAATTACAATCTCAATATATTAAATAAATCTTGGGATTCAAATGCTTTCTACAAAACCTTTTCTTTTCTGAACTTCCCACTTTTCCTTTTAGGTAAGTTTAACCAATTTAAAATAATTTCTTTTCACATTCTTGATTTTACATTATTTTGGCATTTTGATTTGGGTAATACCTAGAAGTTTTTAAAATATTTATGCTTATCCCAATCAATTTTTAAATTGCTACTGTATGGAGATTAAATTTAATGGTGTTTCTGGACATTACTATCATTGCATGATCGACTTTTGTTGAAAGTGGTACTTATTTTGGATGTTTTTATTTGAGCATTACTATGATTGTTCTAATAGACCAGTGGTTGATAACCTTACGGTGGTTGAGATTAACAACTACCAAGGCAGGAGTGTCCAACCTAGTGATGATGTTGAGTCTAGTGAAATGAAAATCGATAGCGTAGATGGGGAGAGTAGTAGAGATACCCTTAGTGGAGAAGCGGTTGATGATCCACTATCCTTGCCAATTTAAGCAAGAGATATCTCTAGTAAGTCGTATGGCCTAGCGATGTACATGGATGAGATAGAATCGTTTCTAGCAAAGATTTCTATAAGAGCAAGGATGGTTGTTAATCATGATATTTTTTAATGATCTCAAGATCATTTTGAAATTTTGCATGATTTTACCATTTTATCCCTTCCCGTAGCTTCATTTTAGCCTTTTTATTGTGTCAGGATGGGTGGAATACTTTTCTAGGTAGTTGGGTGAGCTTGGTGCAAGTTTTTCTCTTTTTAGAGGCTTGAAGTGAAAAGGGTTGATTTTAGTCAACATCTGGAAATTATGTCAACATATGGAAATTCCAATTGTTCCATCAGCTCCAAAGGGTCTATTTTTGTTCAAATGGAAGGTTGGTTAATATTTTGGGTTTTTTGTTTTGAGTTTGTATGATTTTTGGCATTTTAGCTTTAAGATTTGGCCAAGTTGACCTTGGTCAATAATATTGGTTAACTCACTCAAATGAAAATTCCATTAGCGCGGTTAGCTTCAGAACAATGAGTCTGTTCTAGAACGAGCTTTGGTTTATTCCCTAAGGTGCTGGAAATGAGTTTTGGCCCTTTGGCATTTTTTTGTGTTTTCTTTGAAATTATTGACTTTAGTCAACATTTTGATGAGTCCACCTCCATTGGTCATTTTATCAATTTTGTTGAGTCCGGAATATCGTTTAATAGAGTACCATGGTTTCTTTGTGTCAACAGGTTTCCGAATAAATTTTTATCCCCCGATGGAGACTTCTCATTCTTGGAGAAGTTAATGATGTTCTATTGTTGGTGCAGCTTAAATTCCTTGTCCATGATTGGAGCCCTTGGACGAGTTTGCAGAGGTTTGGCAGGTTCTACTTAGCATTCGCGGGAGGACCTTCACCATTGCGGAGATTAATGGGCTTGTTCTCCGCATTCATGTGAGGAGCTCTACATTCGAGGAGTTCACTAGGTCAGTGCTTTGCATTCATGGAATAGCCTTCATATTCGTGAAGGGTAAGTTGACTAACCTCCATGTTCGAGGAGCTAGCCTCCGTGTTTGCGAAGGCCGAAATTCCTGATACCTATGAGCTTTTAAGCCCATTTTTAGCTTGCATTTCAACATTTCCAACTTATAGAAAACTCAATTTTGAGAGCATTTCTTGATCAATTTTGGTAATTCTTGTTGCATTGCATTGGAAATTCTTGCGGAAATATTTTGGGAACCTTTGATACTCCTAAATATCTTGTATGTCTTGCTCCATTTCACTTAATTCCTCCATTTTTGACTTATTAGGGCCCTAACCTTGGGGGGGACTGATTTAGGCCCTTTCGGTGTTTGATTGAGCCCATTTTTAGAGAATAAGTTCCTTAAGCTATTTGAGACCTTGGGATAAAGATAGTTTTTCAAATTTGTGCATGTTTCCCAATGTAAAATTTTAGCCCAATTTAGATCTACTTTTAATTTTGGTAATATGGGTATCGGTAGTTTTGTTTTAATATGTTCTTTCATAATTTGGTAGAGTTGCATTATTCGGAGGCTGACCATAAAGGAAAAGCTTTGGTATTATGGTTCGAGTGTTGTTTTGTCCTTGAAGTAGGTTACGGTGTCTCTCTTTTAGACTTGGCTCAGTTAGAATGAATGTATAATGAGTAGTATAACATGCTTAGGTTGGAATTTAGGTGTTTTTAGGCTTTTTAATCATTCTAGGAGGTCGATAGCCATCGTTTGTTAGTTAGTACAACTATTAGCCATTGAAGCCTTAGTTTTAGGTGATTTCTTGTTGGTTTGTAATGCTTAGTATACTAAGAATTGGCTATTAGGAGATATGAAACTTAGGATGCCACATGTTTGTTTTTATTAGTTATGTTTGCATCTTCGTGTATTTCTTTTTAGATTTTTATCCTTGCTACTTGCTTCATATAATTAAAATATTGGACCAAAGGCTTTGTTATGGTATGCTGGAGTTTCAAGTTAGTAATTTGATTCCCTTCGAGGGGATTCTCCAAGTTCTAAGTGATACATGACCATTTGATGTGCTATTTTCCTTGCTTGTTCCACAGTTGGTTAAAATTAGAAATTTCCTTTAGAATGAATGAATTAAAGAAAAGATTGGGATTTTGGTTAATGGGGGGACTATAATAATGTAAAATTGTACAATCTTGCTAATGATAAGGTCGAGGTATCATATCGGGTGGCCCTTTTTTGATTTATTTTGGGCTATGCTGCTACTTTCTCTTATGATGAGCTCGAGGTCTAATTTGGGTGGCTTGTGGACATATTTCGGGTTATTACCTTGATATTAATGAGCTCGAGGTTATTTTGGTCGTTTTGTGATATTTTTCTTTAGGATTATTGTTATATCATTACTATGTTATATATATACACACTTTTAGTACCTTGTGAGTTACGACAATTATTGTGGTTACCTATTATTATTGAGTTGATTTGGCTTCTGTATGTTTTTTCCTACACCCCATTTCTCCCGTAGATGTAGTTTGAATTCATTTCATTGTTATTAATGTTATCGTGCTGCTTATTGTGTATTTGTTCCAACAATGCCTTTACTACTTAAGATAGATGGGGACTAATACATGTCCCTAACTCACCCTTAATACAAAAATAACAAAGTCTTTAGAAAGGAAAAAAGTCATAACTAGTCATCGATACATGAGGACTCACCAAAACTCCATTGATATGGAAAACTCTACTAGCCACGTGTAGGAATATGAACCTTAACCCCTACAATATGAGACAATGTAGGCAACAAAATATGTTAGTACATTTGAATGTACTAAGTATGTGAGCATGTCATGCAATATAAATCATAAGATGCAATGATCAAATAATGTATATGATAAAAGAGAATGGGTAAAGTCATGAGAAAACCGTAAGGATAAAAGCATTTAAAAGACATATTGAGATCTTATGAGAAAATAGGGAAAGTGTACATATGAGGAATAGAACAATAACCGATAATAAGACAATGCGACCTATAAATGGAATCACAATATCCCCCATACAACGGAGAAAGAGGAATCTACTTTTCAAGGCAGACTCTACCCCGCTAGACAGTTCATGTACATACGCTATATGTAGATACACTAGCTAGGACAAAGGCAATTCTATGGTGGAACGTAGTTATGAGATAAGAGACTTTGTATAAGGACCCCATAAGCCGAGCCCCCACCTCAATTCATCATTCAATGCTAAGTCAAATCCCACGAAATACATAACATGGTAATCATACTAGACATATAATCATATACTTGTTCATGAACTTCATAATTCATAAATTTGCTCATTTTCATGTTATACTTGCAATGTGAGTATAAGCCTTTCAACATTACAATATCATACTTGCATATTTATGTCATTAAGTTCCTAGGTCACTAATTAAGGATTCTAAGTCACCATTCTTCATAACTTGAGAATTTGTACATAATTATAATCCATGATCATAATTCATACATGAATTTATAGTAAACCTCACAAACATAGTCAATTTGGATGAAAACCATGAGAATACTTGAAATTATTGAACTTCATAATCATACTTCATGTAAATCATCATTGAAAATGGCTTCATACATGGTCATTCATAATTCAACTTAAAATTATGCAATTAATATAGAACCATACTTAAAATGATTATTGATAATTAATAAAGAAATAAT